>NC_088390.1:88762500-89087500 GCF_037993035.2 Macaca fascicularis
TGGGTTCCTCCACCTGGGATTCTTCCGTTTCGGTTTTGTTTTGTTTTTTGTTTGTTCTTAGGATTCTGACTGAACTGCTTTGGGATGTGGTTTGGGATGTGGCTGAGCTCTGACACCTTTTGAAAGCCCCTCAGGTGGCTCAGTGGCTCACGCCTGTAATCCTAGCATTTTGGGAGGCCGAGTGGGAGGATCACTTGAGCTCAGGAGTTTGAGACCAGCCTGAGCAACATGGCAAAACCCTGTCTCTACAAAAAATTCACAGTTTAGCCAGGTATGGTGTGCATATCTGTGGTCCCAGCTACTCGGGAGGCTGAGGTGGGAGGATCACCTGAGCCTAGGAGGTCAAGGCTGCAATGAGCCATGACTGCACCACCGCACCCCAGCCTGGGTGTCCAGCCTGGGTGTCCAGCCTGGGTGTCCAGCCTGGGCGATAGAGGTAGACCCTGTCTCAAAAAAAAAGAAAAGAAAAGCCCCTCAGGTGACTTTGCTGCACAGGCTGGGGGTCTAGAGAGCTGGGAAGGATCTCACTGGGGGACCTTGTTCAAATGCCGATCCACTCCTGGCAGGCCTGAGATACGCCTAAGGAACCCCCAGGCCAGGGCTGCTGTCCGTTTCCCGGCCACAGCACAGGTCGTAACTGACCCAGACCCTCTTGCTTAGAAACTGGTCGTGATCTTGGTCCTTCCCCACAATTGCTCTGACAGTGACCACCAGTTACCACAGCGGCCACCGCTGCCCGTCATCCATGGCAAGACACGGCCCACCCACCACTGCCTCCATCCACGGCGGGACACGGCCGGCCCACCACTGCCCTCCATCCACGGCGGGACACGGCCGGCCCACCACTGCCCTCCATCCACGGCGGGACACGGCCGGCCCACCACTGCCCTCCATCCACGGCGGGACACGGCCGGCCCACCACTGCCCTCCATCCACGGTGGGACACGGCCGGCCCACCACTGCCCTCCATCCACGGCGGGACACGGCCGGCTCACCACCGCCTGGACCAGCTCCGCGTGGTCGGGCCTTGGGTCTGCAGAGTCAGTCATTATCGGGGGCCTGGTGGCGTCTGGACCCAACCTCAGTCCACCCCTCCCACCCCTGCCACGCCCCCACCGGGCTCCCCTTTCCCCAGCAGAGAGGCAGGACCCTGAGACCTACCTTCATTCTGAGCACTCAAGGAGGCAGCCAGGAGCAGGAGGGCCCCAAAGGGCCAGGAAACGGGGCCGGGGAACACCAGGGGCCAGGTCTGCATGGCTGGCGGGACTTCAGCAGCCTCAGGGGCCCCTGGTCCTTGTCACTGGCTCTCGGGACACTCCCTGGAGGAAGGAAAGCCTGTGGGTCAGAGCCCCCTGTGGCTGCCAGAGGGGACAGTGGTAGTGGCTGTCGCCTGGCGGGGGCTGGGAGGCTGGGGGTCCCCACGCTCTTTCCTGAGTGGCTGTGCCTGGGATGCCAGAGCCTCCACCCTCCTTCCCTTCCCCGTGACTGTAGAGGGCGTGCGACGCTGGCTGCGCAAAACAAAGAAGACACATGGGGGCAGGAGACAGAGTCGCCCGAAGCACGGCGGGACATCTGACTTGTGGGTCAGCCCTTTTGTTTTACAATAAATTACTCACGACGGTCTGAGGGTGTTTCCTGTAGAAATGGGTCAGGACAGGTGGAAGCTTTGGTAGCCGCGTCTACCTGACACTGTACGAAGACCAGCTTCCTGCCCCAGCCCCTCACCAACGCGAAGCACAAAACCGATTCTCCGTCTACTTTGGAGCATGTGTGTGATATCGCTGCACGCCCAGGGCACAACCCCAGCCCCTCACCAATTCTCCTCCGTCTACTTATCCGTCTACTTAGGAGCACGTGTGTGATATCGCTGCACGCCCAGGGCACAACCCCAGCCCCTCACCAATGCTCCTCCGTCTACTTATCCGTCTACTTAGGAGCACGTGTGTGATATCGCTGCACGCCCAGGGCACAACCCCAGCCCCTCACCAATGCTCCTCCGTCTGCTTATCCGTCTACTTAGGAGCACGTGTGTGATATCACTGCACGCCCAGGGCACAGAGCTTCGTCATTACAATCCTCGGGTGTCTGCCTCCCCTGTGATGCTGTCCAGACGTCCAGTCACTCACAGAGACCCTCACATGAGCAGCACCCACCGTCCGCCTCCCCCAGCCAAGCCCAGCGCTGACCACAGCCTGTAGTCAGCACCCCCCCAGCCCATCTACCGGTCCCCCCTGCCCGTCCATGGGCCCCCCACCCCCAGCCCATCTACCGGACCCCCTCCCAGGGCAACCCTCAGTTGTGTTCCTTTCGAATCCATCGTTTACACCTCTGTGCGTTCCTAACACACAAGTCAGCTTTACCTCTGCTGCTCTCACTGGCAAGGCAGGCTGCTGGGCAGCTTCCAGCAGGCGAGCCTCCTTTTGCTATCTTGCCTTGGGCCTGCAAAGGCTGGGAGCCCCCAGCTGTGTGTCTCCTCTCCCGCCAGGCAGAGGCGGCTGCAGTGCACACACACATAGTGCCGGGGCAGGGTCAGAGAGGCAGGGATGAGCCTCTCAAGGGCCCCAGCGAGGTCCCAGCTTCTGTGCTTCCCACGGGGCCCCACTCAGGCCCTGCATACAGTGGCTGCTGGATACATGTGGATCTGGGTCCCCTGAGAGCAGCTGGGGGATGAGGGTCCCTGTGTGGACGCTCCACAAAGCCCCACCTGCCCCCACGCAGGAGCTAGCTCAGCTTTGCACAGGAAAGTGCCCTAACCCTAACTCTATCAGTCCCTCTGGTGGGGTCTGGGCCGATGCCCATGCTGGTCAAAGGTCAGGTCCTCACCTGGACCAGGTGACGTGCTTTTGCATGAACCTGCTGACAACCCTGCTGGACTTTGAAAGGCACCAGGGAAGGGAAAATGAGGGGAGGCGGCCTGGGTCTGTTCCAGGTAGGGCAGAGGGCGAGGCCCAGCAGGAGCCCTGGCAGGACTTTCCCTTCAGCCAAGAGAACACCGCCTTCGAAGGAGGCTGGGGCAAGGGTTCCTGGCCAGGCTGCCCTGCCGCTCGGGTCCCTGCACCTCTGCTGGGAAAAGTCCCTAGGTAGGGCGGTGACTCCAGCCCTGCCTCTCCCAGCTCCCAGTGCACCCCACACACCAGTGTGCAGGGAACTCCCATGAGGGAGTTGTGTAAAGCGACCTTCAGACGAGCTATTTATAGATGTCTGTAGTTTTGTAGATGTGCGTTTCTCCAAACAAACAAACCGCCAGAAAGTGTCACAGCAGGACATGTCACCAACCCCGGGAACCCCATGTTACCAGGGGTCCTCCCAGAGGCTGGAGTCTGGGCCTGCTGAGGACCGGGCTTGCAGATGGGCTCCGGCCTTCTCGTCCCATTGCCCCAAGTGTCCCAGCCCCCTCTGAGCCTCCCTCTAGTCATCTCTGGGCCCTGCACAGCCACAGGCAGCCGCCCGGTCATTCCCACACTCTCACCGTGGTCCTGCCTCCACGCGTAAACCCCTGCCAGCCGCGGAGGGCAGGTGTGGGGACACGTCCCTGCAGGTGGGCACGTCACCAACCCCGAGGTGCTGCTGAGGCTCGGGCATGGTCCCACGTTGGCGCAGGGTGGGGGTGCCGTGTCCCGAGGTCTGGGTTCCCCACTCCAGGCAGCTACCGCGCTCAGGATGAGTCCCCTCCCTTCTGTCGGACACCCCATCCCACCCTGCCGGGCCTGGGTTCGAGGGGAGGGAACCCATCCCGAGACCTTTTGTGGCCTCTCACTAACACCCGCTTTCCTGCTGTGACCCCTCAGGGCTGCTCAGATGGGCTTGAAGACAGGCTAGGGTCCCATCTCCCATCATGCATCTAGCGTTCTGGATTAGCTGGAAGCCCGATGGGGTCTCTCTGGGCTAAAATCAAGGGGTGGGCCAGGGTGGTCCCTTCTGGAGGCTCCAGGCGGAATCCGTCCCTCTCCGTCTCCAGCGCCCAGAGGCATCCGCATCCCTCGGCTCACGGCCCCTCTGCCACCTCCCCACCACCGCCCCCCAGCTGCTTTCCTTGTCTCCCTGACTCCCCCTCCTCCCTCCCTCTCCTGGAGACCCTGTGATGGCATCAAGGGCCCCCCTGGGTGACCCAGGACACACGCCCCAGCTCAGCACCCGAGACTTCATCCCATCTGCACAGTCCCTTTGCCATGTCAGGTTCTGGGATGAGGACATGACATCTTTGGGGACTGGTAGCCGACCACAGAACCCCCATCCCCAATGCAGTGGGAGACCCAGGCCACCTGGAGACCCCCGCATGGAGGTGAGATTCACACAAGGAGACCGCAGTTGGGCCTGGGTCCGGCTCCTCTCACCCCACGCTCCACGATGCCAGCTCAGCACGCCCACCTTGGAGCCATGCAGATGGACAGCAGGGAGGGTCGGGGCTGCTGGGGGCTCTCCCACTGCTCTCCGCACCACCCACCGACTGTCTCCGGGAGGGGTGCCCTGCTGTTCTCCCCAGGCTGCTCTGGGGGGTCCTGCCCTCACCTAGAGCCCGAGGCCATCTGAGTCTGTTTCATAAACGCTTCCAGGGACTGCCCTGCCACTGTGTTAAGGGGGGAACTCTGGGCACACAGCCAAAGGTCACAGATCCCCAGAGCCCTGAGGGTGCTGCATCCACCCCACCTGCCCGCCCAGGTGCTAGCTCTGCCACCTGCCTGTGTCCTGAGTCAGCCCTGACTCAGCAAAGAGCTGCACCGTGAACCAGACCTCAGCAGCTGGGTCCTGAAGGCCCCCGAGGGCCAGTTGCATGCACCTGGCTGCATGCCAAGCTCCTCCCGCCTGGCAGTGGCTGCATCTGCCTCCCCTCTGCCCTGAGTGTCCCAAGTCTGTCTGCTCTGTGTTCCATGGGGCCAGCAGTGCAGTGGAATCTCTGCTCTCAGGGGCTACAGCGGCTCCTAGATGCCTCTGCCGTCGCGGGTGGACCCTGCAGCTCCATCTCCCAGCCTTCCTGCCCGATTGCTTCCCGAAGACCCAGGGTCCTGGGCTGCCCTCGTTGGGGAGAGGGGGGTGGGAGTGAGAAGCTGGCACTGTCCCTCTTTCTGGCCTCATCCCCTCCAGGGACCCCTCTCAGCCCCTGGCAGCCTGGACTGCACCATTCTGGAGATGCTGCCTCCCCGCGGTCCCTTCAGCCCAACTGTGGTGGTGGCTGCTGCTTCTCACACGTGGATCCTCTCACTGCCTCTGCCCGATCCTCCCTTCCTCCCAGCACCTTCACCAGCTCCCCACTGAGTGCCCTCCGATGTTGGCGGCCCTGACCCTTGCCCAGCCAGGGGCGAAAGGGAGCAAGGGCTGGGCTGGAGGGTACCAGGAGCAGGTGGTGGTGCCCTCCCCATCAGTCCTCACCCGGCATGTGGCGGGAAAGGTGTGGAATGAGTCAGCCGTGGAGGGGAGCCCCAGGCCTGGAAGACCCCTGTCTTTGGCTTGAGAATGACTTTGAAGGGCTCAGGGGGAAGGGAGCTGAGGGGAGACAGGGTGGAGAGTGCAATCTGGCTCTACTCTGAGGCTTTAGGCTGCGGACTGTGTGTGGCCCCAGCTCTGTCTGGGCAGCAGGTGTCAGGGACATTGGGTTGCTGCAGGGAATTTGCTCCGTTCATTAGAAGAAAACGCACCGGGCGACACAGGCCCCTCTCAGGTCATCAGGCATCAGTGTACCTGCACTTCTGGTCACATCTGAGTCTCAGATAAACAATCAACGATGTCCTGGTAAAAGCTTGTCCCGTGGGACACTTGGGACACACTTATATTAAAACACGATTAATGATCTCAAACTCAGATGTTGCTGGGTATCCTGTGTCAGCCCAGTCACTCTGCCCCTGTCTGCCTGAGTCCTCTCCTGCCATCCTCCTGACCATAGGCGTGGGCTCGAGTTGAAAACCGTGCAGTGGCTAAAAATCAGAGACAGTGCAAGCGGCAGGGTGCAGCCACCGGGAAAGTGGCCAGGTGGGCGGTGACCGGCCCAGCAGCTCCGTTTATGGTACAAGGAGACCAGGCTCAGGGAGACCAGGCGCACGGAGCCTCAAAACTTCCAGAGTGGGCTGGGTGCGGTGGCTCATGCTTGTAATCCCAGCACTTTGGGAGACTGAGGCAGGTGGATCACCTGAGGTTGGGAGTTTGAGACCAGCCTGGACAACATGGTGAAACCAAGTCTCCACTAAAAATACAAAAAAATTAGCCAGGCCGGGTGGTGTGTGCCTGTAATCCCAGCTACTTGGGAGGCTGAGGCAGGAGAATTGCTTGAACCCGGGAGGTGGAAGTTGTGGTGAGCTGAGATCGTGCCACTGCACTCCAGCCTGGGTAACAAGAGCGAAACTCTGTCTCAAAAAACAAACAAACAAAACAAAAACAAAAAACAAACTTCTGGACTGGGAAAAGATGGGGCAGCAATCAGATTTCTCCCAAACCACGGAAACAGGGGTCGGCATCTGAGGAGCTGGCACCAGACACAGTAGGGTCTCAATGCTCCCAGACCAGGATTGACACACAGGCTTGGAGCCGTTCCCAGTGACACGCCTAGGAAAGTTCATGCACCACCCAGCAAGCCTGTGTGCGCCTATTCCCGCTCCTTGGTGCCCCGGGCACCTGCCTGTCCCGGCTCCCACAGGTGCTGGGTGTGTGGAAGCTCAGGTCCCCTCGGGCTGGGTTCACTGGGGTCCTCCTGTGTGGTCAGTGGACTCTCTACCCCCACAGCACCTGAGGGGTGGCTGACAGTGCTTTCCCAGCTGCTGCAGGGGCTCGGGGAACACAGGTGACCCCACATCTCTACAGAGAATGAGCTCACCAACACCTCTCAGAAGACAGCTGCAGCTCGCGGAGGCCATGGAGCCCACCCAGGCCCACGGTGTGGACGTCTCTGCCCTGGTCTCTGCTGGAGCGGCCCAGAGGGGACCCCAGGTGGTCAGCAAAGTCCCCTCAGGCCTGGGGGCTAGATCAGGCTGACCCTTCCTCCTCAGCATTTGCTCACCTGTCCCCTCTGTTGGTGGCCTCCTGTCCTCCTGCTCTGGGCTCAGCAGCGGCCCCCTGGAGAGGCCCTGCCACCACCCCCCACCCTGCTGGAGACAGGCCTCCTGCCCTGGCCCCCGCAGCCAGTCACCCTGGGCCTCCCAGAAGCCGAGGATCCTCTGCCGACGACGGGCAGAAAACGTGCTTCTCAAGCTGCAGGTGAATGACCAGTAGTGGGCAAGGAACTGAATGTGGACATTACTGCGGAGTCAGCAAAACCAGCGCCAGAAGGGGCAGCTGAGGGCCTGCCTGGGTGAGGGGAAGCCTCACGGTTCCTGTTTTATGAGTTTGCTGTGAGCGCACACGAAGCTGTGGCTGTGGAGTGTGCAACAGTCCACGCGTGCCTGCGTGTGCTCATGCGTGCGTGTGTCCACCAGCTCGTGTGCACTCGTGTGAGCAAGTGCGTTTTGCTCACAACTTGGTCGCAGCGACGGCGCAGGGAACCCCGGCTGAGGCCGAGGACCAGGAAAGGCGGAGGGGGCTCCGACCCACTGGACTTAGGGGAGCCCCGGGTCCGAGACGCCGCCTCTGTCCCTTCAAGAATCGAGCCCGGGGCGCAGGGCAGAGACGCGGGTCCCCACACGGCCTGTAGCTGGTTCCCGCCCCTCCCGGAGCGCGCCCGCTGCGCCCCCGCCCGCCTGGCCGGCGACTCGCGCTCAGGGCCGGCGGGGGGTGACGGTCCCCGAGGCAGAGGCGCTGCAGCCCCAGAGTCCCCATCCCTGCGCGGACCGGCGACCCCGGTGCACCAAGAGGCCCTAACACAGAGCGCCCAGCACCGAGCCCCCAGCACCGAGCCCCCAGCACCGAGTCCTCAGCACAGAGCGCCCAGCACTGAGTCCTCAGCACCGAGTCCTCAGCACCGAGCCCCCAGCACCGAGTCCTCAGCACCGAGCGCCCAGCACCGAGTCCTCACCGCGGGGCACCCAGCACCAAGTTCCCAGCACCGAGCCCACTCCGCGCCCGCCCCTCTGGTTCCCCCGCCCGTCCCTCTCCGCGCCTCACCGGGTCCGCTGCGGGACGCGCTCCTCCTGGATGCAGCTTCTCCGGGCCCCGGAGCCCCAGGAAAATGAAACAGACGGGAGGGAGGGGCCGGGGAGGAGGCGGCGGACCCGCGCCGGACCCACCCCCCGAAGAGGAAGGAGCGGGGTTTACGGGAAGCCGCCGAGTTTCGGGAACACCCCGCGTTCGCAGCAAGCGTGACAGGGAATTTGCTGTTTTCACGCGAGGCGCCGCACCCGCGGTTCACGCTAAAGGCAGCGGGAAAACGGCCAGGGGCGTGTTTCCAGGAGAGTTCGCGTCTGGCGGGTCCAGCTCGCGCGCGGCGCGCGTTCCCCGCGGGGCAGGTTGGCTCCGCTCGCAGCTGCCGCGAGTCTGTGCACGGGGCGAGCTGGGCGGGTCGAGGGGGCCGCTGCGGGGCTGCGGGGAGCGGGGAGCGGAGAGCGGGGGCGGCCCCCAGATGGCCGGGGTGCGCGGGCAGAGCGAGCGGGGCAGCGGGAGGGTCAGAGGCCCTTTCACAAAAGCGCGCGGAGCAGAGGAGCGATCGCCCAGCTCCCGCGCAGAGGGTCCTGCACCTGCGGCCCGGGCCTTCGGGCGTCCTGAGGCCCCTGCGGAGGTGCTGGCCTGGCCAGTCCAGGAGGAGGGGCCCAGCCTGTTGGGGCAGGAGATGGGGTGCGGGTGGAAGGCTCCAAGATGCATCTGGGCTGGGAACGCACAGACACCCCAGGTGGGTTGAAGGTGGGTCGAGGAGGCCTGGAGGACCCGGTGCATGGCGGGGTGGCAGGCGGGCCACATCCTCCATTAGAACCCAAGGGGGCACGCGGGCAGGTGCGGGCGGGGTCAAGGATGAAGTGGTATCTTCGGGACACTAGGAGGAGGCCCCACAGGCTGCAGTCACGTGAGTGGGCAAGTCCCCACCCGGCAGATGGTGGGGGACACCGGGGTGTGGGCAATGCCCCCAGTTTCGTGGAAGAGAGGAAGGAGCAGAACCAAATTCTGTGAAACCCTCAAATCTGGGGAATGGACAGAGCAGGGCCAGACTGGACGCTGAACCTTGGGGCCTGCAGCTCGGCCGTCAGACCCAGGGCCCAGGGGTGGATAGCACCCAACAGAGTCCCCCAGGATGTTCAAAAGAGAAACCGTCGCCAAATTGGCAGGTGAAACACAGCCTGTCATCCTCCCAGCAAGATGGCACCATGGCCGGGGCACAGAGGTCAGATTCCCCAGCTCCCGCCCTCGGGGAACCCCCAGCCACCCTGGCTGCCAGTGAGATGCTGGAGAAGGGGCTGAAATCCCACCTGCCCACGTCCTCTGCACAGAGGGGCTTGTCTCCGAGGCCACACGCCCCGGCAGCCACAGCTTCCTTCTCCTCTTTTCCTGCCCACTAGGGTCTCTCAACTCAAAGGGGGCTCTAGTTCCTTGGGGCGGGGATTCTGGCTGCTTAGGTAGGAGCACCTGCACCGTGAGGCCCTGGAGGGCAGCTGAAGGCTGGCAGACTTTTGTCCCGTGATGGGACGCCTTTGGGAGTTGGAGGAAAACGCATATCCTGATAAAGCAATCATGTTGTGAAAGTGAAACTAGTTTGTGTATTTTGTTTACTTTAGAAATAATACAGGCACAGAAACAAAATAGAATGAAACCAACTGTTGCCTTTTCCTCCCCACCCTGGCTTCAATTCCCAGGGCTGAGTTATAGACACTGCCTCACTTATCCTTCCAGAAGTTCTCCTGGTCCATACAAACAGCACAGTCATCCACTCATGTTTCTTTATTTCTTTCTTTTTTTTTTTTAGACAGAGTCTCGCTCTGTTGCCCAGGCTGGAGTGCAGTGCTGTGATCTCGACCACTGCAACCTCCAACTCCTGGGTTCAACTGATTCTCCCGCCTCAGCCTTCTGAGTAGTTGGGATTGCAGGCATGTGTCACCACGCCCAGCTAATTTTTGTAGTTTTAGTAGAAATGGGGTTTCACCATGTTGGCCAGGCTGGTCTTGAACTCCTGAACTCAGGTGATCCACCTGCCTTGGCCTCCCAAAGTGCTGGGGTTACAGGTGTGAGCCACTACGTCTGGGCAGTATCTTTCCTTCTTTTTTTTTTTTTTTTTTTTTTTTGTTTTTGAGACAGAGTCTCGCTCTGTCACCAGGCTGGAGTGCAGTGGCATGATCTCGGCTCACTGCAAGCTCTGCCTCCCAGGTTCACGCCATTCTCCTGCCTCAGCCTCCTGAGTAGCTGGGACTACAGGCACCTGCCACCACACCCGGCTAATTGTTCTGTATTTTAAGTAGAGATGGGGTTTCACTGTGTTAGCCAGGATGGTCTCGATCTCCTGACCTCACGATCCACCCATCTTGGCCTCCCAAAGTGCTGGGATTACAGGCATGAGCCACCGTGCCGGGCCATATCTTTCCATTTCTATACAATGCTGGGATCAGGCATCTTAGGGTAGGTACGTGGCTCATTCCTTCACCCTTGGCCTGGCCTTGAATCACAGCCTCTGCTGCACCAGGTGACATGTGGAGTTTCATTTTCTTTCTGTTCTAGGAATTTGTAGATTTTGGTTGTGATTTCCTATTTAACTCTCCAAATTATTCAGCAGCATATAATTAAAATCCCCAAGGTCCTGGAGCATTTGCTTTTCTTTTTTTTGAGACGGAGTCTTGCTCTGTCGCCCAGGCTGGAGTGCAATAGTGCTCACTGCAACCTCTGCCTCCCTAGTTTAAGCGTTTCTCCTACCTCAGCCACCCGAGTAGTTGGGACTACAGGCACCCGCCGCCACGCCCGACTAATTTTTTTTTTTTTTTTGGTATTTTTGATAGAGACTGGTTTCACTATGTTGGCCAGGCTGGTCTCGAACTCCTGAGCTCAGGCAATCCGCCCGCCTCAACCTCCCAAAGTGCTGGGATTAGAGGCATGAGCCACCCTGCAGGTCACGTTTGCTTTTCTTTGTGTTATCAACTTGTAACTTGATTCTCTGGGTTCCCTCGCCTGCAGGGAACTGCAGGACCCTTTTATGGAAGGGTCTCTGACCGTCCCGCTGTCCCGCTCATTCTGCCCGCGCACCCCCGGCCACCCGGGGGCCGCCTCCCCAGCCCTCGGCCCACGCACAGACTCGCAGCCTCCCGGGAGAGGAGCCAACCAGCCCTGCAGTTTTGTGCATGACTCAGTCGTACCCACTGCTCGCTGACTGGAAGGGCCTCATGGGTCCTTGCCACGTGTAATATTCTCTGACTGTTGAGAGCGGGGGTCTCTGCAGGTGTCCCTGCTGTCAAGGCGTCAGTGGGGTAGGTTAGGTCTTTTATATACTTGTCAATTTTTTTTTTTTTTGGGATGGAGTCTCGCTCTGTCGCCCAGGCTGGAGTGCAGTGGAGCCATCTCGGCTCACTGCAAGCTCCGCCTCCCGGGTTCATGCCATTCTCCTGCCTCAGCCTCCCAAGTAGCTGGGACTACAAGCGCCCACCACCACGACCGGCTAATTTTTTGTATTTTTAGTAGAGACGGGGTTTCACCGTATTAACCAGGATGGTCTCGATCTCCTGACCGCGTGATCCGCCCGCCTTGGCCTCCCAAAGTGCTGGGATTACTGGCGTGAGCCACCACGTGCAAAACCCTACAGTGAATAGTAGAGTGACTGTAGCAATTCCTGCAAGGGTGATGTAGTGGATTATTTCCGTCTAAAATCTGAGTGGCCAAGACATAGCATTTCCCTTTGGGGGGTCTATGAAGTTCCTTGGTTTTATTTTTATTTTTATTTTTTATTTTTTTTTTGAGATGGAGTCTCGCTCTGTCGCCCAGGCCAGAGTATAGTGGCATGATCTCGGTTCACTGCAAGCTCCACCTGCCGGGTTCACGCCATTCTCCAGCCTCAGCCTCCTGAGTGAATAGCTGGGACTACAGGCACCCGCCACCATACCTGGCTAATATTTTTGTATTTTTAGTACAGACAGGGTTTTACCATGTTAGCCAGGATGGTCTCGATTTCCTGACCTTGTGATCCACCCGCCTTGGCCTCCCAAAGTGCTGGGATTACAGGCGTGAGCCACCGTGCCCAGCCCTGAAGTTCTTTGGTTTTATTTTTTTTTATTTTTTATTTATTTTTTTATTTTATTTATTTATTTTTTTTTTTGAGACGGAGTCTTGCTCTGTCTCCCAGGCTGGAGTGCAGTGGCTGGATCTCGGCTCACTGCAAGCTCCGCCTCCCGGGTTCACGCCATTCTCCTGCCTCAGCCTCCCGAGTAGCTGGGACTACAGGCGCCCACCACCTCGCCCGGCTAGTTTTTTGTATTTTTAGTAGAGACGGGGTTTCACCGTGTTAGCCAGGATGGTCTCGATCTCCTGACCTCGTGATCCGCCCGTCTCGGCCTCCCAAAGTGCTGGGATTACAGGCTTGAGCCACCGCGCCCGGCCTCTTTGGTTTTATTTTTCCAAACAGAGAAACCCCTGGGTTATGGGTACCCTACTCACTTTCCTTACCTGGCAGAATTTGCAGGAGAATTACCCGGAACTAGCATACTGATCCCGGTTTTTACATTACCCATCCCTTTCTGTTTCTTCCAAGCTGCAGGAGAGCACCACTTGGTTCACGGGAATAAGCAGGGTTGGTCTAAAATGTCAGCGAAAAGCTGAAAAACAATTCATGAGACTAGGATTTAATGGCAAATAAGTTTTGGGACACAATTTCTCTCTCCAGTCCTCATTTTTGGTAAAAACAAATTATGATAGGACCATGTTGTTTGTAGAATAAACTTTAGTCTTTTTTTTTTTTTTTTTTTTTTTTTGAGACAGAGTCTCCCTCTGCCGCCCAGGCTGGAGAGCAGTGGCGTGATCTCAGTTCACTGCAAGCTCCACCTCCCAGCTTCACACCATTCTCCTGCCTCAGCCTCCCGAGTAGCTGGGACTACAGGCGCCTGCCACCACTCCCGGCTAATTTTTTGTATTTTTTTAGTAGAGACAGGGTTTCACCGTGTTAGCCAGGATGGTCTCGATCTCCTGACCTTGTGATCTGCCCGCCTTGGCCTCCCAAAGTGCTGGGATTACAGGCGTGAGCCACCACGCCCGGCCTAAACTTTAGTCTTGTACGTGGCCTGATTATTTTCATGAAGTGCAGCAAAAATAATTATTTCCACATAGGTCTTTTGGACTGGCTTTGATGGACTCTATTCCACAAGGAATCTCAGATAAGACCACTTTGAGTCGAGCCCAGACGTGGGTTTGGACCCTCAAACACCTGAGAGTTGGGGAATCCTTTTCTCTTAAGGTCCCACCATAAACTTGGAGCTCCTGGATGCGTTAGAAAGTGACATTCTTTACTGACCACAGGTTAGGAACCCTGGACAGGGACTGTGTAGACAGGTGTGAGGCCAGTTCCCACCATGGGGCTTTTATCAGCTCTGCAAGTCACGACTGAGTCCTTGAAGGGTTTGCAGTCAATACCCTTCCAGTCAAAGCCTTGATAAAATAGCCAGTTTCTCTAACTGCATCCTGTTAAAAAGAAAAATGGATTATTATTGCACTGATGCAAACAACTGTATTGCCATCAGAGTACTCACAGATAGTTTCCAAATTCTAGAGGAACCCGGCAGAGAAACAAACATGCTCCAAATTTCGTTCACAGGAGTTTGCTCTGCTCAATTATTAAAGGCCGTGAATAGTTCAAGTTTCCTTGACTCTGAAAAACAAGACAAGGATCAGCAATATTCCAAGCAAAAGTCAAAAAGGTGCTGTCTGAGTGCTGTCCATTTAGTCAACTCTTGTTTTGCTTGACATTCGTGAACATTTCAGTTCTTTGTGAGTCCTGTAAGTTTTCCTCTGCTCCAAAAAAAAAAAAAGAAAAGAAAAGAAAAGAAAAACAAAAACAAAAACAAAAAGGCCAGGCACGGTGGCTCACATCTGTAATCCCAGCACTTTGGGAGGCCAAGGAGGGCAGATCACTTGAAATCAGGAGTTCGAGACCAGCCTGGCCAACATGGTAAAACCCCATCTCTACTAAAAATACAAAAATTAGCCAGGTGTGGTGGTGCACGCCTGTAATCCCAGCTACTGAGAAGACTGAGGCAGGAGAATCACTTCAACCCAGGAGGCTGCAGTGAGCTGTGACTGTGCCACTGCACTCCAGCCTGGGCAACAGGGCGAGACTCCGTCTCAAAAAAGTTCCAGGGCCTAATCTTGAAATAGACAGACCAACCCTGGAAACTCAGTGGCAAAATTCCAGAGATTTCCCCCAGGCAGCAAGTCAGCCACCCAGTCATTAATCAGATGACCCCAGTCCGCACTCCAGGTGGACTGGGACCCAAGATGGCCACTGCGGACAGACACACAGACCTTGTACCCAGTACAGCACCTGCCTCCCACGCCAGCTTGCCCTTTACAAGCCCCTGCCTTCTCCCTAGGAATTTGAAGTGGTTGTTTTGAACGGGAGTGCGGCCCCTTGCCCATGACTAGTTTTGGTTAATAAAGTCACTTTCGGCCGGGCGCGGTGGCTCACACCTGTAATCCCAGCACTTTGGGAGGCCGAGACAGGCGGATCACGAGGTCAGGAGATCGAGACCATCCTGGCTAAGCCGGTGAAACCTCGTCTCTACTAAAAAATCCAAAAAACTAGCCGGGCGAGGTGGCGAGCGCCTGTAGTCCCAGCTACTCAGGAGGCTGAGGCAGGAGAATGGCGTAAACCCAGGAGGCGGAGCTTGCAGTGAGCTGAGATCCGGCCACTGTGCTCCAGCCTGGGCGACGGAGCGAGACTCTGTCCCAACAATAACAACAACAACAACAAAAAATAATAATAATAAATAAATAAAGTCACTTTCTTTCCACCAGGCCTCCCTCTTGATCACTGGACTCTGCAAGTGGTGAGGAACGGAACTTGTGTTTGGTTACAATTTTGGTGGCCCATGTGGGGAACTTGTGTGCTTTGGGGGGCCCAAGCCCGCCCATCTGGTTTCTGTTGGACAGGGCGTCGGTTCACCTGTGAGTTCCAGCTGCTCGTGGCCGCTGAGCCTGTGGCTGGAACGGGAGGAGCTGCCCTGCAGCCGCTGAGATGCTTTCGTCCGGGAGTCCTGTCTTCCTCTTCCTGCTGCCTTCAACACTTTGCTGGCACAAAGGAAGTGACTTTTGGAGAAGTTAATAAACTTTGGAACTTGGGAACTTTGGAACTGGGTGCATTAGTCGGAGTTACCCAGGGACCCTCTGCCTCTCTGGGATGTGGCTAGGGCCCTGCTCTGTTTAGACTTGGCTGTGAGTGACACCAGTTGGGCATTTGATGCATTTGAATTTGTTTGTGTTTGTGGCATCCTCGGGGCTCTGCTCAGTGAGGGCTCAGTCGCCCGAGGGGCAGTTTGAAACTGAGGCCAGGGATGTGGGACTCTACCGAACCCCTTGAAGGGGATTTGTTTGGACGCAGCTGTTGGTTTGTGCGTGTGAGTGTGTGCACCCTGACCTCTCTCTCCTTCCTCCCATGTCCTCCTGCTGTCCGCCACCAAAGCCTTATTCCTCTTGGTCAAAAGCACCCTTAGCTCCCTGTGGCTGCAAACAGTTGACCTTGACAGGTGACCTGCGGAGGTGGGAGGGATTCGTCCAACACCGCACAGGTCTGGGGTGCTGAGGCTCTCCCTGATGGGAGATGATTGAGGGTGAGGGGGTGCTGGCTCTGCACCATGCAGTGGCTGGAGGCTCCTTGGCCTCCCTCCTTCCTTTCTCGTTCCTCCTCCCTCCTGCAAACCTTTCTCCTCCACTTTCCTTTCTTTTCTATTTTTCTGTTCAATCCAGGGGTCTAGCCCAAAAAGGGAAAGACAGTTTCCAACATCCTGGCCCCTGCTTTTGTCGTCCTCTTAGGGACTCCAGCTGGTTACATACGACAGCCCATTTGTGTGGGCAAATGACAGTGAGAAAAATTCAGACCTCCAACGGTGAACCTGCGCTGTAGTTACGTACAGTCTTCTGAGGTGCTCTCTCGTCCTCTCTTTTCTTTTCTGCTTTCAACCTGCTGTTACGAAGCTGCTGGTGTGAAGACTCATTGTTTATGGTCTAACTAGAATGTAAACGTTGGAAACTCATTTGAAATTGAAGAGAAAGAGGGTAAAACAATTTGTTTTGTTTTGCTTTGTCTTGTTTTTTAAAACCAAACTGCCACAGAGATTGGTTCAGGCTCTCCTTGGATGACCTATCGGGTGACAAGGGTTAGCCAAGTGAGCGGGTTCCAGTTCTGTCAGCACAGCCACCTGCAGCCCCCTGGCTCCTACAGGTCCAGGAGTTTGTGACTTTACCATTGCCGTGGCAACACCCAGATGTTACTGCCCTTTCCTGGCAATGACCCACAGGCACCTCCGCTTTTCTAGGAAATTCTGAATGCCCCACCCCCTAATTTGCATGTAGTTAAAAGTGGGTATAATGTGCCGGCCACCCCACCCGGAGCTGCTGCTGTCCGCGCACTGCCTCTGGGACGGCCCTGCTTGGAGGGTCCTCATGGAGCTGCGACATGCCACCACCTCAGTGAAGCTGCTTTCAAGGGAGGAGGAAAGGAAAAAGCTGGGCAGACAGCTGAAGCTGGTCTTTGGTAAAATTCTTTTTTTTCTTTTTTTTTTTGAGATACAGTCTTGCTCTGTCACCCGGGCTGGAGTGTAGTGGTGCGATCTCAGCTCACTGCAACCTCCACCTCCCAGGTTCAAGCGATTCTCCTGCCTCAGCCTCTTGAGTAGCTGGGATTACAGGCGCCCGCCACCACGCCCGGCTAAATTTTGTATTTTTAGTGAAGATGGGGTTTTGCCATGTTGGCCAGGCTGGTCTCGAACTCCTGACCTCAGATGATCCTCCCGCCTTGGCCTCCCACAGTGCTGAGATTACAGGCGTGAGCCACGGCACCTGGCCTGAAATCGTTTTTAGCCACAGATAATACGGCACACCTTTCAGAGACGGAGCCATCCACACCACAGGTGGTGAGAGTCTCGAGTCCTCCTCAGCCCCAGGTGGTTCTTCCTTACTCTGCTCCCGTGGATCCTTCAGACTTCATGGAGCGAAAAGCAAAGAAAACTACGTATTCTACCTACCCCTCCGCTTTGACACAAAAGGAGGCGCGACCATCACGGTGTCCTGAGCTCAGCCTGGCCCACAGGAGGCCCTCCTGGTGGGTGGGGGCGGCCTCCCAGGCATGGCTGCTGCGCTGGGTGGGGGTGACTAAGTCAACAGCCCCGTGTGTGCGTGCATGGGCTGACTCTGGCCTTCAGCAGTCACAGTCCCACAGGAGACACCGTGGGGATTCTCGGTGTGTCAGCTCCGGGCCTCCAGTAATGTTTCTCTTTAGGGCAAATCCCCACCCCGCCCCGGGCTGCCAGCTGCCACATCTCCCAACGTGGGGAGCGGGGAAGGCGGAGTTGCAGGGGGTGGTTGCAGGGTGAGGGTGTGTCTGGCTGCACAGATTTCCACGCCTGTGGGCTGGGCGGGAGTGCGGCAGGCCAGGTCTCACGAATGCGGGCCTCCATGACCAGTTTCAGTACTGAGGGAGTTAAAAGCCAGCACCCTTATACTGAGGCTGGAATGTAACAAAAACCCACCAAGAGTTCTGCCTAGCCCTTTCCTGGGCCTTAAAGCGTGAAAAAATAACAAAGGAATTCTTAATAGGACCCATTTAGGATTAAACACGTTTTATTGCCGGTCTGAAGAAACTCCCCAGGCCTCCACAAACAAGCTTACTGGGGGCGGGAAGGAACCTCTCCAACCTCGTGACTTAGGAGGAGACAAGATAAGGGTCATGACCCCAGCACCTGGACCCATCTAGATGAGTAAATGTACTGAGGGCCCAGAGGAAGGGCTTCAGGACTCAGACCTCAGTTACGGATGAGAAGTTCATCACTTACGTCTTAGGTGACACTCTTACACGTGGACATAGAGCTGAAAGGGTAGATAAGCTCTGGAGGACTTTGTCATTTTGAGCTGGTCTGGAGATAATGCACAGGCCTCCTTCTTGTGACTGGTTGGGGAAATAAATACGTGCTTCCCCCCCAGTTCAACTGCGCCTCGTTATGGGGCCCAACCTTCAGTTTGGTCCGAGAACGGGAGCTCCCTCTCATCCCAGGACCTGCTGCTGCTCCTGGTCACGGCTGCAGCTCCGTCCGCCTTTCTGTCCAGGCTGCCAGCTCGCCGCTCTCCCCACATCTGGCTCCCAGCTGTCATGCAGGGTCACATCGTCCCCAGAGTTCTGCTAACACAAGTGAAGTCTCGTCGGTGTGACCTCAAACAGCTACAAAGGCCGTTTCTGTGACGTGGAGACGACACGCTGAGTCTCCGGGACGAAGCCTCGCTCGGCAGGGCCGCCGGCCGGTGCCTGGTCTCTGTGTTCTGTGCCGCAGATGCCGCGTGACTGTGTTTCCCACTCCCTGTGTGTAGGTGGGACCCCAAGATAACGTTTTTCTGAAATGAGTATAATCCAGTGCCGTTCCTCAGATGATTGTTTATAAAATTGGAAAAACTGATTCTAAAGTTCACACGAAATAGCAAAGAGGGCTGGGCGTGGCGGCTCACGCCTGTAAACCCAGCACTTTGTGTCACGTGCCTCCGTGTGACACGGCACCAACGGGCTTTGTGTGAGCAACAAGGCTGTTTATTCACGTGGGTGCAAGTGGGCTGAGTCCGAGAAGAGTCGGCAGAGGGAGGTAGGGGTGGGGCCGTTTTACAGCAATGTAAAACTGGTAACACTGGAAAATCCCAGCACTTTGGGAGGCCGAGACGGGCAGATCACGAGGTCAGGAGATCGAGACCATCCCAACTAACCCGGTGAAACCCCATCTCTACTCCAGGTAAACACTGGAAACTTACAGTTAAAGGTGGTTACCTGTTGTCAGCAGAGGGGGGCACAAGGTACCTGGTGGGGAGACCATAAGACTCGTTGTCCAGAAGAAGGATGTCACGAGGTCAGTCGATCAGGTGGGGGCAGGGCAGGAACAAATCATAATGGAATGTCCTAAGGTTGGTCAATCAGTTAAGACAGGAGCTGGCTGTTTCACTTCTTTTGTAGATTTGGGTTGCCCCAGACTGCTTGGCTCTTGCAGGTCATCTGGACATACATGTGCAGGTCACAGGGGTCACAATGGCTTGACAGAAGGGAGCGTGTGTCTGAGGGAGCAGCAGTCGAGGAGGGGCTGCCCCTCCCCAGGAGGGCTCCAAAGGAGAAGTCGAGAAGCTGTTTCCTGCATACTCGAGTGTGAAGCTGCAAACCTCTGCTTGCTCAGCGGTAGGTTCAGGTTTAAAGACGCAGAACTTAACAAAATAGGCCGGGCGCGGTGGCTCAAGCCTGTAATCCCAGCACTTTGGGAGGCCGAGACGGGCAGATCACGAGGTCAGGAGATCGAGACCATCCTGGCTAACACAGTGAAACCCCGTCTCTACTAAAAAATACAGAAAACTAGCCGGGCGTGGTGGCGGCGCCTGTAGTCTTGGCTGCTCGGGAGGCTGAGGCAGGAGAATGTCGTAAACCCGGGAGGCGGAGCTTGCAGTGAGCTGAGATCCGGCCACTGCACTCCAGCCTGGGCGACAGAGCGAGACTCCGTCTCAAAAAAAAAAAAAAAAAAAATTAGCCAGCCACCACAGTGGGGTTGGAAGAACCACTCTGCAAATACAAGAGAGGGCACGAGGTTTCGGGATAGCGCCCATGCGGGCGACCCTGACCCGGTCCCTGCACTGCTTGTGCCGAGGACCCTCAGGCACCTGGGCTTCCTGTTTGCACCGTAAGGAAGGAGACCACTGCTACTCCTGCTGCCCTCCTCCCCCCACCTTGCCTAGTTCACAAGACAGGAGTAAACAGAAAGAAACAAAAGTAAGATAAATAGCCAGACAACCTTGGCACCACCACCCAGTCCTAGGAGTTAAACAAAGTAATAATAATAACATCAACCCCTGGCCTAAACTACTTATGTTATCTGTAGATTCCAGACACTGTATGAAAAAAGCATTGTAAAAGTTTTTGTTCCGTTAGCTGATGCAGGTAGCCCCCAGTCACGTTTTCCACGCTTGCTCGATTTATCACGACCCTTTCACGTGGACCCCTTAAAGTTGTAAGCCTTTAAAAAGGCCAAGTATTTCTTTCTCGGGGAGCTCGGCTCTTAAGATGTGAGTCTGCCGATGCTCCTGGCCGAATAAAAAAACCTCTTCCTTCTTTAATCCGGTGTCTGAGGAGTTTTGTCTGCAGCTCGTCCTGCTACAACAGGACGCCCAGGAGAACGCCCTCTCTCCGACTGGAGACAGGGACTGAGGGGTCCCCAGCCTGAACGCCCTGTCTGTGGGCTCGTCCATCAGAGCTGAGACCTTCTGATTTTCTTGTCTGGTCTTTTGAGATGGGGTTTTGCTCTTGTCACCCAGGTTGGAGTGCAATGGTGCGATCTCAGCTCACTGCAACCTCCGCCTCCCAGGCTCAAATGATTCTCCTGACTCAGCCTCCTGAGTAGCTGGGATTACAGGTGCCTGCCACAACACCCGACTGATTTTTGTATTTTATTAGGGACAAGGTTGTGCCGTGTTGCCATGTTGGTGAGGCTACTCTTGAACTCCTGACCTCAGGTGATCCACCCACCTCGACTTCCCAAAGTTCTGGGATTACAGGCGTGAGCCGCCGCACCCAGCCAATGCCTTCCGATTTTTCTGATCTCTCATTTTCCTTTCTAGAAGGGAGGCCTCTTGTCATCCTGTCTCTACCCGCAGAAAACAGAATTTGAGTTTCCATTTGAGCGCCGGGGCCCAGCATTGGAGGGAGGAAGACATCGGAGCCAGAGCCCCTCCAAGGCTGCTCCCCAGGGCGTGGGGCTGCCGGGGGCTGGCCCTGCTGGGGAGGAGAGGCTGCCAGGCGGGGCCCTGGGCCAAGGCCCCGGCATAAACACCCACGAGACACCCTGGGCTGGCCAGCTGCCACCCTGCCCTGCTACTCACCTCATAGCTTTTCTTCACCTCTCTCTCCGTCATAAACCCACCCAGCTCCACATCTGACACACATTTTTTTTTTTTTTTTTTTTTTTTTGAGACGGAGTCTTGTTCTGTAGCCTGGGCTGGAGTGCAGTGGCCGGATCTCAGCTCACTGCAAGCTCCGCCTCCCGGGTTTAGGCCATTCTCCTGCCTCAGCCTCCGGAGTAGCTGGGACTACAGGCGCCCGCCACCTCGCCCGGCTAGTTTTTTGTATTTTTAGTAGAGACGGGGTTTCACGGTGTTAGCCAGGATGGTCTCGATCTCCTGACCTCGTGATCTGCCCGTCTCAGCCTCCCAAAGTGCTGGGATTACAGGCTTGAGCCACCGCGCCCGGCCACACACGTTTTTTTTTTTTTTTTTGAGACAGTCTCGCTCTGTCGCCCAGGCTGGAGTGCAGTGGCCGGATCTCAGCTCACTGCAAGCTCCGCCTCCCGGGTTTACGCCATTCTCCTGCCTCAGCCTCCCAAGTAGCTGGGACTACAGGCGCCCGCCACCTTGCCCGGCTAGTTTTTTTTATTTTTTAGTAGAGATGGGGTTTCACCGGGTTAGTTGGGATGGTCTCGATCTCCTGACCTCGTGATCCGCCCATCTCGGCCTCCCAAAGTGCTGGGATTACAGGCGTGAGCCACCGCGCCCGGCCCTGACACACATTTCTAAATCTACGTTCCTTGTCAATGATTCAAACAATGCTTTTATTTTTTTTTTTATTTATTTTTTTTTTTTGAGACGGAGTCTCACGCTGTTGCCCAGGCTGGAGTGCAGTGGCGCGATCTCGGCTCACTGCAAGCTCCGCCTCCCGGGTTCCCGCCATTCTCCTGCCTCAGCCTCCTGAGTAGCTGGGACTACAGGCGCCCGCCACCGCGCCCGGCTAATTTTTTGTATTTTTAGTAGAGACGGGGTTTCACTGTGGTCTCGATCTCCTGACCTTGTGATCCGCCCGCCTCGGCCTCCCAAAGTGCTGGGATTACAGGCTTGAGCCACCGCGCCCGGCCGCTTTTATTTTTCAAAGAGAAACCTGCCATAGCGGTGAACTTAGAGCTGCAGTCCCCACAATGTAAACGTTTTCTTCTCACATTTGGAAACCTGCTGTGCTGGAATTGAATAGAAAACGAGAGAATGATAATAAATGAAATAAACCAGCCGTCCCTGAAATATGATTGCTTCTCAGGACCTGAGGCTGATCTGAGCCAATTCTTCCACTGATTTCTGCGTGGAGCCCCGGGGAACTCCTAGTGGAGCGTAAATTCTGAACTGGAGACGCACGTTCGGGGGCATGGAAGCCTCACGCTGAACAACTAAACAAAAGCCTCTGATTTTAGAATTTAAAAATGTCCGTGAGGGGTGCTTCAGTTGCCCCCGTGACCCCAGCTCTGGTGCATGTCCTGGGATCCTGACCCCCCTTTCAAACCCGCCAGAGCGATGCCAGGTGACTCTGGGGAGGCTCACCTGCTCAGGTGAGTAGAGTCAACCCTGTTGGCCGCTGGAGCCACCGGGGTAGCCAGGACCGCAGAGCTCTGCATGGCCTGGGGTAGGCTGATGTTCAAAACAAAGCTGTTATCATTGGAAAAGTACAAACATAAACACAAAGGAGGAGACTGGGACAATAATCCATTCAATCGCTGCCTTCTCCTGGCCTCTTCCGCTTCCTCTGTCTTCCTCGGCCCCTCCCAGCCAGAAGGGTGGGAAAGCGCTGGTTTTAATTAGCGATTTCGTGACTGCCTCCCCCGCGTTCCTGAGCCTCTCCCGGTTTCCTGACAGTGGAAAACACTCTGGCTTTGATTTGTAAGCAGATATGTAGATAATTTTCTTAGAAGGTTTCCCAATTGTAAAATGATTGGAACTTGGTTAACGCCTTCTGAGACACAACAGTTCCGTTTCCCCAAAGCCTCGCTTTAAAGGAGTTTTTACTTTATTAATTATATCTATGCGTCACCTTCGGGTTTCCTGGGTTGTCTGGAGCTCCCAAGTGTCCCGAGAGGCAGACGTCTGCAGTCCAGAGCTTTCAGCAGGAGCAGACTCTGCAGCTTCAGTGAGGGCCACACACGGGGCATCTGTGCAGGACGCATTGCCCTCCACACGGCCCCAGGACCACGGGGACAGCATGTCACTTTCCCACATTCCTTGGTGTTTTTAAAAGCTCGAATGTTAAAGAGTCGGCTTTTTAGGTTGTGCCAGAATGGCTCTGGGGTCAAACTATTTCTTTTTTTTTTTGAGACAGTCTCGCTCTTCACCCAGGCTGGAGTGCAGTGGCGCGATCTCGGCTCACTGCAACCTCCACCTCCCGTGCTCAAGCAATTCTCCTGCCTCAGCCTCTGGAGTAGCTGGGATTACAGGCACCTGCCACCACGCCCAGCTAATTTTTATATTTTTAGTAGAGACGGGGTTTCACCGTGTTGGCCAGGCTGGTCTTGAACTCCTAGCCTCAGGTGATCTGTCCGCCTCGGCGTCCGTAAGTGCCGGGATTACAGGTGTGCGCCACTGTCTCCTGCCGAAACTATTTCAATGTGACACCAGCATCATGTATGGCGTCTACAGGCCTCTCTCGGGTTCCCCTCTGCACAGAGCCTGTGGTTTTCAGGGCAAGATGCCCAGCTGCGAGCCAGCCGCCCTCAGGGCCTGAACCGTCTGTGGGACAAGGGCGACCTTTGGCCTGGGGTGCAGGGGCCCCTGGACTCTGATGCTGCACCTCGAGTTTACCCAGGTCCCAGGCCCTGCACAGACTGAGCCCCACACTAGCGTGACTGCCCCTGGAGCTGTTTGTTACAGAGACTTGCCGCCTGACTTGGGGCCCCACGGTGGCAATGTCACCTGGCACACCAGCAAGGGTGTCTGTGGGTGTCGATGCCTCCAGACACTGGTCTGTTCTTGGGGGAGGATCTTATTTGTCACAAAAAGAGGTCAAGTAGGCTGACAGTTCCTGATGATGGCCAGGTGTCGGGGCTGTGTGTCAGTCCTGGCTGCGCTGCCTGGGCCCTGCCCGCTTCTCTGCACCTCCCTGGGTGATGCCCATCTCATCAGCGCTGGTGGCAGGTGCACCGTCATGGGGCCCGGCACACCTGGCACCTCAGAGGCCTCTGCCCCAGCCACTGGGTCTGCCCAGGAGGACTGGACGGGTGACCTCCTCGGCCCACCCTCGAGGCTTCTCCAGGGCTCAATCCAGGCCGGAGTTGCTGGCAGCCCTAGAATGTTACGATTGTTGAGCTTCTTATTTCCAGGTAACTCAAGTTCATTTTAGAAGCTGTGGAAAACACAGGCAAGCAGAGAACATGAATGACCTGTCCCCTATTATCCACCCCAAACCTGACTTCAGTCAGCATCTGCTTTTACGTCCTTTCACTTTGTAGCTCCTGCCTTTGGGGCCAGCTCCTCCACACCCCAAGTTCTATTATTAATGGACTCTTCCTGTTTACTTCAATCCAGCAGATGTGTGTAGAGCAGCAACCACGCCGGGCTGGGACCCTGTGACCAAGGCATCTGCTGGAAGGAGTCTCTGAAGTCACTGCTGCCCACTCCCACATACACACAAACACACCTGTGCATGCACATACCACACCCCCCCACCCCTGCACACGCGTGAGTGCATGCTCTCACACACAAACATGTACACTCACAATGGGCCTCCAGGGCTGGGGCCGGCCGTGAAGCGGGACTGAGGGAGGGAGGGAGCTTGCGGGGGTGGCCCAGGTACAGCCCCTGGCCCGGCCTCAGCCCACCTGCCAGACTCTCGGCTGAAAGAGGACGCGGGTTGCCGTTCGGACACCCGTGTGCAACATCCCAACGTCACAGATCTGAAGGTGGAGGCAGAGCAGGTTGGAGGAGGAGGGTCAGGAGGTCTCAGGAATCGCTAAAGGGCCAGCCATGGGTTCTCAGTTCTTCCCAGAAACCAGTCCAGAGACCGGACCAATGGCAGGGCCCCTTTGCCGGCCTGGCTGATCTGGTGGCACAAAAGCACGAGCGTCTGTGCAGACTGAAGTGACCACCAGGGAGTGCTACTGGCACACAGCAAGTTGGCGCCCAAATCCAAGGCCTAGAAATTGATCCTGCTGCCTCTGGGCTGCTTTGTTGCACCCAGAGGTGCCCAGGGATGCCAAGCACCTACCCCAAGTCGCGTGGGGGTGGCACAGGTGCACCTGGAAGCCCTCGATTTCCATAATCTTCCCTCCCTACCGGGAGGTGTGTGGACTGGCTAAGTCCGCTTCCAGTACCTGCTTCTCCAGTCTGAGATCTCAGTGAGGACACCAGGGGCATGGGGGGCCTCACACCCAGGGGCTGTCGCTGCCACGCCACTTCCTGTGTGTGGGCGCTGTGCCTGCCAGGGTGGGCACGATGCCACCTCCCAGTCATCATGGGCAGAGCCCTCTCCCTTGGACAGAACCCCCAGTGCCCACCCCTGGAGGTGGGATCCAGACCAGTGGGCAGAGGAGGGGGAGGCCATCCTCCTTTGGGACCATTTGTGTGCCTGGCAGTGGCCCCCATTGTATCTCCAAGTGGGGTTTATGGTGGTGCCAAGGGCTGCGGGGGGCACACCCAGTACCAGGAGCTTCTGGGCTGATTTGAGGGTTGTTCTGTGTTTCTAGGCCATGCGGGGTGGGCCACGGCTTGTGACCAGGGTCTTTATGGAGCAGGATTGAGCCACATGTGGACAGGGTCCTGTGAAGTAGGATTGAGGCCCCCTAACCTCCCAGCTCACTCTCTCTGCACAACTTTGGTTTTGCTCTGGTTTAAAAATGAACAGATTAAACTGAAGTAAATATTTCAAGCTATTTTTAACCAAAAAAACAAAAATGTGTTATTCATCATGCTCGGTGCTCTGCTCAGATGACACAGTGATGAGCCTGGCTCCACGGGGCAGGCAGCTGGTGGCTAAGGGTGAGGTCAGCGTGACATGGCTCTGATTTACCCAGAATGTTTAATACATGCCATTTTTCTCCTTAGTTTCATTTAATGTCTTTTTTTTTTTTTTTTTTGAGACGGAGTCTCGCTCTGTCGCCCAGGCTGGGGTGCAGTGGCCGGATCTCGGCTCACTGCAAGCTCCGCCTCCCGGGTTTACGCCATTCTCCTGCCTCAGCCTCCCGAGTAGCTGGGACAACAGGCGCTCGCCACCTCGCCAGGCTAGTTTTTTGTATTTTTTAGTAGAGACGGGGTTTCACCGTGTTAGCCAGGATGGTCTCGATCTCCTGACCTCGTGATCCGCCCGTCTCGGCCTCCCAAAGTGCTGGGATTACAGGCTTGAGCCACCGCGCCCGGCATTTTTTGTATTTTTAGTAGAGACGGGGTTTCACCGTGTTAACCAGGATGGTCTTGATCTCCTGACCTTGTGATCCGCCCGCCTTGGCCTCCCAAAGTGCTGGGATTACAGGCGTGAACCACCGCGCCTGGCTTTTTTTTTTTTTTTAAAGACAGAGTCTCACTCTGTTGCCCAGGCTGGAGTGCAGTGGTGTGATCTTGGCTCACTGCAACCTCTACCTCCCGGGTTCAAGCAATTCTCCTGCCTCAGCCTCTGGGGTAGCTGGGATTACAGGCGCACACCACCACGCCCCGTCAATTTTTGTATTTTTGTTAGAAACAGGGTTTCACCATGTTAGCCAGGATGGTCTCAAACTCCTGACCTCTGGTGATCCACCTGCCTTGTTCTCCCAAAGTGCTGGGATTACAGGCGCGAGCCACCATGCCCGGCTATTTAATGTCTTTATGAAGATGCCATTTTATAGGGTGATGAGAGCAAAAAACAAAATCGAGCACCAGGACCCCCGGTACATGTCTTCTATATTTGGTTTATTTGATGAAGGAGTCTATGGCTAACAGGGCCCCATAGCCATGGAGCCTGGCCCTCCATTGCCCAGGTGTGACCCAGACCTTTAGAATTGCAGGCCCTCAGCTCCATCTCACCCAGAAGCATGAACCCTAAATCTACTGTGGAGGCCTCAGGGAGAGAGGGGGTAGGAGGGTGGCTGCACTCTCATACCCTCCTGCATCTGCTGGAACCCAGGGCCCACCTTACAGGCAGCACCTGCTCCTGCAGGCTACAGACAGGGTCATGCAGGTGCCTGGAAGCCGCTGCCAACTGCCAGGATTGGGTTTGCACCTGCCCCAGCCTCCCTGGCCCTGGGTGATGGGGGGAAGCCAAGAGGGGAGAGTCCGAGGGAACGTGACCCCCGCTGCCTCGTCCTGCGTGGGTGTTCAAAGGTTCGGAGTCCTGGAATGTTGGGGGGATATTTCTGTATCCCCAAACCTGAAGGCACCCAGACTTCCAGAAAAGGCTGGCAATGGAGAGACGGAGGTGGGGGTGCCTCCTTCACGGGCAGCTTCTTTCTAAGCTGCATCAGGCCAGGAGGTTGGCAGGGCACAGAGCTGCCCGGGGCAGTGTTTCCACAGGTCTGGGGTGTGGAAATGGGGACTCCTGGCCACCCTTCCTCTCTGGCCTTCTTCCAGCCCCTCCCTCCAGGAGACACCAGTCCCCTTTCCCTGTGGGACTGCTCAGAGTCATGTCCAAGACCTTCCCCAATGGTGGTCTTTGCTGACCTTTCAGGGCAGCCCCCACCCTTGCCATTGTGGATGGAGAAATCCCCTGGGGTGGTGGGGGCTCTGCTTCCCGGGGTCTCACGTGGCCACCTCCACCCTCTCGCTTGGTCCCCAGCCGCCTAGAAACCTACCCCTAGATGGACTCAAGTTATCCACAGCTATGTTTGACAGAACAGCAAGGATGTACCTATGGTTTCAAAGACCCTAGGCTCGGCGGGATCACCACCCTGCCTTTGTAGGGAAGGGCCCACAATTCCCAGCACTCATTTGCTCTTTTGCTGCTCAGAGACTGTCACTGCACAGACCCTGGGGCCTATGGAGGAGTCACAGACTCTGGACTCAGGATGGGGCCCCAGGCCCCAACCAGGCTCTGGCCCAGCCCAGGGAAGATAATAATGGAAATCCCACCCCAGGAGGGTTCAAGACAGACCCCAGGAGGGTTCAGGACACAGCTGGCCACAGGTGGCCACAGCGCCTAGGCCCTCTCTCCTTCCTCTCCTGCAAACGTTCTTCCTGCTTGAGAGTGAGATGCAGAGACCTTGCTTTTTTCACTCTCTGGAGAACGTGTGGCTGGTGATGTTCTTTCCTCTTATTTGCTTTCCTCTTTTCTAAATGTTTGACAATGAATTTGTTCACTTTGAAATAAGCAAACAATACCAAAAGTTATTTTTAGAAGGACAGCCTCTAAGTCTGTGATTACAGTTTGGATGATGGCCCAGGGTGATCCAGGGTGTTCCGATCCTCCCACAGCACTGGCGACAGACCTGACCAGGGCACGTGGAGGTGCCTCCACACGGCAGTGGCTTCTTGGTCCTTCAGAAGGACGGAGGCCACCAGTGGGCCATGGAGCTGACTAGGTGGACAAAGCAAATGAGGAGGAAGGGTGGGCTGGGAGTGAGGGGAGGTGACTGTGGTCCCCTGGACAGGGTCTGTTGTAAGGAAGCCACTCGGCCAGGTGTGGTGGCTCACGTCTGTAATCCCAGCACTTTGGGAGACCAAGGGCGGATCACGAGGTCAAGAGATAGAGACCATTCTGGCCAACATGGTGAAATCCCGTCTCTACTAAAAATACAAAAATTAGCTGGGCGTGGTGACGGGTGCCTGTAATCTCAGCTACTTGGGAGGCTGAGGCAGGAGAATCGCTCGAACCCGGGAGTTGGAAGTTGGAGTGAGCCAAGATCGCGCCATTGCACTCCAGCCTGGGCAACAAAAGTGAAACTCCATCTCAAAAACAAACAAAAGAAAGAAAGAAACAGGCAGCTTCTCAGAACACATCTGTCCTCCACGTCCACAGACGCGTCCCACCCCGGCCACCACCGTGTGGCTTTTCTCCATGGAAGCAGAGGCCGTGCATCACTCCCACAGGCAGCATGTCTCTGACGAGCCTCAGTAGTCAATTCATGCAAGAAACAAAACTGCTCCTCTCCTTCTTTAGTGTCTGTGCGGAGGAGCGAGAGGGAAAAGCCAATCAACACCATTGCATGTGCTGCTGAAATGCTTTGTGCAAATATTGAGACTGGAGGTGAGGGTGGAACTTTGTAATATAAAAGCAAGAAGATAAATGTTGACTTTAAAATCCAAGTACTTGGACTTTGCTAGAATATTCCATAATCCTTTCCTGGTCTTGATTATTAAAACAGTTTTCAAGAAAGTTCTATTTGGTGAGTCACCTGATTATCTAAACACACTTTTCTTTCTTGTTAGGGTTTGACTCCAGCTGGGTCCTCTGCCAACAGAACCAAGCCCACTTGGGTCTTGGAGGCTTTGGGGGCTGGCTGGTTTCCCTGGGCACGATTGGTGAGCCCAGGTCAGATTCCTGGACTTGCTGGAGATCCTGTGTCCGGGAAGGCACCAGCCCAGGAGGCTCCGAGCCTCGGCCAGGGAGGCAGCAGGTTGGTAGCGCCTTGGCAGCCATCCCGAGGACACAGGTAAGAAGCCAACAGAGAAGCAAGAATGTGTCATAAGACATTAAAGCTGCTCCACTCCACAAGCATCTCTGGAATGTTCTCTGGGCCCCGGACCTGTGCGAGGCGTCGTGGGTGAGACAGAGACGAAGCCCCTTATTCGGAAGCTGGCACTTGAAGGGCGGGATGTGGCCTCACCCCATTCCGCTGCAGGGCTCAGCTGGCATCTGCACCCCCCAGGTAGCTGGGGGCCCCTGAGCTTGGCCAGGCCCATCTGGCAGCCTTGTCCCTGCGCGCCCACCCCCTTTGGGTTTTGTTCAGTTTCCTGGGCTCCGCCTCTTCACCTGTTCCTAACGAGAGCTTGTGCACCCCAGGATGGTGGGGATGGAGTTTTGGCTTGTGGGCAATCTGGGTGTCAGGCTCAGGGCCCAAGTGGCTCTGGGTCATGGCCTTGGTCCCACAATGGCTGTGCTGCTCCATCAGTGGTCTCTGCAGCTGGGGAAATGCCTGGTCCTTCTGGAGATACAGCAGTGCTGGATTCCCCGATGATGGCCATGTCCTGTTCCTCTGGTACCATCCACCCACCAAGTCTTGCCACGGTTTCCCTCTGGGCCCCGAATCCAGCTGTCCATCCCAGCTTCTGCCTCGAGTGGCCTCTCCTGTACCCAGCTGCCCAGAGAGCGATTCAAAGTTTCCGTCCCAGGCTGCTGATGTGACCGAGGACCTTGAGAGGGCCCTACACTCTCAGACCAGGGTGAGGCCGAGGTCCGAGAGGCAAGTCCCTGCCCAGGCCCTGGTTGGCCAGGACGCGCTGGCCACAGCTTCTCAGAGAGGACATTGCCATGCACCCACCAACACTTCCCCGTCAGCTTGCTGGTCCCGCACCGCTCCTGCTGGGCAACGAGGTCGCAGCATATTAAATTCTCGATGCAACTACGGTATGAAAAAGCCACGCAAACCAGCAAGGAGCCTGCTCTCCACAGGGGCCCTCAAAGGGCTCTGCTGCTCCCCTGTCAAAACCTCCTTTAGGCAGTGTATCTGCCGGTCGCCGGCTATGTCCTCCAAATTGGGGCTAGGAGGGGTCCAATGGGAGGGTCCTCATGCTCCAGACGCCCGCTGGCCCAGCCCTCAGTGTTCACGACAGGTGCAATGCCCCCTCTGGCCCCCTCCTGGCCAGGGCAGCCACAGCTCAGCCCCGAGGCCTTGAGTGGCCTTTTCAGAGAAAACCAGGACCCGGGGGCTCCTCCCGGGAGCCTCTGACCACCAGACCCATTAACAGGCTTCTCTGTGGGGTCCCTCAACTACTACTTTCCTCGCGCCTGAGGGGACCAGCCAGGCGGCTCAGGCACCTGAGTCTTCAGGGAATGAGCTCAACGCCCTCTCCATCCACAGCAGGACACCTGGCAGCCAAAGCTCCACACCTGCCCCTGCCCCAGGGCTGGGATGAGGAAGCCCTGGGGTGAGGGGTGGCCCTGATCCGAGCCCTAACCTGGTGGGGGTGGCAGGCAGCCCAGGTGCGTGGATGACCCGAGCCAGGCACAGACAGCCTCCAGGTCGGGAGGAGTAGAGGTCATGGGGATGTAGGGAAAGGGTTTGGGGGCTCCTCCTGCAGGGCCACTGTGGGAGACAATTTGTCACTTTCTTACAAAACTAAACACACTCTGACCACAGCATCCAGCAATCCTGCTCCTCAGAGTTTACCAAAATGAGTTGAAAACTTACGTCTACAGAAATCTGCACACGAATATTGGTAGTGGCTTTATTCATAATTGCCCAAACCTGGGAGCAACCAAGATGTCCTTCCATCATAGATGAAAGGATAAATAAAGCATGGTACATCCAGACAATGCAATATCATTCAGTGTTAAAAAATAAGTGAGCTGGCCAGGCAAGGTGGCTCCCGTCTGTAATCCCAGCACTTTGGGAGGCAGAGGCAGGTGGATCACTTGAGCCCAAGTGTTCGAGACCAGTGTGGGCAACATGGCGAGATCCTGTCTCACAAAAAATACAAAACTTATCGGGGCATGCTGGTGCGCACCTGTAGTCCCAGCTATTTGGGAGGCTGAGGTGAGAAGATTGCATGAGCCCAGGAGGTTGAGGCTGCAGTAACTGATTTTGCCACCGCATTCCAGCCTGGGTGACAGAGCAAGACCCTGTCTCAAAAAAAAAAAAAAAAAAAAAAAAAAAAAAAGAAGTGAACTATCAAACCACAAAAGACATGGAAGAACCAAAGTGGATATTACTAAAAAAGAAGTTGAAAAGACCACGTAATGTGTGAGTCCAGCTCTATGACATTTGGAAAAGGCAAAATTCAGGAGACAGTCAAAAGATCCCTGGTGGCCAGGGGCTGGGAGAGGGAGGGATGAAAATGCAGAATGCAGATGAATCTTGGGGTGGAGAAACCTGTCTGTACAATATTAGAGTGGCGGGTCTGCATGATTATATGTGTGTCCAAACCTACAGAATGCACAGCACCAGAGGAAAGCCAAATGGAAACTGCAGAGGTGATGACGATAATAACAATGTGTAACACATGGCTGGGATGGTGGGACTGGGGAAGGCTGTGCACCTACAGGAGCTCCATGGTGGGAGAGCTCCATGCTTTTGGCTCAGTTTTGCTATGAACCTAAAACTGCTGTAAAAAATAAAATCTATTGGCTGGGCACGGTGGCTCAAGCCTGTAATCCCAGCACTTTGGGAGGCCGAGGCGGGCGGATCACGAGGTCAGGAGATCGAGACCATCCTGGCTAACACGGTGAAACCCCGTCTCTACTAAAAAAATACAAAAAAAACTAGCCGGGCGAGGTGGCGGGCGCCTGTAGTCCCAGCTATTCGGGAGGCTGAGGCAGGAGAATGGTGTAAACCCGGGAGGCGGAGCTTGCAGTGAGCTGAGATCCGGCCACTGCACTCCAGCCCGGGCGACGAGACTCCGTCTCAAAAAAATAAAATAAAATAAAATAAAATAAAATCTATTGAAACAACAAGTGTTAATTTACAAGTGTCTCTGTTTAAAGAGCAAAGAGATGAACCACAAAGGGGAAAATGTGTTTAAACAATAACTAATTGACAATTGGCTCGTTCCTAAAATTCAGAGAACTTTTAAGAAAGAGACAGCAAAGCAGGGATCACGTTTTACAAACACGACAGGACCAGGACATCGTGCCCACGACGAGACAGCAACCACAGGTTGGATGTTCACCCCGTGCCAGTCTGTGGACGGAGAGCACCCACCCCGACCTCCAGCCCCCAGAGGAGCTGCCTCCTCAGGGCCTTCCTGCAGGCGCCCAGGGGCTGCACATGGCCCTCCTTAGGGGGAGCTAGTGACTCATCATTTTCATTTCCTGGAAACTGAGGCTCATGGGAGATATGCAGATGAGCCCAGAGCACCATGGGAAATGGCCCTTTATATACCCAGATGGGCTCTGCCTCCTCCTTTCCCTGGGTGCCCACATGAGCAGAGACACCAGGACGGTGAGGTCTCCCGAGGAGGGTCTCGGAGACACGGCCTGGTGCTGGGTGAGGGATTGGGAGGCTGAAGCGGGGCCAGGATTCCTCAGGTTCCCTCAGTTTCCCTCAGTTTCCCTCAGTTTCCTTCAGTTTCCTTCAAGTTCCCCTCAGATTCCCTCAATTTCCCTCAGTTTCCCCCAGTTTCCCTCAAGTTCCCCTCAGGTTCCCTCAGTTTCTCTCAGGTTCCCCTGGGTTCCCCCAGTTTGTGTCAGGTTTCTTCAGGTTCCCCCAGTTTCCCTCAGGTTCTCTCAGGTTCCCCCAGTTTGTGTCAGGTTTCTTCAGGTTCCCCCAGTTTCCCTCAGTTTCCCTCAGGTTCCCCCAGTTTCCCTCAGGTTCCCCCAGTTTCCCTCAGGTTCCTCCAGTTTCCTTCAGTTTCCCCCAGTTTCTCTCAGGTTCCCCCGGGTTCCCCCAGTTTGTGTCAGGTTTCTTCAGGTTCCCCCAGTTTCCCTCAGGTTCTCTCAGGTTCCCCCAGGTTCCCTCAAGTCCCCTCAAGCTCTGCCAGTTTCCCTCAGTTTCCCCCAGTTTCCCTCAGGTTCCCCCAGTTTCCCTCAGTTTCCCCCAGTTTCTCTCAGGTTCCCCCAGTTTGTGTCAGGTTTCTTCAGGTTCCCCCAGTTTCCCTCAGTTTCCCTCAGGTTCCCCCAGTTTCCCTCAGGTTCCCCCAGTTTCCCTCAGGTTCCTCCAGTTTCCTTCAGTTTCCCCCAGTTTCTCTCAGGTTCCCCCGGGTTCCCCCAGTTTGTGTCAGGTTTCTTCAGGTTCCCCCAGTTTCCCTCAGGTTCTCTCAGGTTCCCCCAGGTTCCCTCAAGTCCCCTCAAGCTCTGCCAGTTTCCCTCAGTTTCCCCCAGTTTCCCTCAGGTTCCCCCAGTTTCCCTCAGTTTCCCCCAGTTTCTCTCAGGTTCCCCCAGTTTGTGTCAGGTTTCTTCAGGTTCCCCCAGTTTCCTTCAGTTTCTCTCAGGTTCCCTCAGTTTCCTTCAGGTGCCCTCAAGCTCTGCCAGTTTCCCTCAGGTTTCCCCAGTTTCCCTCAGGTTCCCCCAGTTTCCCTCAGGTTCTCTCAGGTTCCCTCAGTTTCCTTCAGGTTCCCTCAATTTCCATGAGGTCCCCTCTGGCTCTGCCAGTTTCCCTCAGGTTCCCCCAGGTTCTGTCAGGCGAGGCTGACAGGGTGTTGGGGTCCCTGAGGTATAGGGGTCCCTGAGGTGTAGGGGGTGGATGATGAGCCCGGGGAGGTCGGATGGAGGAACTGAAGGCTTCCCAGCCCCGGTGCTGTTCAAACTGAGTAGGGTCCCCACTAAAGGGCCAGTCTGAACCCTGACATCCCTGCCCCTGCTGGTCCCCACAGTTCGCTCCACCCTGCCTGCTGGGGGTGCCTAACCTCCCTTCCTTTGCCTTTCCAGCTCCCTGAGACCACAGCAACTGCAGAAGCTGAAGACATTTCCAGAAGTTCAAGCTTCCACCCTCTGCAGGTCCCCACTGAGCTGGGACCCAGGTCATCCACTCCACCCCAAATCCCTGGATAGGAAACCCCTTTCTCCTCCTGCTCCTCGTCCCCTTCATCCCTGCCCCCCAGCATCCTACTGGCCCTAGCACCTGAGGCCAGACTGTCTGAGATCCTCTGAAGGCCAGACTGTTGCTGTCCACCCCGGTAGGAGGCAGGCAGCCTGGCCATGTGCCCTCCGGTCAGCGTGCGGTATGAGGAAGAGGGCATGTCCTACCTCTACGCCTCCTGGATGTATCAGCTTCAACATGGAGATCAGCTAAGCATTTGCTTCACTTGCTTCAAGGCTGCCTTTCTAGACCTTAAAGACTTGCTGGAGTCAGAGGACTGGGAAGAAGACAACTGGGACCCTGAGCTGATGGAGCACACTGAGGCAGAGTCGGAGCAGGAGGGGTCCTCAGGGATGGAGCTGAGCTGGGGGCAGAGCCCAGGACAGCCTGCACAGGAGGGCTCTGAGGCATGGGGGCTAGGGACCCTGGCATCAGCCCCAGAAGGGTCGGAAGATGCAGGTCTGGACCCCCACTTTGTGCCTACTGAACTAGGGCCTCAGGAGGCTGTACCCCTGGGCCTGGGACTTGAGGATGCTGACTGGACCCAGGGTCTGCCCTGGAGATTTGAGGGGCTTCTTACCTGCTCACACTGGCCAAGCTTCTTTCCTTCATAGAGGGGTTTCTCAAAGTGGACCTGCCCCCAGGGGAGCCCATGGTGTTGGGGCTGGGCATTATCTGGGCAGTGGACCCTGCCGAGGATGAGGCCTGGTTACTGGCCCTGCAGCTTGTCTCCATGGTGGGCTGCTATGATGCCACCTACCTGCAGAAGATGACCCCAGACAGGGCCCTGAGGACCCCAGGGCAGCACTGGAAATTGCTGCTGGAGCCTGGTGAAGTGTGGGTGGTAAGACTCCAAGATGCTCCCCAAGAGCAGGACCTGCACTGGTGGACACTGAGCTTTCTAGAAACATCCTCAACAGGACACAGAGCAGAGCTGGCCCCTGCAGCCTCAGCCCTGCAGAAGAGGGTTCACCATAGTCTCTTATTCACCCTGGACCAACAGGGAGAGAAAGAAGGGGGACTCGGCCTGTAAGCCACAGTCCTCCAGCCAAGAACAGGATCCCAGCACCCCTGAGACACACAGCAGAGGTCCTGAAGAAAGCCTGGCTGTTATAGGAGCCTCGGCCATGGGGGAGCTGCCCTGTTTCCAGCCTCAGTCCAGCGCTCCAGAACTGAGAGACTAAGACTCATGTAGCTGCCATTGTCCTGGAAATACCAGGACATCAGAGACTGGGAAGGGCCAGCAATTGCTCTTCCATTACAGCCAGGGGAGCAGTTGGCAAAGGATAGGCCCTTTGCCCGTGGAAACAAGGGGAGCAACTTTAGGGGCTGGGACATAGGGCCTGCTGTGGCCTCAGAGGGAAGCATTACAAATATTTGTAACCTGGAAACAAGTTCTTATCAGTTGATTGTCATATAGTTCTGGACGTGTTGGCCTGAATGGCTATTGTGCTGCTTGTGACGTGGGGCGCAGGGCACAGAACTTGTGCCTATTTCACCTTGGCCATGGGGAGGGACATTGCTTGTAAAACACACGCTCTGCAGAACACACCAGAATCTGTTGTGACCTGGACATGTTCTCGACTTTGCCAGGACAATCTCAGGGGTGCCACAAGACCCCATCAGCAGCACTAGGGTCTCTGGTCTACAGTGGAGGGAGAGCTGGTTTCAAACATTGGCCGTTGATGCAATTTAACCATTTAATTCCCGTTGCTCTATATGTTGTTTTTAATTTTAAAAAGTCATAAAGGCTTTCAATCAAGCTCCTGTGTAAGTCATTCCTCAGCACGTTTTGTTGATTGGCCTTATCTTTGTCCTCTCAGAATCTGGGCTAAGCCACCTTTGCTGGCTTGAAATCCCACTAGGTGGTGGGAACAGAGGACAGAAGGGAAGAGGAGCACGGGAGAGATGAGGGTTCTGGTCGGTTTTCAGGCTCATCATGGGAGTTTGTTTCACTTTATTTATTTATTTATTTATTTATTTATTTATTTATTTATTATTTTGAGATGGAGTCTCACTCTGTTGCCCAGGCTGGAGTGCAGTGGTGCGCACTGGCTCACTGCAAGCTCCACCTCCCAGGTTCACGCCATTCTCCTGCCTCAGCCTCCCGAGTAGCTGGGACTACAGGCACCTGCCACCATGCCTGGCTAATTTTTTGTATTTTTAGTAGAGATGGAGTTTCACCGTGTTAGCCAGAATGGTCTCGATCTCCTGACCTCCTGATCCGTCTGCCTCGGCCTCCCAAACTGTTGGGATTACAGGCGTGAGCCACCGTGCCCGGCCTCACATTATTTATAAATACAGGGCCAGGCACAGTGGCTCATGCCTGTAACCCCAGCACTTTGGGATTGCTTCAGCCCAGGAATTCAAAACCAGCCTCAGCATCAAATTGAGATTTCATCTCTACTAACAATAAAAAAAGTTAGCTGGGCGTGGTGGCACATACCTGTAGTCCCATCTACTCAGGAGGCTGAGGCAGGAGGATTGGTTGAGTTCAGGAGGTCAAGACCGCAGTGAGCTATGATTGTGCCACTGCACTTCAGCCTGGGTGACAGAGCAAGACCCTGTATCAAAAAATAAAATAGGCCAGGCAAGGTGGCACATACCTGTAATCCCAGCACTTTGGGAGGCCAAGGCAGGGGATCACTTGAGCTCAGGAGTTTGAGACCAACCTGGGCAATGTGGCAAAACACTATCTCTACAAAAAATACAAAAATTAGCCAGGCGAGGTGGTGTGTGCCTGGCGTCCCAGCTACTTGGAAGGCTGAGGTGGGAGGATTGCTTGAGCCTGGGAGTTCAGGCTTCAGTGAGCCAAGATCGTGCCACTACACTCCAGCCTGGCAACAGAGTGAGACCCTATCTCAAAAAATAAAAACAGGCCTGGCATGGTGGCTCACGCCTGTAATCCCAGCACTTTGGGAGGCCAAGGCAGGCGGATCACAAGGTCAGGAGATCGAGACCATCCTGGCTAACACGGTGAAACCCTATCTCTACTAAAAATACAAAAAATTAGCCAGGCGAGGTGGCGGGCGCCTGTAGTCCCAGCTACTCAGGAGGCTGAGGCAGGAGAATGGCGTGAGCCCGGGAGGCGGAGCTTGCAGTGAGCTGAGATTGAGCCACTGCACTCCAGCCTGGGTGACAGAGCGAGGCTCCGTCTCAAAAAATAATAATTATAATAATAATAAAATAAAAAATAAAATAAAATAAAAATAAATAAAAATATATACTTAAAGAAGGGCCATGTTTTGAACAATAAGAGTGTGTTGTCAAACATGTAATTTAATATAGATATGTGCCCCCCAAATTTTTTTTAAGTCTATAGACCAAACCACATGTAAAGGTTGCTAATGTTGGCCGGGCGCGGTGGCTCACGCCTGTAATCCCAGCACTTTGGGAGGCCGAGGTGGGCGGATCACGAGGTCTGGAAATCGAGACCATCCTGGCCAACATGGTGAAATCCCGTCTCTACTAAAAATACAAAAATTAGCCAGGCGTGGTGGCGCATACCCGTAATCCCAGCCACTCGGGAGGCTGAGGCAGGAGAATCGTTTGAACCCGGGAGGCGGAGGTTGCAGTGAGCCAAGATCGTGCCATTGAACTCCAGTCTGGGTGAGAGAGTGAGACTCCATCTCAAAAAAAAAAAAAAAAAAAAAAAAGTTTGCTAATGTTCAGGAGACAGATGATGCCAATGATGATGATGGCTATGATGGTGGTGATGGTTCTAGTGGCAGTGGTGATGATGGTGATGGAGATAGTGAAGATGGTAAAGGCCCACAGGAAGAGTTCTGAAGGATAAACGACTCTGCCTTCTAGGATTTGGCTGCTGCTGAGGCCCCTCCATAGTTTCAGTATCAGGGGCCTCTGCTGCTGTCAGACATGGATGGGGATGATAGTCCTTCAAGAATGAGGTGGGACCCCTGACCTCCTTGTCTGCCAGGAAGGCAGGAAGAAGGGGAATGACCATGCTCAGGGGGGAGGAACCCCCACACTCTGTTACATGACACGGGGTTAGGAGTTTGGCCCCATGGCGTGGTACACACATGTGCCTTTGGTTGTATGCTTGCAAGAAAAATCTGGGGCCCCTGGGGTTTCTGCCCTCACCCCAGCCCTGACTCCAACCTTTGGAATCCCTGGAAGGGCTTTCTAGAGCTCTGCATCCAGCCTCTTCACTCAGGACGTGAGGTTTCTTGAATCCTAAACTGGAACCTTTTCCCAAAGGTCAGCCGGCTTTCAAGTGGCCTCATGGGGCCAGGGAGGCTGTAGTGTGGGGACCCCAGGGGGCCCCCAAAAGTTGATTCTGAGAAAAGACTATTATGTGCACTAGACAGTTCTCACTCTCCTACATTTGAGCTTTCCCGAGCTTAGACATTTTAAGTCAGGGGAAGGGCTCTGAGTTCCACATTGTCTCCTGCCAGCTTCAGCCCTTCCATCACCTGTGATTGCTCAGATGTCTGAGGCTCTCCACTAATTAATAGGGCCACCACCAGCTGGAGACCCGTGCAGGTTCTAATTGGTTTGATTTATGTTAGCATCTCTCCAGCTGTGTCTCATATCTGGAGGTGTCTGAGACCAAGATTGGGGAAATCGTGGTGCCTGAGGCTGAAATTAAGGGAAAATACCAACAGCAGCATCAAGGGAAGTGTCTCCTGGAAGAGTAAAGTGAAACCACCAACTGCAGAGGTGCTCTGGGAGAGGTGGGAGGCCCTGCAGGGGTGTCCCCCTGGGACCTCCTTCCAAAAGAAAGAGCCCTCAGCTCTGGGTAATGAAGTGGGCCCACGGCCCCTGGGCAGGATCCCAGGCTGCTGATGGCCGATGGCTGAGCTCTAGTTGGGGCTTTAAGGGCCTGGCCATTTCTGCACGGCCCAGTCTTTGCTCCTCATGAGGTTCCCTAACTCCATCTGGGCTGCACTCAGCCTAGCTGCCCCCACCCCCTCACTTTTATTCCCTTATTTATTTTATTTTTATTTTCTTTTTATAGAGACAGGGTCTCACTATGTTGCTCGGGCTGGACTTAAACTCCTGGGCTCAAGCGATCCTCCCACCTCAGCCTCCCAAAGTGTTAGGATTACAGGTATGAGCCACTGCGCCCCGCCACGTTCCCTTATTTTCATCAAGCATCTCCACCCCAGTGTCTGTGGCAGAATGGGCCTCTGGTCTCTGAGCACCTGGGAGGTGGAGTGGGTTCTGAACAAAGCACCCTCTTCAAGTCTGAAAAACACAAACATCAGGCTGGATGGGCACCTGAAAAGAGCCCCATGAAACCATCTCTGTCTGCGGAACCTCATTTTCTACAGAATTTAGTAATCCAGTTGGAAAGTAGTTCTTTCAGAAAAATTATCATTGCAAAACACAATGAACCCATTAAGTCCAGAGCAAAGCTTCAGAAGTCACATTTGTGGAAAATGGGAGCTTTATGATTATGATTTATGATTTAATGGTCCGTAAAGTGAATCATAGGCAGGCAGAGCCAGTTAACACTAAAACGCTGGCATTACAGGTGTGAGCCACCGCACCTGACCTTACACAATAACAAAGAACTTTCCAACTGTGTAATTTCACTCACCCTTCTTCAGAGACCTGGTGCTGTCGTTGCCGTGGATATTCATCTCCACATGTCGTCATCATCGTGTGCCACCACAGCTGTTGCTGCACAGTCCTCATTTTTTTTTTTTTTTTTTTTTTTTTTTTTTTTTGAGACAGAGTCTCGCTCTGTCGCCCAGGCTGGAGTGCAGTGGTGCAATCTCAGCTCACTGCAAGCTCCACCTGCCGGGTTCACGCCATTCTCCTGCCTCAGCCTCCCGAGTAGCTGGGACTACAGGCGCCGCCACCACACCCGGCTAGTTTTTTGTATTTGTAGTAGAGACGGGGTTTCACCGTGTTAGCCAGGATGGTGTCGATCTGACCTCGTGATCCGCTCGCCTCGGCCTCCCAAAGTGACAGTCCTCATATTTTTAATTTACAAACATATTTACTTTCCTGGTGCACTTCATTTTTCCACGCACTTCCGAGTTTCTATCTGGGGTCGTTTTCTGTCAGCAGAAGGAAAGCCCGGAGGACTCCTTTAGTATTTTTTGTGCTGCCACAAATGTTCTTAGCTTTGTCTGAAAATATCTTTATTTTATCGTACATAAATTATTGGTTAAAATCCTTTATTTTGGTATTTTAAAGAGGTCATTCTCTTCTGGTTTCCATGGTTTTCTGAGGAGATCTAGCCATCTCTCCTATTGTTATTCCCTGAATGTACTGTCTTTTTTTTTTTAATCTCAATAATTTTTGCAGTTTCTGTTTACTTTTGGTTTTCAGAATTTTTTACTGTAATGTGCTGGAGGGGTTTGCTTTTAGTTTTTTCCTGCTTGTGATTTACTAAAATTCTAATGTCTATCAGTTGACACTGCTTGTCAATTTTGAAAATTTCAGCCACTGCCTTTTCAGATACTGCTCCTGCCCCATTTTCCTCTGTCATTGTTCTAGGGACTCCAGGGACATGTAGGTCGGATCATTTGATGGTGTGGTTCCACATGCTTTTCTGTTTTTCGTTCTTTTCTCTTTCTGTGTCTGGATAATTTCTATTGACCTACCTTTAAGTTAACTGATTCTTTCTTCTGCTGTGATTTCTGAATTTTAGATACTGTACTTTTAAAGTTATAAAATGTCCATTTGACCCTTGTGAGAAACAAACTCATCCATTCAAATCCAAAGAATGGACTCAGGGACCTGGAGAACCACGAAAGCCAGACTTTTAATGATGGTCTTGCAAGATCGGGTGTCTGGTGGGCAGGCACACCCAGAAGTTTCAACAAGCAATTTATCCCCCAGTGCGCAGATCCCTCCCCTGGTTCCTCATAGGCTGAGTACTATGAGGTCACTGTCTTCTCACCTGTCACCTACTGGTTATTGGGCAGGGGCTGGAGGGCGCAGGTCCCGCCCCAGGTTCCTCATAGGCTGGGCACTGTGGGGGGGGTCACTGATTGGTTATTGGGCAGGGGCTGGAGGGCGCAGGTCCCGCCCCAGGTTCCTCATAGGCTGGGTACTGTGGGGTCACTGTCTCCCCAGACATCACTGATTGGCTGTTGGGCAGGGGCTGGAGGGTGCAGGTCCCGCCCCCACTTCCTCATAGGCTGGGTACTGTGGGGGTCACTGTCTTCCCAGACGTCGCCTATTGGTTGTTGGGCAGGGGCTGTAGGTGTTTTCTTTAGGGTTGTCCTGCTGCATTTTGTTGCGGCCCACAATGCATTGCAATCCTAGTCAGCTCAGGGGCTCTTTAAGTATCTGACTTATGACCCAAGTAGCTGGGCAGGCTGATAAGAACACACCAAACAAGCTATTTTGCAGGCTAGTAAACTTTCATCTTAAACTTTTTTGATTTGGGTGAGGGCAACTAAGAGGGGTTTAAGAGGGGAGTGGGTGAGGCCGACAAGCAGGCATCCGCTATCCAAGCTGGGGCCTAGTATATCCTGTTCTTCTGTAGTTTGCTGACCTAAGCCGATTCAAGGCACTTTGTCTTGGAAATGGACCACTGTATACATTAGTTCCTTCACCATTTAAAATTTTTCTTTATAAATAGAAATGGGGGGTCTCACTATGTTGCTCAGGCTGGTCTCAAACTTCTAGACTCGAGCGATCCTCCTGCGTTCAGTTTTCAAAAGTACTAGGATTGGCTGGGCCTGGTGGCTCATGCCTGTAATCCCAGCACTTTGGGAGGCCGAGGTGGGCAGATCACAAGGTCAGGAGTTCAAGACCAGCCTGGCCAAGACAGTGAAAGCCTATCTCTACTAAAAATACAAAAATTAGTCAGGTGTGGTGGTGCGTACCTGTAATCCCAGCTACTCAGGAGGCTGAGGCAGAGAATTGCTTGAACCTGGGAGGCGGAGGTTGCATTGAGCCAAGATCACGCCACTGCACTCCAGCCTGGGTGACAGAGCGAGACTCCATCTCAAAAAAAAAAAAAAGTGCTGCGATTACAGGGTGAGCCACAGTGCCCAGCCTGTGAATTTCTAATAAAAGAGTCAAATGGGGTTGGGCATAGTGGCTGGGCAACATGGTGACACTCGTCTCTACAAAAAATACAAATATTAGCTGAGTATAGTGTAGCAGTGCACCTCTGTAGTCCCAACTACTCGGGAGGCTGAGGTAGGAGAATTGCTTGAGCATAGGAAGTCAAAGAAAGCTGTGGTGAGCGATGATTATGCCACTGCACTCCAGCCTGGGCAAGCCTAGGCTAGACTTTAGGGTGAGACCCTGTCTCAAATAAATAAATACACTCCCATTTTCTGGTGAAAATTTCCATCTTCTCATCCATGTTGCCCAGGTTCTTCTGCTTGCTTTACCATATTTATAATAGTTTTTGTAAAATAGAAACTCCTGGTCTGCTAATTTCAATACTTGTGTCACATACGGACCTGCTTCTATTGGTTATTTTTCTTTTTCTTTTTTTTTTTTTTTTGACACGGAGTCTTGCTCTGTCGCCCGGGCTGGAGTGCAGCGGCTGGATCTCAGCTCACTGCAAGCTCCGCCTCCTGGGTTTACGCCATTCTCCTGCCTCAGCCTCCCGAGTAGCTGGGACTACAGGTGCCCGCCACCTCGCCCGGCTAGTTTTTTGTATTTTTTAGTAGAGACGGGGTTTCACCATGTTAGCCAGGATGGTCTTGATCTCCTGACCTCATGATCCGCCCATCTCGGCCTCCCAAAGTGCTGGGATTACAGGCTTGAGCCACCGCACCCGGCTGGCTATTTTTCCCTATCAATTATGGATGACATGAGATGTGATATAAATAATAATCAGATTATTATTTCCTTGCTGAAGCATTTTGTACATAGCAACTGTCAAAGTCAAAATAAAATATACAAATCTTTAATGTTCAATTTTAGGAAGAATTTCAATTCTGTATGTTCAAGAACAAAAGAAAATTGGAATTCTATTGGAAAGAGAAATGTTTTCTATTGCTTTGAAAGGAAGCCCATTGGCCCTGGTAGTTCTGGGGAACTGGCAAACTCTGGCGAGTGGCCTCGGTGGTAAAACCAGCATTGGAGGCCAGGCGCAGTGGCTCATGCCTGTAATCCTAGCACTTTGGGAGGCTGAGGCGGGCAGATCACCTGAGCTCAGGAGTTTGAGACCAGCCTGGCCAACAAGATGAAACTCCATCTCTACTAAAAATACAAAAATTAGCTGGGTGTGGTGGCGGGTGCCTGTAATCCCAGCTGCTCGGGAGGCTGAGGCAGGAGAATCGCTTGAACCTGGGAGGTGGAGGTTGCAGTGAGCTGAGATCACACCACTGCGACTCCAGCCTGGGTGAAAGAGCGAGAATCCATCTAAGAAAACAACAACAACACAAAAAAAACATAAAACAAAAAACCGGGGTTAGAGTCAGGGCAGGTCATTTCAGCAGCTACTCGGTGAACTGGCTGAGGTGACAGCAGGTCATTTCGGCAGCTGGCTTGTGGGAAATTTAATTCTTGGAGCAGGCATTCTGGGTCCTGAGTGCTTTTCCCCAGCCGCAGCCCCTAGACCCCAGCTTAGTAATCAGCTCTCACAGAACCGTCAGGTCGGAGGCAACCTTCCATCTCCTATCGGGCGCACAGGCAGGATGAGCTGCTCCCCTGTCGGGTCAGAAGCCGCAGCTGCCGTTGGTTTCCGTTCGGCTGTTTTCAGCCCACAGAGAACGAACTGTCCTACTGCTGGACCCTCGCTCTGCGCAGCGGACCTCGGAGACCAGAGGGACTTTTCCCGCCCTCTCCAGCCCAGCCTGGCCTCCCCAGCACGTGGCAAACGGCCCACGGAGGGGACTGGTGGGCATCTGGGGCTCCCCCGGATCCAGCTCATTGCAGGAGCCTCTCTGCCACTCGCACTTGGCCACCTCCTCTCCCCCCGCAGAACCGCTTCAGCTGTAGGGGCCGGTCCACGGCCTGAGGCAGCAGATGAGCCCGGGCGGAGTGGAGTGGGCGAGGCCAGCTCCTCGCTGGGCGTCCCTTAGACCCCCTGTGTTCACAGCCCTCCAGCGTCTCCTCTAATTTTATCGATGTTCTGTGTCTTTCTTTCAGTGGTCCAGCATGAGTGACGGCCGCATCCTACCTCCTGGCAGCGAGTGAAACCGAGTGGGGGCCAGCACCCAGCTCAGGGGCTCAAGGGTGAGGCCGTGGGGTCCTTCCTCCTACCCTGCGGGGCCCTGCAGCCCCCAGTGTCACTTCCGTGGATTTGGCCGCCACGAGTCCCTGCCGGGGCCTGGAGAGGCTGCGTGGGCTTCTAAGAGCATCTGTGGGAGACCCGCAATGGGGGCGGGGGTCGTCGAGGCCCCCAGAGAGCCCGTCCCCCTCTGCGTGGGTGACTCCATCCCTCCCCTACCTCCTTTCTATGACCCTCTCCGGGTGTAGGGGTGTTCCCGCCCCCCAACCTGCGCGCGGGCGGGTGCAGGGCTTGGCGGACACGGAGAATTCCAGGCTCCGTGCCCTGAAAACACGGGCGTGAGGGGCGCAGGGGCGAAGGCTGGAGGCGGAGAACCCAAGAGGGGCTGCGGGACCGGCCTCGGGGCAGCGGGGCTGGAGGCAGCTTCGCTCCGCGGACGTGAGACCCGCCTGGGACCCTTCGCCGACCCGGCTGCGGCCCGGCGCCCCCCGCGTCTTCCCGGCCCCGCGCTGGCAGCGCCGCCCCCCGGGCCCCCGCGCCGTCCTCCCCGCGCCCCCCGCGTCTTCCCGGCCCCGCGCGGGCAGCGCCGCCCCCCAGGCCCCCGCGCCGTCCTCCCTGCGCCTGCTGCCCGCTGGGGCTATTTTAATACCGGGCGCTGGCGCGGGGCCGCGGCGCATTCCCAGCTGGCGGCGGGCAGGTGGCGGCGGCGCAGGGACCCGGCGCGGGGCTCCGGGCGCGGCTTTGGTGGCGGGACTGGCGGGCGCCCCTGCCGTGCGCTCTGGGAGCCGAGGCCACCGCGGAGCCCCTCGCGCCCCCTCTGCTCCGGGACAGGGGAGCGCGCGTCTGAAAGCTCCCCGCGGCCGCCCCGACCCGCGACCCCAGGCTCGGCGGGCAGGTCTGGCGGCTCCGTGACCAGAGGCAGGTGGGTCCTCCGTGGGTGCCTGGGAGCGCGGGGACTGCGGGGCCTGTGCCCTTCGGGGCCCTCCGCGGGGCTGGGCCGGGGCTTCGCGGTGGGACCCCACCCTGGGCGCTGGGAGCGGGGTCCAGCGAGGCGGCTTCTCCCGAGCCAGGGAACTTTGGGCCCCTCCCCTTCCCTCCTGGCGACCCTGGAGCACGGCCCGGCGTCCACTGTCCCCCTACCCGTGACTCGGGCTCGTGCACAACTGGGGAGCCCGGTGCCCCCCGGGCTTCTGGGCCATCCCCTGGGTGAGGGCTCTGGAAACGCCCCGGGTGGGGGCAGCAACGGGTTGAGGGTCCTCTGGACAGATGGAGCTGGGCGGGGAGCTACCCAGCCTAGTGGGAAAGCGAGGCAGGGCACATTTCCAGGCCCTGGAAGGCCCCCAGCGCTCCCACCTGTTGATGCCGCCCCATCCCAGCCAAGACTGCTCCCTGTGCGGCCATGAGTGTTCGGCCTAAATTCAGCGTGGCTCGTGGAATCAGGCAGCCTCCTGTGTTTCTTCTGCCCCACAGCTCTGCGAGCTTCGTCCAGGCTGCTGACCTCAGCGGTGACTCCTTCACTGGCTTCATGTCACAGTTTGCTCGCCCCCTCCACTGGGGACATTCCAGCTGTTTCTGGCTTCTTAGGAGTCAAGCTGCCGTGAACTTTCGCACACTTGACATTTTCTGGACATTGGCAGTCCTTTATCTAAGGTACAAACCTAAAAGTGGAATTGCCGGGTGAGAAGGTCTAGGCGGTCAACTCTGCAAGTCTTGCCAATGGTTTTCCAAAGTGGCAGCGCAGTCCAGGTTCCCAGCAACAGCAAACGGTGGGGCCAGCTCCTCTGCAGCCCCCATGCCTGTTGACAACGATGTCTGCCTTTTCACACCTTCGTCGTTGTCATCACGCAGGGCTTCTGTGGCCATGACTGGCATTTCCCTGCTTGTTGGCCGCGTGGGTGTCCTTTTCAGGGAGTCCCCAGTCACGGTTTTGGTCTCTTTTTTTCAAATGGGTTGTCTTTTCCTTACTAATTTGCAGTTCTTCTCTATATTTTTCTTACCAGCTTTTTGTCTATTTTCTTTCTTTCTTTCTTTCTTTCTTTCTTTCTTTCTTTCTTTCTTTCTTTCTTTCTTTCTTTCTTTTTTCTGAGACGAAGTCTCGCTTTGTTGCCCAGTCTGGAGTGCAGTGGCGCAATCTCAATCTTGGCTCACTGTAACCTTCACCTCTCGAGTTCAAACAATTCTCCTGCCTCAGCCTCCCGAGTAGCTGGGATTACAGGCATGTGCCACCATGCCAACTAATTTTTATATTTTCAGTAGAGACGGAGTTTTGAGATGTTGGCCAAGCTGGCTTTGAACTCCTGACCTCAGGTGATCCACTTGCTTTGGCCTCCCAAAGTGCTGGAATTACAGGCGTGAGCCACTGCAACCTGCCTGATATATGTTTTCTGATGATCTCCTAGCCTGTGACTTATGATTTCGCTTTCTTGGTAAAGTTCTTAATTTTAATGAAACCCATTTGCTCAATCTTTTATTGCAAGTATTTTTCGTTCATTTTTAAGAAATCTTTTCCCATCCAAGGTCATGCCAGTATTCCCGTTTTCTTCCAGAACCTTGACTGATTGATTTAACCTTTCACACTTAGGCCTGCAATCCATCTCGAATTCATTTCCCTGTATGAGAAATGGAGATTGCAGAGCCCTCCCTCTCCTTACTTTACATGTTTTTCTATTTGGACTTTTAAAGTCAGTAGCTACTAGTTTTGCAATCTGAAGAAAACTTTTTAAAAATGTACAAGTGAAATAAAAAACGAGAAAGGACTCTGGGGTAAGTGGGCCCCACCCGTGCACAGATAAGAAAATGAGGCCTGGGGGGTGCACTGGGCAGGCAGGCAGAGCCCAGGACTCCCAGCTCTGTCCACTGCCAACCTCTGCCCCAGGGGCTGCCCTCCTGTGTTCCAGCTTTCAGAAAAGCCCAGTCCATCCCAGAGGCCACGGGACCTACAGTGAGGCGGGGGCAGGGGTCCTGCTGGGGCATGTGGGGGTGGGGGAGGGAGGTTGGGGTGGCTCATCTGGTGGCACTCGAGTCCTCCTGCAGAGCTGGTGACTTCCAGAGAGTCCCCAGGAGCCGGAGGGCAGTGGGGGGCCCACGTGACTCTGTGGGAACGGCCGTCACAATGGCCTCCTGGGAGCAGAATGGGTTGCCTGACTTTCATCTTTAACAGGCTTCTTTCCCCACAGGCTGAGCTGGTTGCCCACAGGTGCCCGCGCCCCATCTCAGGGAGTGACCACCCAGCCCTGAGCCGATCCTGAGGGGTCAGAGATGGCGCTGACCCCCGAGTCCCCGAGCAGCTTCCCTGGACTGGCGGCCACCGGCAGCTCTGTGCCGGAGCCACCTGGCAGCCCCAACGCAACCCTCAACAGCTCCTGGGCCAGCCCGACAGAGCCCAGCTCCCTGGAGGACCTGGTGGCCACCGGTGCCATTGGGACTCTGCTGTCAGCCATGGGCGTGGTGGGCGTGGTGGGCAACGCCTACACGCTGGTGGTCACCTGCCGCTCCCTGCGCGCCGTGGCCTCCATGTACATCTACGTGGTCAACCTGGCGCTGGCTGACCTGCTGTACCTGCTCAGCATCCCCTTCATCGTGGCCACCTACATCACCAAGGAGTGGCACTTCGGGGATGTGGGCTGCCGCGTGCTCTTCAGCCTGGACTTCCTGACCATGCACGCCAGCATCTTCACGCTGACCGTCATGAGCAGCGAGCGCTACGCCGCGGTGCTGCGGCCGCTGGACACCGTGCAGCGCCCCAAGGGCTACCGCAAGCTGCTGGCGCTGGGCACCTGGCTGCTGGCGCTGCTGCTGACGCTGCCCGTGATGCTGGCCATGCGGTTGGTGCGCCGGGGCCCCAAGAGCCTGTGCCTGCCCGCCTGGGGCCCGCGCGCCCACCGCGCCTACCTGACGCTGCTCTTCGCCACCAGCATCGCGGGGCCCGGGCTGCTCATCGGGCTACTCTACGCGCGTCTGGCCCGCGCCTACCGCCGCTCGCAGCGCGCCTCCTTCAAGCGGGCCCGGCGGCCCGGGGCGCGCGCGCTGCGCCTGGTGCTGGGCATCGTGCTGCTCTTCTGGGCCTGCTTCCTGCCCTTCTGGCTGTGGCAGCTGCTCGCCCAGTACCGCGAGGCCCCGCTGGCGCCGCGGACGGCGCGCATCGTCAACTACCTGACCACCTGCCTCACCTACGGCAACAGCTGCGCCAACCCCTTCCTCTACACGCTGCTCACCAGGAACTACCGCGACCACCTACGCGGCCGCGTGCGCAGCCCGGGCAGCGGCGGAGTCCGGGGGCCCGTTCCCTCCCTGCAGCCCCGCGCCCGCTTCCAGCGCGGCTCCGGCCGCTCCCTGTCTTCCTGCAGCCCGCAGCCCACTGAGAGCCTCGTGCTGGCGGCGGCGGCCCCGGCCGGACCTGCGCTCGAGAGTCCCGGGGACCCGGCGTGAGCACGCGGAGGGGCGGCTGGAGTCCAGGCGGGTCGGGCCCCAAAGCCTCAGCCACTACCGGGAGCCCCTCTGCAGAGCCCCCCACTCCGAAATCACAGGCCCTGCCCCTCCTCCTCAGTCCCCTTCCGGAAAGATCCTGCTCGCTTCCCCTCAGTGCCCTCCCCGTGATGCCCAGAAGCACCACCCGCCTCCCTGAGGGTCTCCAGGAGGCTCCACTCCAGTCCCGGCTTCTGGGGACCGAGGGCAGCAGGCACCAGTGCCCGGCCCGTGTGGAGACCGTGGCGCGGCTGCCGCCCCCGGGACCCTCCTCCTCTCAGCCAGCGTCCCCGCGGCTCCCGTCCCAGCCTGTGTGACTCCATCCCTTATGGCTTTGCCACTGGAACAATCAACCCTGAGCTGGCTTCCGTGTCCTGCCTCAGCGTGGGGGATGCCACATCTGAGGGGTGGGAGGAACAGCCGGCAGGACCCCCAGCATGACACCGGCAGCTCAAGGAGGAGCCTGTGGGTCTGGCTGGGGTGAGGGGTGCACCTGCCTTTGAGGTCTGTGCAGGCAGCTGGTCTGGCACTTGATATGGGGCAGGGAAGGTGGCCAGGAGGGGAGGCTCTGGCAGCGTGGGCTGAGGGGTGGAGCAGGGGGAAGGCACTGCCCAGCAGAGGCCTGAGGCTTCAGGTGCAGAACGCAAGAGGCCAGGGTCACTGGCCGCACCTACAGGCCCCCTGGCCTCTCATCCACATCTGGCTCCGGTCTGATCAGGAACGGAATCCAGGTCCCGCCTCACAGTACCCTTGGCAGTCTCTGCCCCACTCACCCCTCGCTGCCTCCTGGACAGACTTCCTGCCCCTGCTCTCAGCTTGGCCAACCATCCTCTCTCTGGCGACTGCCCCTCTCCAGCCCCCAGTCCAGGCCCCGGACCCTGCACAGCCTCCCCCAGCCTGGCCTCCCCTCCCCACCCCATGCCCAGACTACCAGCCCCTTGGGGCTCCATCTGAACACTGGGGCAGGGGTCATGCCCACTCGGTCCCTCCAGCGCCCGCCCCTCAGTGGAGTGAGCACAGCTCTGCTGGCAGGACTGTCGCAGGCGTCGGGAATGAGCATGCAGCCCTGTCCCCAGGGCCTCCCAGAAGAGGGGCAATGCTTGTAGGTCTCCCCTGGAGTGACGAAAGTGCTCTGGAACTAGACGCCGGTGGCTGGGCGACACTGTGAACGAGCCAGTGCCACAGAACCGTGCCCCTGAATGTGCGAGTTCTGTCGTGTTTTACCTTAAAAACAAAAAGATCCCACTCCCCAACCTTGTCCCTCTGTTAAAACTGAAATAGAGACGGACGGACGTCCCACTCCTGAATACATGTAAAATGTGTACAAAAATATCTTCTATGAAAGTGGTTCATAATCTGTAGATTGTAATCTGGGATTTGTAATCTGTAGATTGTAATCTGGGATTTGTCTTAGATATAAAATCCCATCTTTGGGTTGTGTGTTTTTTGCTTTCTCCAAATAAATCTGATCTTTAAAATTCAAAAGAAAAAAAAGAAAAAAGAAAAATAAAGTAATAAATTACAGGCGTAGTGGCTCACGCCTGTAATTCCAGCACTTTGGGAGGCTGAGACAGGTGTATCACGAGGTCAGGAGTACAAGACCAGCCCATCCAAGATGGTGAAACCCCATCTCTACTAAAAATACAACAAAACTAGCTGGGCGCAGTGGCAGGTGCCTGTAATCCCAGCTACTCAGGAGGCTGAAGCAGGAGAATCGCTTGAACCTGGGCAGCAGAGGTTGCAGTGAGCTGAGATTGCGCCATTGCACTGCAGCCTGGGCGACAGAGTGAGACCCTGTCTAAAAGAAAAGAAGAAAATGTGCTGCTAAAATCACCCGGGGAGCAGGCAACTCCTCGGAGGTGGGACAGGGCTGATGACGCCCCTTCCGGAGGCTCCGAGGAGCCACCCCAGCCTCGCATCCTCACAGCATCTCTGATGCAGAAGGAGAGCTTTGGGGATTGGAGGTGCTTTCTCTTTCTCAACCCAAGCCTGATTCCTAAAGCTGCTGTCTTTGTAGAGAAGCAAAATTAAAATTAAACATCTGACAGCCAGAGCTGGTCCCTGGCGGTTCCAGCTGGCACTGTCCTCACCTGACACGCAGACTCTCGGCAGCAGCCAAGACAGCAGGGCATAGGACGTGGGGAGACTCCACGCTTAACTTCTTGCTACTGCCTTCCGGTCTGCCCGCACCAACACGGCTTCTGCGCTGAGCACCTGCCTGCGGCGTGGGGCCCAGGGTGGTGACCGGCAGCGGCTGTATCATGGCAGCTGCTCACTGCTCCTGGCCCCCCACTTTTCCAGGAGACACCCCACTTCTGTGGAAGGCCCCCCACGTCTTCAGAGCCAAGAAGCTCCAGAGGAAGGAATTTCTGGAGCAACATGGTCCCATCCATGACCCCCTGGATTCCATGTTAGAACACAGCTGAAGACTCGGGTCCCAGGAGGGGCCCTGCAGCCCCACACCCCAGAGGAGACCACCCCAGTGCCACCCTCCACCCAACTCAGCCGGCCACCTGCTGTCCCCAAGGGGCAGAAAGTGGGTCCTCTCCTCCCACTTGTGTTTGGAGAGGGTGGGTGGTCCCCATGATGTGAGACACAGTTGCTGGAGGTGACCACACAAGCATCTACAACCACGTGTGTCCTCCACGGATGTCACCACGGGGCCGATGTGGACAGAGTTCCCCTGAAAGGCAGAGCTTCAGGGCAGGGCTGGGTAATGTGAAGAAAAGGGTGGCACAGGCACGCGTGTGCATGTGAGCGTGGGCTGAGGGAAACACCTGGATAAAAGAGAAAACAAAACTAGGGGTGAATGACTCAGGGCCAGGAGAGAAAAGAAATAAAACCTAAGTAACGGGGGGATGGCCGGGCGCGGTGGCTCACGCCTGTAATCCCAGCACTTTGGGAGGCCAAGACGGGCGGATCACGAGGTCAGGAGATCGAGACCATCCTGGCTAACCCGGTGAAACCCCGTCTCTACTAAAAATACAAAAAATTAGCTGGGTGTGGTGGCGGGTGCCTGCAGTCCCAGCTACTGGGGAGGCTGAGGCAGGAGAATGGCGTGAACCCGGGAGGCAGAGCTTGCAGCAAGCCGAGATGGTGCCACAGCACTCCAGCCTGGGCAACAGAGCGAGACTCTGTCTCAAAAAAACAAAAACAAAACAAAAAAAACATCTAAGTAATGAATTCTGAGAAACCAGAGCAGCGAGGCTCTCAGGACACCAGGAAAAGCCACCATAAAACAAGGAGCAGGCAGAGGCGGGGAAGGGAGACCTGAAGACCTGGGCGCTGAAACAAAGCACTGGCTGGAAGGCTGGCAGGTGGAACCGCAGTTCCTCCCGGAGGGGCGCCTGGTTCCGGGAGGGAGTCCCCCGGCCCTGAGCCCTACTCTGGTTTTCAGTGCCTCTTGTTGAAGAACCGCGAAGATGCAGAGGTGGGCACACACAGCGCAGTGGACCCCAGATCACAAGGTGAGCGTTCTCTTCGGTGCCTGCTCCCCCTGTCTGGGTGTGGACGGGGCAGCAGTGGGCGCCCCTGTGCAGCCCCCAGCCCCGGCCCCATCCTCATCAACACGTCATCCAGTCACCATGCGCCATGCTTGTGCATCACCCGACCCGCTGGCGACCCCACAGCGCACCTGCCTTCCGCCCTGGGGGCCTCCATAGCAATGACGTCAGTGACAAGTAGCTCTGTAAGCAGCAGCACCGGCCCCCTGCCTCCCAGGACACACATGGTCCCACACACCACCGCAGACTCACACCCAGTCACACTCACACCACCAAAGGCTCACACCCAGTCACACACCACCGCAGACTCACACCCACTCACACTCACACCACCGCAGACTCACACCGACTCACACTCACACCACCGCAGACTCACACCCACACCACTGCAGACTCACACCCACTCACACACACCACCGCAGACTCACACCCAGTCACACTCACACCACCACAGACACCCAGTCACACTCACACCACCGCAGACTCACACCCACTCACACTCACACCACCGCAGGCTCACACCCACTCACACTCACACCACCGCAGACTCACACCCACACCACTGCAGACTCACACCGACTCACACCACCGCAAGCTCCCACTCAGTCACACCCACACACCACTGCAGGCTCACACCCACTCTCACTCACACCACCGCAGACTCACACCCACACCACCATAGGCTCACACCCAGTCACACACACCACCACACTCTCACACCCAGTCACACACCACCGCAGACTCACACCCACACACCACCGCAAGCTCCCACTCAGTCACACTCACACCACTGCAGGCTCACACCTACACACCACCGGAGACTCACACCCACTCACACACAACTGCAGACTCACACCCAGTCACACATCACTGCAGGCTCACACCCACTCACACAGCACCACAGACACACCCAGTCACACACCACTGCAGACTCACACACTCACACCAGCACAGGCTCACACCCAGTCACACACCACCACAGATTCACACCCACTCACACTCACACCACCGCAGACTCACAGTCACACTCACACCACTGCAGACTCACACCACTGCAGACTCACACCACCACAGACTCACACCACCACAGACACACCCACTCACACCATCGCAGGCTCACACCCACACACACCACCACTCACACCCACTCACACTCACACCACCACAGGCTCACACCCACTCACACTCACACCACCGCAGACTCCCACCCGCACCTTCACCCACAGCCCTGCCCTGCCAAGCCTCCATTGTTTCAGGGTCCCCAGAGCCCGTCAGGCCTGGCAGCTGCTTTGCGCTCTCGCTCTGCGTTCTCTCTTTGGCACATTTCCTAGGCTCTGCCAGGAACCCTCTGGCAGGGGGTGCAGCCCAGGTGGAGTTCTGTCCCGGGGAAAGGGTACTGAGGACAGCACCCTCAAATCCAGATGGAATTTTATATGTAAATTTTATATATAAAGTCACAACGAGTGAAGAGGAAGTAGCAGTGAATATATTCTAAACTGAGAAGCAGGGGCCGGGTGTGGTGGCTCATGCCTGTAATCCCAGCACTTTGGGAGGCTGAGGCGGGCAGATCCCCTGAGGTCAGGAGTTCGAGACCAGCCTGGCCAACATGGTGAAACCCTCTCTCTACCAAAATACAAAAGTTAGCCGGGCGTGGTGGTGGGCGCCTGTAATCTCAGCTACTCAGGAGGCTGAGGGAAGAGAATCGCTTGAACCGGGGAGGCAGAGGTTGCAGTGAGCTGAGATCACACCACTGCACTGCAGCCTGGCCGACAGAGAGAGACTCCGTCTTGAAAAAAAAAAGAGAAGCAAAAGGTTATTGAATGATTATTGAAAGTATGACCTGGCACCTAGAACCGTCAGAGACACAGAGAGAAATGTAACTTCGGGAGTCAGAATTCCGATGCAGAAAGGACGACTCAACACCAAAGCAGAAACCGCACTGGATGGAACGCCCTGGCTCTGCCGTAACTCTCTCTCCAGCCATTTCACTTCCAGGATTTTATCTGAAATTTAAAAATCAGACATGGATCAAGATGTGTGCACAAAGGTGCTCGCTTCAGCATCACTTTGAAAACCACAGGCACCGTGGAATTTTCCACAGCTGGTAAATAGATGATGACGTGAGCAGTGGAGGATTTTGTGTATCTTCAGAGAATAGCAAAGCTCTGTTTCGGAGTGTCCTTAACGGGACAGATCCAAGGCATGACGGCCAATGACGGAAGCTGGAAAGTGAAACCGAGTGATTTAATCCACGTTTCATTTGAAACAAACAAGAATGTGTGTGTGGATATGTGGTGAAAGTGTGGCGTTCCAAGTGTGGCGTGTGAGACTGTGACCCTGTGTCGTGTGTGCACATGGCTGTGTAGACGTGTGGCTGTGTGTGACTGTGACCCTGTGTTGTATGCACACATGGCTGTGTAGGCATGTGTGGGCGCATGTGTGTGCATGTATGCATCAAAGCTTGACAGGGACACTTTAAAATAGCAACAGTGGGCCGGTCACGGTGGCTCACGCCTGTAATCTCAGCACGTTGAGAGGCCAAGGCGGGTGGATCACGAGGTCAGGAGTTCAAGACCAGCCTAGACAACATGGTGAAACCCCATCTCTACTAAAAATACAAAAATTGGCCAGGTGTGGTGGCACATGCCTGTAATCCCAGCTACTCGGGAGGCTGAGGCAGGAGAATCAATTGAACCCAGGAGGCAGAGGTTGCAGTGAGCTGAGATCACATCACTGCACTCCAGCCTGCGAGACAGAGCGAGACTCCATCTCAAAAAAAAAAAAAAAAGAAAAGAAAGAAAAAAGCAACAGCGTTAGCCCTTGGTAGGAAATTTTAGGTAGTTTTTTTGTTTTTTGTTTTTTTACTTTTTATACTTTTGAGTCGTTTCCAGATTTCTCCCAAAAGGTATACACAGCTTTAAAATCAGGATGGTTACCAAATTTTTTAAAGATGGGGTCTTGCTCTGCTGTCCAGGCTGGAGTGCAGTGGTGTGATCTTGGCTCACTGCAGCCTCCACCTCCTGGGTTCAGGTGATCCTCCCACCTCAGCCTCCTAAGTAGCTGGGATTACAGGCACGTGCCACCATACCCAGCTAATTTTTGTATTTTTTGTAGAGACTAAGGGTCTCCCTATGTTGCCCAGGCTGGTCTCAAACTCCTGGGCTCAAGTGATCCCCCCACCTCAGCCTCCCAAAGTGCTGAGATTCCAGGCGTGAGCCACCACTCCCGGTCTATTAAAAAGTTTGAATGTCTGAGGCCTTCATGGTTGCCTCAAACGTAGCCAGGCTTGGGGTGGTGCGTGCTGTGCGTCTCCTGCACACGGGGCTGCCGGGCGCCTGCCTTGGAGGAGGACGAGGATGTGGCATGCAAGAGTCTGGCAGCTGGGGAGGTCAGAGCTGGGCCCAGGCCTGCGCGTCCATCTACGCATGGCCCCTGCCCTCTGCGCCACCCCTGGAGGCTCTTCTCCTCCTGTCCCCTCTTCCCTTCCCTCCCCAGGCCCTGCCCTTTCCTGGCACCCAACTCCCTTACTCAGACCTCATCCAGCCCCACCCTGAGCCCAAGCGTGGGGGTCCCGGGGCTCCAAGCCACCAGGCTGTGTGGACAGCCCCTCTCCTCAGGAGTCCCCGTGGCCACCCCAGCTGTGTCCGGGGCTGGAGCCAGAGTCTGCTCAGGTAGGAGGGACATAGCACCAGGGGCCGTTCGGGGGCAGCGACAGTGGAGTGCACGGCACAACCCACGAAAGAAATCCAGTGCTCTGCGGGGGTTTCAGCAAAAGTCCTTCTGCCCTGAAAGCAAAAGTAAGACCTCGGCTCTGACAGGTCCCAGGTGAAGTGTCCACGGCCGGCTGCCCCCAGCACCACACTCTGCTGTGCCCACAGCCCCGACCACTGCCAGGCTCCCCTGGACCCTCCCTGCAATGTCCCTCCACCCCCGCAGTGCCCCCCAGACCCTCCCCACAATCCCCATAATGTCCCCCACCCCGCGCAATGCCCCCAGACCCTCCCCACAATCCCACAATGCCCCCTAGCCCCCGTAATGCTCCCTGGACCCTCCCCACAATGCCCACAATGTCCCCTCCCCCGCAATGCCCCCCAGACCCTCCCCACAATCCCCGCAATGCCCCCTGGACCCTCCCCACAATGTCCCCCTACACCCTCCCGTAATGCCCCCTGGACCATCCCCACAATCCCACAATGCCCCCTAACCCCTGTAATGCCCCCAGACCTTCCCCACAATCCCCACAATGTCCCCTAACCCCCGTAACACCCCCCAGACCCTCCCCACAATCCCCACAATGTCCCCCTACACCCCCCCGTAATGCCCCCTGGACCCTCCCCACAATTCCCACAATGCCCTCCACTTCCCCACAAGGCCCCCTGGACCCTCCCCACAATGCCCACAATGCTCCCTAACCCCTGTAATGCCCCCTGGACCCTCCCCACAATGCCCCCCACCCCCTGCAATGCCCCCAGACCCTCTCCACAATCCCCACAATGTCCCCTAACCCCCATAATGCCCCCTGGACCCTCCCCACAATCCCCACAATGCCCCCCACACCCTGCAATGCCCCCAGACCCTCCCCACAATCCCCACAATGCCCCCTGGACCCTCCCCACAATGCCCACAATGTCCCCTAACCCCCGTAATACCCCCTGGACCCTCCCCACAATGCCCCCCACTTCCCCGCAAGGCCCCCGGCCCCTCCCCGCGAGGCTGTGTCCCTGCTGCAGGCCGTTGGCAGGTGTTGCTGGTTCCGGAACTCCTTACAAATGGGAGCCTGCAGCCTGCAGTCTTTGCATGCCCGGACTCCCTCCCTTCGCAGCACAGATCCCTCCGTTCTGCTGCTGGGGCCTGGCGGAGGGATTTTGCTGCCGCTGCCGAGGGGCGGCTGTTTGGGCCCAGCCCTGGGTGGGCAGTTGCTAAGGAAGTTGCTGTGAACGCTGCTGCCTCAGCCTCTGCTTTCGTTTGTCCTGGGTAGAACCCAAGGGCGGAATCGCTGAGCAGGTGGAAACTGTCTCGCTGTCTCGCCGTCTCCCTGTTCCGCAAAAGCAGCTTCAGCTGTGCCGTGGACGCTCCCCAGCAAGGGACGGGCCCTCCCGTTGTCCGCCGCAAGCACCTGGAATTTACTGGCTGTTAGGTGCACTTGGGGAAGGAATTTCTTTTCGTGAAAAGGCTGCCGAAAATCCCTTTGTGAGACACCAACTGTGCTGGGATCGAAGGTTTTGTAAATTTGGGTTCGGGCTACGTGGTAAGGGGTGAGGCCTATGCTGGAGAGGCCTTTGCTGTGGGGTGTGCAGCTCCCCTGGAAGGCCCTGGGCAGCGGAGCAGCCGGGATGGGGCCCCCGCCTGCATCAGGAGAGGGGCTGGGTTCCAGCACTGGCATATCCCCCAACCCACACCCCCAGCTGCTTCAGCCCAGAGCAAAACTGGCGAGGGAGAAGGTGTCCTGGGCAGGCCTCGGCCCTGAGAACAAGGCAGCAGACGGCCCACGCCTGGGGGTTGAAGGAACACATGAATGAACTGTGTCCCCCGCTGGGGGTGGATGCCTGGTGGTGGCTGATTGGTTTGCCAGGCGCCCTCACAGTCTGCCCCACGTCTGTTCTGTCCCCAGGCGGCTCTGGCGTGGCTGGGATTTGGTTTCCAATTGCCGCTCCCTGACCAGAGCTGCTGCAGGGCAGTGGGGGTGGACGCCACGTCCCCCAAACTGGCCTCAAGTCCAAAGGGGCTTTTTCAGACACCCCCAGGTCCCACCCTCCCACCTTCCCAATAGTGAGCATGGAGGACGTGGTCTTCTGGGGTCCACGGCGGGGAGGGTGGAGTGCACCGGCGCGTGGACACAGGGGTCTCAAGGCCCCAAGTCGCACTTCACATGAGTTATTCCTCAACAGAGAAGCACCTGCCATTTAGGGCTGCCGAACTCCCAGGCATTCCAGGAACAGTGTGCTTCAGGAAGTGGGTCGCACCTGCAACCAGCAGGCTCCGCTGTTCACCTGCCCGGGTGCTCTCTGCTTTGGGAGTCCGTCCCCGTGGAATGGACCTCAAGGAGGCCTGCCGCTGTGGGTGGCAGCAGTGACTGCGCTGGTGGGGTGAGGCGGCCCTGGCCAGGGAGGACGGCTGGAGCTGCTTGGCAAAGACTTGCGCTCTGCCTGCCCGAACCTGCGCAGCGTCACAGGTGCACTCCTGACCACCTGGAGGGTCAGCCCCGGGAGGTGCCGGGGCGCACAGGCCCCTTTCTGACCCTAGGAAAGCGCTCGGGGCAACCCGTGCTGTCTGGCACCTTCCCTCATCACTCACAAGGGCAGGTTTTTCCATTTGAATTCCAGACAGATGACAGTCCCGGCCGGAAGCGAGGCTGCCAAGGCCAACAGCCAGGCTGTTCCAGACTCCGGCTTTTCCCAGGCTGAGTGCCCAGCCCCATGCAGGGGTCAGGGGAGGCCAGTTCTCCTGGGACTGACCCAGGCCCCAGAGGCATCGTGTGCCCCAAGCCACCGGGACAGGTGCACAGGCTGGCACTGGCCCAAGGCTGGGTACCTCTGTCGTGTCACTGTTGCCCTCCTGCAGCCAAGGAGATCCAGGCTGGGAGGGCCGGGGGGGTGAGTGAGGTCAGAGCAGGACACAGCCTCGGCGGTCTGCAGCCTGGAGACTAAGGTCCAAGCCCCAGCTCCTCTGTGCCCTCCCCGCATGGGGCCCCTGCAGATCCCACTGCCAGCTAGGCATGGGATCTTCCTGTCACCTCCAGCCAGCCCAAGGGGACCTCCTAGCAAGCCCCCCACCCCTGCTTCCCTGAAGCCCACAGTAACCCACAGGCCATGCGGCCTGGGCTGGGCTGTTGTGTATTTCATGGCCCCGACGGCAGCCCCCTTGGCAGAGCCCACCACTGGGCTGCTCTCCAACGGAGACCTCTCCTATTTCACAGCTAAGGGACCTCGGCTCGAGGGACCACCCAGGCCGTGCCTGGGACCCAGTGCTGAGAATCCCAGGAGTGGACACATGCAGGTGCCTGGGACTGACGGGTCCTCAGAGGACGTCGGGCTAGGCTCTGTCTGTCCAGGTGGCCTCCAACACCCCACAGCATGATTAAAAACACAGAGCTATGTCTCACCCCAGAAATAGGAGTCGGCGGGAAACCGAAGGTGCCGCCCCCCTGTACTTCAGCCAGACCTGGCCACGGGAGCCAAAATTCCTCCTAGGGGCTGGGAGCCAGACCGGGGCTGGGGCTAGGGCCTGATGGGGAGGAGCTGTCTCCATCCCCAGGCTCTTCTCCCCGGTCCTCCCTCCGCCTTGTCCTGGCCTCCAGTGTGCGGCCATCTTCATGCCAGGCCGGGCAGCTGGGGACCAGGAGCCTTCTCCCTGGGACGCCGCTAAGAGGCAGTCCTGGGGGGTGTGGATTCAGGGGTGGAGGGAGAGGCCCAACGAGAGGCAGGAGCCAGTATACCCACCTCACCACGGGTAGGACTCCAGGGCCAGTGGGTATGAGCACAGGAATGGGGCTGGACAGACAGTGAGGTGGGGATGCCAGCAAGTTCTGACCGGGGCTGAGGGGTCCGGGCTCCCCTCTGAGGGCTGCATGCTCCAGAGCCCTAAACACAGCGTGGCCACCCAGGGAGGGCCCAGTGCAGGGAGGTGGCTGCACACGCCAGCCGAAATGAAGACACAGGACAGGACTGGCTAGCAGGAGGGCCTGGGTGTGGGGTCCCAGGGCCGAGGGACATGTGGGGAGAGTGAGCCTGGCCTGGCCTCACAAGGGGCTATGGGGGAAGGAAAGCCCAGGCAAGGCCTCAGTCGGGCCGAGCACCTGCTCTGGTCTCCGGCCACAGACCCTCCCCTGCCCTCTAGGCACAGTGTGCTGGCAGGCGGGGTGGGGCAAGCCCCCAAGGGTGGGCTGCCGGAGGGGCTGCTGGGAGCCTGGGGTCCATGAGGGTGCGGCTGCTGCCTGGCATTGCCCTAAGCCGGCCAGGACCTGATCCCCACCCTGCACTGGGGCTGGGAGCAGACAGGAAGGACAGAGACACACGGAGAAGAGGCCCAGTGCGTCTCGGCGGGGTGTGGCCGCCTCCCGGGATGCTAGACAGGAGCCATGGGGCCCCTTCCTGGGAAGAAAAGTGTGGCCATGCAAAGTGAACCCAGGGGACGGCAAAGGGCCTGACCCACTCTTCTCCTGAAACTCAGATGTTTCCAGTATGTGTTGGGTGTCCCCAGGAAAGACACGGAGATGGACTGATTTGCAGGGGACCCCAGGCCCTCTTCCCCCACACAGGGAGCCTCGGGATCCATCTTCATTGCTGCTGGCACAGGGGCCTCCTCCTCAGCCCATCCTCATCTGCTGTTGCTGTTTCATCCTCTTCCTGCCTCGTGCTTTGTTGATGCTCCGCACATTATTTGGAAGTGATGTGTAAATGGAATAAATGGAAAATAACTCTTATTGCTCCCAGCTGGCCTAGTCTCGTCCCTCACCCACCTGCCTTGGGGGCCAGGAGGCTCTATGATGTGAGGACGCTGGATAGAAACAGCAGCCAGAGGGGGACAGAGGGGGACAGAGACTGGACAGAGATGGACAGAGAGGGACAGAAGATGCATGGGCTGGCCAGGTGAGGGGCGATGCCTGGGCACCCCCAGGTCACAGGGCAAGGAGCAGTACTGAGCAGTGCCACAGTGTGACAAAGAGAGTGACATGCAGCAGGTCAGGGACATGCAGCATCCAGTGTGGACGGAGCCTTCCTGATGCGTGGGCCACCCCTGAGCTCACGGGGCTACCCTCTGGCCGCCGGTCCCCCAGCTCCCCAGCCCAGGGCTGTCCAGCAGCGAGCGCTGCCCTGGGAGATGAGTGGTGAGTGGGCGTGGCACACACCGCTGGTGTCTCAGGCCCTTGGCTTCCATCTCGGTGATGAGCTCCGCTGGGCCGGAGTCCCCATCAGGAAAGAAGGTGGAGGGAGCGGAGGCCACCACCCTCCACACCAGGGCTGTGACCATGCAGGGGTGAGTGGTGGCTGCCATGTGGGATCCTGGCAGCGACCCACACACCATGCAGAGTCAGCTCCAGGCTGGCCATGGTGACCAGTCTTCCGGGACGGGGCCAGTGATGGGAGGGCCACGCCCGTTTCCTTTCCTTTGAAAGCGAGTCTCCTATACGTAGAAATGGCTTTGCTTGCTCACCCTGCGGCCTCACTGGCCGGGTCACACACCCACATGGCACCAAGGCCCTCCCCGCAGCCCTCCCCACTCACTTCACCGTCGTGGCCTCTGCTTTCGTGGCTTCCTTCCCTTCGTGAGAACTCGGGGCAGGTACATGGAGCTTTTCACACAACTCAAGAAACCCAGCCTGAGGGCCCTCCATACTCCCCAGACTCGGACACGCGGGGACCTCGTGTTTCGGCTTTGCCTTCGCAATGCACGGCTGTGCGCTCGGGCCTGGCTCTGGTGGCTGCCGCGTCTTGGAGACCCTGTCCCCTGTCCACGCAGGTAGCAGGGACAGGGCCACCGCCAGGCTGGGAGCACGGATGGAAGCAGGAAACGTCTCCTGATGCTCCCTTCCTGACAGCAGGACTCGCCCTCCTCAGATTCTTTATTTTAAAAGGAATAATCATCTTTGATTGTAATGAAACACTTTTACTTAAAAACAGATCACTCATCAGAGGACACGCCGGAGACTCCAGTTCCTCCCCAGAACCTTCTAGCGGAACCAATCACCCCGGAACCTTCTAGCGGAACCTATCACCCCGGAACCTTCTAGCGGAACCTATCACCCCGGAACCTTCTAGCGGAACCAATCACCCCGCATGGCTCCTGGAAGAGCCTCAGGCCGGCCACACCCGAGGCTTTCATCAGGTTCACAAGCACTTCTGGGGCAAAGCCCAGGGTGTGCGGATTCACTGCTGTGCTCAGTATTTTCCCACTTTTTTATTTTTAAAACATACCCAGACTTCAATGATAAAAATTTTTTTTTAGACAGGGTCTTGCTCTGTCTCCCAGGCTGGAGTGCAGTGGAGCCGTCACGGATTACTGCAGCCTCGACCTCCTGGGCTCAATCAGTCCTCCTGCCTCAGCTCTGAGTAGCGGGGACCACAGGAGCAGGCTGCCACGCCCAGCTACATTTTTAAAAAATTTCTTGTACAGACAGCATCTCACGATGTTGCCCAGATGGGTCTCCAGCTCCTGGGCTCAAGTGACCCTCCTGCCTCAGCCTCCCAAAGTGCTGGGATTACCAGCGTGAGCCGTATGTTCCCACTTTAGAAGAAGGAAATTCTTCATCCTGGCTAACACAGTGAAACCTCGTCTCTACTCAAAATACAAAAAAACTAGCCGGGCGAGGTGGCGGTCGCCTGTAGTCCCAGCTACTCAGGAGGCTGAGGCAGGAGAATGGCTTTAACCCGGGAGGCGGAGCTTGCAGTGAGCCCAGATCGCGCCACCACACTCCAGCCTGGGTGACACAGCGAGACTCCGTTTCAAAAAAAAACAAAAAAAAGGAAATTCTTGCTTTGGCCCAAATATATTTCTTTGTCCAAGTACCTCTGTGATTATCATGAATAATAAACATAGCCATGAAAATGAAATGAAATCAAACTAATAATTACTTACTTCAAAAGCAGTTTAACCCATAACGAACCCAACACCCGCTTTCTTCAAATGCGTTTATCCTTTAGATGTGGCGAGAAGCTGGCGACATCGTCATTCACTCCAAGGTGACAGGATCAGGTTTCCATGCAGGGTTTTCCGCCTGCCCCGACCGTGACCACAGCCACGGACCCTCCAGAAAATCAAGACTGGGAGAAGCTCAAGGGTGGCCCAGGCTCAGGCAATTTCCCACCCAGGATGGGGCCCACCAGCCTGACCTGGAGAGCGTCTATGAAGCAGCCGGCCCAGCGAGGGCAGCTTTGTCCACGAACCGGAGGTGGGCCTCATCCTCCCAGATCCATGGAGTCCTTCAGAATCGTGCCTCGCTCCCGTGTCCCACGTAGGAGGCCACGGGAGGGCGCGGGGGCCTGGGGGTGCCCGTCTCATCTGCCCAGACCCTGCAGCCCTGACCAAGGAGGGCTCCTCATACACGGGCAGAAGCTGCGGACCCAGGGAGCCTATCCCATGCCATCCTCCGCATGTGGCCCGTGGCCCCAGTAGCCCTGAGACAGCCCGTGGTGCAGGAGGGGCCCTGGGCAAACTGAGGTGCGGCCCCCAAGTCCCCAGCACCCAGGGGTCACCACGCCTCGGCTGGCCTCACGCCCGCCCATTCCCAGGGCCCAGGAACGCCGCCCCTTTCTTTATCAACACCCAGAGCAGCTCCCGGGCCATAGGTGGGGCCTCCTCCAGTCAGAGGCACCTGTGCCAGGGGCTGGGGAACATGGATCTATGCCAGACAGGCTGAGGGAGGAGGGGCTGAGGCAGGAGGGGCCCAGGCTCTCCCCAGGACGCTTCCAGGGCATCCAGGAGAGTCTGGCTTCGACACCACTCAGGGTGGGCGGCCGGCCCCCTCCCGGGAAGGTGCCCAAATCCCTGGACAGTCACCTCGGGGTGGCTGTGGGCAGAAACTGGGCTTGGCCTGCCCTCCCCGCCAGCCACCCCACCCGGGCCTCTCCACAGCTGGTCTATTCGGGGCTCCTGTGACCACCACTTTATTTTTATATTTTTAAGATGGAGTCTCACTCTGTCGCCCAGACTGGAGTGCAGCAGCGTGATCTCAGCTCACTGCAACCTCTGCCCCTCAGGTTCAAGCGATTCTCCTGCCTCAGTCTCCCCAGTAGCTGGGATTATAGGTGTGCGCCACCACGCCTGGCTGATTTGTTTTTGTAGTTTTTAGTAGAGATGGGGTTTCGCCATGTTGGCCAGGCTGGTCTTGAACTCCTGACCTCAAGTGATCCTCCCGCCTCGGCCTCCCACAGTGCTGAGATTACAGGTGTGAGCCACTGCGCCCAGCCTGGCCATCAGTTTAATGCCAGGGCAAAGGGGGAGGAGGAGACCTAGCCTCGGCCCAGGAGAAGGCCCACGGGAGCCGGCACAGCGACGCCAAGAGCCTCCTTGGTGAGGACACTCGGACCCAGGCCCTCAGGATGCTGGCCGCTGACAGGGCCAAGCCTGGCGTGGTGGGGCCGTGGTGCCCATGGTGATTCGTGGGCCAGGAGCATTGGGGGTACACGCAGGGCTGTGGGAATGGTTGATGCTCACCTCCACCTGAATCCAGCAGAACCCCCACCCACCCCAAAGCGCACCATTGCTGCCTCCAGAGCCGCCACTCACAACCCTTCTCCAAAGCTGCCGCGGTTCGCTGATGCCGAGACCTCGAACGGAAGCTGCTGGCCCCACGTTTGTCCCCATTTACGGCTGATGCTTTAGCCAGTCTTCAATGGGGGTTGCTCAACTTGGACGAGGCCACTCAGGTGGATGAGTCCTGTCCGTTCACAGATGGGGACTCGTGCCCCGTCCCCGTCCTGCTGGGTCCCTCTCCGAGGGAGGGGCTGGCCTCCAGCTCAGGCTCCCAGGCCTACAGCCCAAGCACACGCGATGCTGGAGAAGCAAAAAGCTGGTTCCCTCCATTTACTCACAGATGAAAAGATTAACACATCAGCAAATCAAAATCAGAGAATTCCTAAGGCACTCTGTGCAATGAATGGGAACGGGTGGACGTGGGGGTGGCGCACGGCTGGCGTGGCTGCCTCCACACGGGCCCTCCTGAAGTTATCTTGGTCCGGCTGCCAGCTACGGGAACGCTGGGTCCTCGATGCCGTGGTCGGGGTTGCAGCTGAAGGCGATGGTGATGGCATAGCGGGTGCCCCAGTGGACCTTCTCCACCCGGTGCAGGTTCTCGGACCCCGAGGTGAAGAAGGAGACGCGGCCTGGGAGAGGAGAAGAGAGACAGGTGACCACAGGGCCACACCCACACCACGGCCTTCAGAGGGTCTGCGGTCAACCCTAAAGAGCAACCCATCAACACGACCCACCGGGCAGGCTGGAGAAATCGCCCCTCTGGGAACTGCTTCTGCAGGAAGCAGGAGGAGCTGGAGAAACAAACCCAGCAATGCTCAGGGCACCTGTGGCGGAGGAGGGGCCCCCACGGGGACAGCAGGGACTCTCTGTGGTGGGCAGGACAGAGGAAGGAGCAGAAGATGAGGCCACCACTGGCTCCAGGCACCCCAGGCCATTTGGTCTCCTCAGCTTTCATGGGCCTTCCAGGTCTGACACTTCAGGATCTTATTTCTACTCACAGGTTGAGAACAAAAACCAAGCCCTGGGGGTGTTCTAACAAAGAATCAGGAAACACAAGTCAAGATAAAACATCCAACTTGCGAACACCTCTCTGGCTCCCTTCAAGGGGTGATAGAGACGACGCCTGAACCGGCAGCTTCCACAGCAGCAACCAGGGCCCAGGGCCCCGAGAGGTGCTGGAGGCAGGGACCTGTCTCAAGAGATGCCAGGTCATCTGCCTTAATATTGGAGTGGCACTGCCTACCCCACTGTAGAGTTCTACCAGTGGTGAACGCTTTCTTTCAAAAAAAAAAAAAAAGAACTGCAGACACACTGATCTGTGTGACCTCACTCGAGCCTACAGAAGAGACAATTATATAATTTTTTTTTTTTTTTTGAGACGGAGTCTCACTCTGTTGCCCAGGCTGGAGTGCAGTGACACAATCTTGGCTCACTGCAAGCTCCGCCTCCCGGGTTCACGCCATTCTCCTGCCTCAGCCTCCCGAGTAACTGGGACTACAGGCGCCGCCACCGCGCCCGGCTAGTTTTTTGTATTTTTTAGTAGAGATGGGGTTTCACTGTGTTAGCCAGGATGGTCTCGATTTCCCGACCTTGTGATCTGCCTGTCTCGGCCTCTCAAAGTGCTGGGATTACAGGCGTGAGCCACCACGCCTGGCTGACAATTATATAACTATTACCTAAATATCCCTCCATATACATAGGACTATATGTATACAACATCAAATCACAGGTAAACACATAGATATACACAATTAGACAGATGTACGATATCAAATCACAGGTAAACACATAGATATATAAAATTAGACAGATGTACAACATCAAATCACAGGTAAACACATAGATATACACAATTAGACAGATGTACGATATCAAATCACAGGTAAACACATAGATATACACAATTAGACAGATATACGATATCAAATCACAGGTAAACACATAGATATATAAAATTAGACAGATGTACAACATCAAATCACAGGTAAACACATAGATATACACAATTAGACAGATGTACGATATCAAATCACAGGTAAACACATAGATATATAAAATTAGACAGATGTACAACATCAAATCACAGGTAAACACATAGATATACACAATTAGACAGATGTACGACATCAAATCACAGGTAAACACATAGATATACACAATTAGACAGATGTACGATATCAAATCACAGGTAAACACATAGATATATAAAATTAGACAGATGTACAACATCAAATCACAGGTAAACACATAGATATACACAATTAGACAGATGTACGATATCAAATCACAGGTAAACACATAGATATATAAAATTAGACAGATGTACAACATCAAATCACAGGTAAACACATAGATATACACAATTAGACAGATGTACGATATCAAATCACAGGTAAACACATAGATATATAAAATTAGACAGATGTACAACATCAAATCACAGGTAAACACATAGATATACACAATTAGACAGATGTACGATATCAAATCACAGGTAAACACATAGATATACACAATTAGACAGATGTACAACATCAAATCACAGGTAAACACATAGATATACACAATTAGAGGCACATGCAGGAGACAGGTTGTTTTAATTATCCGGAAGAAGATGGTGATACGAAATGTTCGACTCAAGTATTTATCATGCTTAAAATGACTAAGATCAAAATATGCTAAAAAGTTGTGTAATTTCGAGTCCCAGGAGGCTTCAGCTGCTTGACTTCTCAAGAAAACGTCTGTCTTGTGCTCTGTGAGTTTTTCACTTTCCACAAAACTGCTGTGACTGCGACTTCTGGGGTGAGCGCAGACAGGCTGGGCTCCTGCTTACAGAGGCTGGACGTCCAAACCCTTCCCCTGATGCAGAGATGACTCAGAACAACTGACATGAAGGCAGAGCGAGGCCAGGATGCAGTCAGGCCAAACGCCCCCAGTCCACGCCAGGGGAGACTGCGCCCAGGGCTGTGGCACACACGGCCTGAAGCCAGCTGCAGGGAATGGGCTTGGCCAGCCGCTGGCTGCAGCAGGAACTGTCCAACCTGTGGCCAGGGAGCAGCTGAGGGAGGCAGGATGGCAGGAAGTGGCCGGGCAGCTCAGGCCACCTGCCACAGGTAGTCATGGAAAGAGAGAGTCCCTCAAACTGAGCTTGCAAACCAAAGTCCTGAGCTAACCTGAGAAAGGCAAGTACAAATAACAGGAATCTCAGAATAAACAAGCTGGAGATCTTAAAAGAGATAAAAGAAAGAAGTCCTGACTGTCACACGGTCCCTGGTCTCACCGAGCAGCCAGGCAGGAGGAGCCCCCGTGCCGAGAGGACACGCCATAGGTGAGGGCAGTGCCCTGGGGACGGGTGAGGCATCGGTGGGTGGATGGCGCTGGCACAGTTCAGAGGGCTCCCAGGCCTGTGCGAGTTTCAGCTGCATCTGGGGTCAGGGCCGTGGGCTCCACCTGAGGAGGCCCCTAACAGGGGTTCCCCCCTCCCCACACCCTCCCACCCCAGGACCTGGGCTTGTGTCACCCACAAGTTCCAGGAGCAGACGACTGTCCGCTCGGCAAATGCTCCCTGGCACTGCTGTGTCTGCACCGGGCTGGGCATGGCTGGGGCTCTGGGGCTCTGGGACTGCAAGGTCCAGTGTGATGGGCTCTGAAGCCAGCACCGCAGAGACACCCGGTGAGGTTCCCAGCCACCAGCGAGGAGGGCACTTGGTCACCGACACTTGGCTGGGGCCTCGTCTAATCTTAGATCCCGAATCCTTTTGAGAAGGGTACAGAGGTGAATGCACTCCAGAAGGGAGGGAGGGGGACCCTGACCGCTAAGGGGACACACACCAGGGAGGGAGGGGACGGCGCCCGTCAAGGGGACACACACCAGGGAGGGAGGGGGACGGCACCTGTCAAGGTGATGGGCACCAGGGCATGGAGGGGAGCTCTGCCCCTGACTGACGGTGACCTCAGACACGTGGCCCTGTAGACACCGGCCTCCGGGGTGCTGGGACTGGCGCTGGACCTGGGAATCACTCAGCACCGGCCCGACACACAGCAGGTGCTCTGTGAACGCAGCCTCGCTCCCAGGGACATGCCCCTCACACCTGTGGTGCTTGCCTGAGCCAGGGGCCCCACGCCCAGGCCCCGCCCGTGCCTCCTACCCGCTCTCGGCTCCACCGTCTTGTTGGCGCCCTCCTCCATGAACACGAACCGCCCTCCGCCGAAGTCCTCCAGGTAGTCAGAGAGGTAGAGCAGCGAGGTGTAGTCGAAGGAGCCGTAGGTCACCTGAGGGCAGAGCCGGGAGGAGGGGGCAGAACGGGCTCTCAGCATGCGGCCAGGGCAGGTGCTGCTTCTCTCTCTTATTTTTTATTTATTTATTTTTTGAGACACAGTCTCATTCCATTGCCCAGGCTGGAGTGCAGTGGCGTGATCTTGGCTCACTGCAACCTCCACCTCCTGGGTTCAAGCAATTCTCCTACCTCAGCTTCCCGAGTAGCTGGGACTACAGGCGCTCGCCACCACACCCAGCTAATTTTGTATTTTTAGTAGAGACAGGGTTTCACCTTGTTGGTCAGGCTGGTCTCGAACTCTTGACCTCAGGTGATCCACCTGCCTTGGCGTCCCAAAGTGCTGGGATTACGGGCGTGAGCCACTGCACACGGCCTCTTTTTTTTTTTTTTTTTTTTTTAAATAGACAGGGTCTCACTTCTTTTACAGACAGCATCACTCAGGCTATAGTGCAGTCATAGCACTGTCATCGCTTACCATAACCCTGAACTCCTGGCTTTAAACAATCCTCCTGCCCCAGCATCCTGGGTAGCCAGGACCACAGGCGCACGCCACTACACCCAGCTAATTTTTTCAACCCACCTACCTTGGCCTCCCGGGTGCTGGGATTAGAGGCATGAGCCACTAAGCTGGCTAATTTTTGTATTTTTTGTAGAGGTTGGGGGTCTCACTATAATGCCCAGGCTGGTCTCAAACTCCGGGCCCCGGGTAGTCCTCCCACCTCAGCCTCCCGGGTGCTAGGATTACAGGCGTGAGTCACCAACATCTGTGCTTCTTATCTTCCAGAAGGTAAATTCACAACACGTGTCGGCCCCATTAACGAGGCATTCGTTCCTTTGCAACTTTAAAACCCCTCTGTGTCGTCTCCAGCCCCATGCATTCTTGCCCAGGACTTCCCGTAAGCTCAAATGTTGGAGCAGCCGTGTTCCAGCAAAGGCTGCGGGCAGCAGGCCAGCCAGCAGGGTGCACACGCTGGGCTGGTCCCCCGGTGCCGGCCTCGCTGTCCACATGCAGGAACCGGAGGCAGGGGTGGACAGGCTTTTCTCCTTTCTTCAGAAGTGGAGCAATCCCAAACTTTTTAAAACTTGTAATAAAATGCAGACCCTAAGATTTGCCAGCTTAACTGTTTCTTCACTGTTTTGAAGCACAGTTCAGTGATGTTAAGCACATTCCCGGCGCTACACAGCCACCGCACCATCCTCTCCAGAATGTCTCATCCTCCCAGGCCGAAGCTCCGTCCCCAGGAAGCACTAACTCCCCACGCCCCCCAGCCCTGCCCTCTCCATTCTGCTTTCTGTCTCTGTGAACCTGGCGACTTTAGGGTCCCCACAGAGGTGGGATCAGGCACGATCTGTCCCTCCGTGACTGGCTCACTTCACTCAGGGGTCGCAGCACTCAGCTTCGGTTCCAGAACCCAGCCCGGGCCACACCCTGGGGATGAAGGGTGCTGAGGACCACACCCTGAGGGTGAAAGGTGCAGCCGCCAGGAGACCGGCTGCAAAGGGGAGGGCGCGTCTCATCCAGCTCAGCCATCGTGAGCACGTCCAGAGCGTGGAGGGAAAGAGACACTCTGGGGAGGGAAGGGGGATGGGGCTGCACCAGCGCAGAACTGGGCTCCCACTGTGCGGGCGCTGAGCTGGGCTCCCACTGTGCGGGCGCTGAGCTGGGCACACCACACACAACAGAGCCTTGTGTGCAGTGGAGACAGCCCAGGCTGGAAGGCAGACTCCGGACCCTCCCCCTGGGCAAGATGGCCTCCTCTGAGTTCTCCTGGGAAGGAGAGCAGGATGGCGCTGAGGCCCGGCCCCTAGTCCGACCTGCCAGTATCCACCTCACATAATCCGCTGCAGGGAAGCCCAGACTCAGGTGGTGCCCTGGGGAGGTGGGTCAAGCTCCCTCTCCCCGCCCCACCCAGCTGCCATGAGGCCCCTTGGGCTCAGCTCCCGTGGGCTTTGCCCCCTCCAGGCCTCATGGCTGCCCCCTGGAGTTCCCCCTTAAAAGCTTCCCAAACACAAGTCCGTGCCAGGCTCTGATTCTAGGGAGACCAGAGTAAGACAGACGTCAAGTGAGCAAAGCCACGGGCAGACTGCACCTGCCATCTATAAGAAGGAAACCACACCAGGATCCATGATCTGACAGACACAGCTGCCTTTTGGTATGCAATCGGAAGAAAGAACAATTGCCAAAACTGTTTGAAATGTGATTCTTTACAATTGACGGAATGTGGTATTCTTATGTGTTCGTTTTTATACACATACAGAAATTCAAAAAGGAGCTCTAAGATCTCAGGACTGTGGTTACCTGTAGGTGAGGGGATTACTGGTTCGCCTTTATATATATTTTACTTTTAAATCTTGTAGGATGTATCACGTATTCAAATATTCAAATTTTGACACATGATTTATTCAAAACTTAATTTAAAATAAAGTACACTTGCCAGAAGTCATAGCAAAACAGCTCTCCACAGAGCAACAAAAATCACCCCGGTTTCTAAACAGTTCTGTTTCACTGAAGTAAAATCTCTGCTAATTAGAAAAACACTAATCTTCAGACGCTACTTTGGTTTCCTGAGACAGAATTCGGTCGCGGGCCATGGAAGGAGCCAGGAGCGACAGGACCAGGGCAAATCCGCTGTCTGTGCTGGCGGAAGGCCAGTGAGTGCCGCGCAGTCGTGAAAAAGGAAGTGGTTAAAGCGATTACAGCAAAGCAGTGGTGCCGGCTGCTCCCAACACTGTAGCCCGAGAGGGAGAGAGGAGGATTGAAGGCAATCCCAGGCCTTTGGGTTCCTTCACTGTTCTTCTTCCCTTGGGTTTACCTTTTTTTTTGAGACAGAGTTTCCCTCTGCCACCCAGACAGGGGTGCTGTGGCGTGATCTCAGTTCACTGCAACCTCCGCCTCCTGGGTTCAAGCAATTCTCCTGCCTCAGCCTCCTGGGTAGCTGGGACTACAGGCACCCACCAATACGTCCGGCTAATTTTTTGTATTTTACTTAGTGGAGATGAGGTTTCACCGTGTTAGCCAGGATGGTCTCGATCTCCTGACCTCATGATCCGCCCGCTTCAGCCTCCCAAAGTGCTGGGATTACAGGCGTGAGCCACCATCCCCGGCCCTGGGTTTACCATTTTATTGCCAAGTAGCAGAGTGCCAAGATGGCAGATGCTGACTGCAGATTACAACTGCGATCTCTCTCCCTCCTGATTACAACTGAAACTGCACAGTGCGCATTTTGGGAGGCCGAGGTGGGCGGGTCATCTGAGGTCAGGAGTTCGAGACCAGCCTGGCCAACATGGTGAAAAACCATCTCTATTAAAAATACAAAAATTAGCCGGGTATGGTGGTGAGCCTGTAATCCCAGTTACTCGGGAGGCTGAGGCAGGAGAATGGCTTGAACCCGGGAGGCAGAGGTTGCAGTGAGCCGAGATCACGCCATGGCACTTCAACCTGGATGGCAGAGGGAGACTCTGTCTCAAGAAAAAAGAAAAAAGAAGAAAGAAAAAAGAAAAAAGAAAAAAGAAAAAAAAGGCTGCACCTGAAGAATAATTTAGTAACAAATGTCACATGGCACAGAAAGCTGGCCGTCTATCTTACTGTCACAGCGGGCACAGCGGGGGAGCGAGAGTTTGATCTTCCCAGCCACGTGTTTTCTGGCTTTAACCTTGTATTTGAGCTTCAGCTCCACGGCTGACACGGTGCCACTCAACCACTTCCATCCAGGCTGACTGTATAAAGGGAACTCACAGCTTCTACACCATAAAAATCAACCTTAAAGAATGGTTACAATACCATTCTGTTTATTAGCTGTGCTTTGCTTTTATCTTCTAAAATCTTTTGTTAAGGGCCAGGTGCGGTGGCTCACACCTGTAATCCCAGCACTTTGAGAGGCTGAGGCAGGTGGATTGCTTGAGGTCAGGAGTTTGAGGCCAGCCTGGCCAACATGGTGAAACCCCGTCTCTAATAAAAATACAAAAATTAGCTGGGCGTGGTGGTACATGCCCTGTAGTCCCAGCTACTTGGGAGGCTGAGGCAGGAGAACTGCTTGAACCCAGGAGGCAGAGGTTGTAGTGAGCCAAGATCGAGCCACTGCACTCCAGCCTGGATGACAGTACGAGACTGTCTCAAAAAAAAAAGAAAGAAAGAAAAGAAAAGTCCGGGCATGGTGGCTCACACTTGTAATCCCAGCACTTTGGGAGGCCAAGGCAGGAAGATCACCTGAGGTCAGGAGTTTAAGAGCAGCCTGACCAACACAATGAAACCCCGTCTCTACTAAAAATACAAAAATTAGCCGAGCGTGGTGGTGCGCACCTGTAATAATCCCAGCTACTTGGGAGGCTAAGACAGGAGAATCACTTGAACCCAGGAGGCAGAGGTTGCAGTGAGCCAAAATCGCACCATTGCACTCCAGCCTGGGCAACAAGAGCAAAACTTCATCTTAAAAAGAAAAGAAAAGAAAAGAAAAGAAAAGAGAAATGGGATGGGCAATGGCTCTCGCCTATCATCCCAGCACCTTGGGAGGCCGAGGCGGGAGGATTGCTTCAGCCCATGAGGTCAAAGCCAGCCTGGACAGCATAGTGAGACCCTGTGTCTACAAAAAATTAGAAAAATGAGCCAGGCATCAGGGCACGCACCTGTGGTCCCAGCTATAGTCTTAGTCTCAGGCTGAGGCAGCAGGAGGGCTTGAGCCTGGGAGGTCAAAGTTGCAGTGAGCCATGACTGCACACCTGCACTCCAGCCTGGGTGACAGCCCTAACTCAAAAGAAATAAAAGAAATAAAGGTAGAAAGTGGTAGAAGGAAGCTCCCAGAGACAACACAGAGACCTGGGCCATGGAGAGCATGAGTGGCTGAGCAGAGGCCCATCTGCTGGAAGAGGTTGAGCATAAGTCTGTGAATAAATAACAATGAGGTAACAACAGGCCGTGTGGGCCGGGTTCTCCACTTCTTGTCACTATCAAATGAGAAATTTTATTTCTCCAACTCCATCAGTGAGACTGAGGGTGTGCCCTGAAGCCTCAGAGAGGAAGACATCTAAATGCTTACACCCACCGGGCACGGTGACTCACACCTGTAATCCCAGCACTTTGGGGGGCCAAGGAGGGAGGATTGCCTGAGCTCAGGATTTCAAGACCAGCCTCGCTAACATGGTGTAACCCCATCTCTACTAAAAATACAAAAATTAGCCGGGTCTGGTGGGGCGTGCCTGTAATCCCAGCTACTCGGGAGGCTGAGGCAGGAGAATCCCCTGAACCCAGGAGGCCGAGGTTGCAGTGAGCCGAAATTGCGCCACTGCGCTCCAGCCTGGGCGACAGAGCAAGACTCTGCCTCAACCAATCAATCCTAACACTGTGCACACAACCGGCGGCTGCTGCAAAAGGCAGCCCTGTGGTAGACCCAGGACGCAGGAGAACGGGCCTCACCTCATCCACGTGCGCACTCGCCCTGCCCACATGCGCGCTCACTCTGTCCACGTGCGCGCTCACTCTGTCCACGCACACCACCCTGTCCGTGGGCACGCTCACCTTGTCCACGTGCGCGTGCCAGTACTCGTCATGCGCCGTCCGCGCCTCCGTGCTGTTTATGCGGGAGAAGAAGGTGGGCTTGGTCAGATGCAGCGAGGACGCGCTGATGCCGAAAGCCTCAGCGATGGTGAGCTGGACCTTCTGCCGCACCTCCCTGCAGAGGACATGACAGCCGTCAGCGCACCCCCGGCATAAGGGTCCCAACCCGTGGGCAGGGTCCCAGCCCGTGGGTCCCAACCCGTGGGCGGCAGGAAGAGGAACCAGCCCGCGCGCGCTCCAGACACGGGGCGGGGGCTCCCAAGCACACCGGGAACAGATACTGGCTCTGCCTGAGAAGGACGCAGCCCACAGCCCAGGCGCAGAACAGCCAGAGGCAGGCGCAAGACCACAGCAGCAGGACTGTGGGGAAGGAGAAGGGCACCTGTGGGATCCACGCTGGGGAGGCTGGTGTGGAGTCAGGCCCCAGATGCCAGAGCCCCCGGGCTGCATTTGCAGGGCCTGGAGCCCAGCCTTCTATTCAGCAAGGCAGAGGCTGCTGTCCCCTGACGTGGGCGTGTGGAGTGCGTGGAAGTGGAGTGGGGAGTGGGCGTGGAGCCTGCTAAATGTGGATGGGGTGTCTGCACTGGGGACAAGGGGACTCTCACTCAGAAGACCCCATGTGCCAGGCCAGAGTGGCTCTGAAATGGATATCTGGGTGGGCATGGGCCCATGCGGGGCACGAGGGGGCACTCGTGTGTCCTGGGATGGTTGCGTGATGCTTGGCTCCTCTGTCCTCATCTCAACCTGGGCTCCTCCAGCAGAATTTTTCTTTTTTTTTTGAAATGAGGCTTGTTCTGTCACCCAGGCTGGAGTGAAGTGGTCCAATCTCGGCTCACTGCAACCTCCACCTCTGGGGTTGAAGCAGTTGTCCTGCCTCAGCCTCCCGGGAAGCTGGGATTACAGGCGCCCGCCACCACACCCAACCAATTTTTGTACTTTTAGTAGAGATGGGGTTTCACCATGTTGGCTAGGCTAGTCTCGAACTCCTGACCTCAGGTGATCCACCTGCCTCACCTCCCAAAGTGCTGGGATTACAGGCACGAGCCACCGCACCCAGCCTCATCTGGCAGAATTTTAAAAACTGGTCTGATTTTACACAGCAAAAAATAAGAGGTCCTGACCAGGATGCAGCTGCAGGATTCTAGATCTGTTTCACTGACCTGGGCACATCCTGGCCACGCTGGACCTGCCCCGGCATTTGCTCCATGAGATCTCGCCTCTGTGGGCCTGGCCCTAGCCCCTGGGCCTCTCTGTGGGGCCTCCCCAGACTGGCCAGGTCCATCACACCCCTCAGCCCCAGGCCACCCTGCCTGCAAACCCCCACCCACCTCACTCCTCCTTACCGGTATAACTGGAAGTCCTCCTCTGAGAAGATGTTCTGTATTTTATCCCCAAAGTATCTGTGAAAAAAGGAGTATTCACAAAGGTCACACTTCATTAATCTGTTCTTCATCTCCTTTCAGTTCAGCCATTCCTCAAGTCCCTGAAAATCAACTCAGAGCGACTCCATTTCCACAATGATAACTGCTATAAAGAAGGAGCTGGGGCCAGATGCGACGGCTCCCGCCTGTAATCCCAGCACTTTGGGAGGCCAAGGCAGGCGGATCACCTAAGGTCAGGAATTCGAGACCATCCTGGCCAACATGGCGCAACCCCATCTCTACTAAAAATACAAAAAGTAGCTGGGCGTGGTGGTGCGCACCTGTAATCCCAGCTACTCAGGAGGCTGAGATGGGAAAATCGCTTGAACCCAGGAGGCTAAGGATGCAGTGAGTCGAGATTGTGCCACTGCACTCCGGCCTAGGCGACAGAGCGAGACTCCATCTCAAAATTATAATAATAATAATAAAAACAAAGAAGGAGCCAGCTGGGAGTGGGACCTGGGGCTAATGCGTGAGGCTGACACGGATCCAGGCGGGGAGGGTCTCTTTGCTCTCTCGGGGCCTCATGGAGCATCAGAGGCCCCATCGGATTCTTGGAGCTGCTCCTGGGAGCCTCCCACCTCTGCTGCCTCTTGCTCCCATCCCTTCTGTCCCTCGGCCCACAAAAAACACCAGATTCCCCTAAAGCTTCATGAACAAGCCCCCTGCGCACAGGCTGTAGAGAGCCCACACCTCCCGCTCCTGCGTCCCAACGAGCCACAAGGGAACTGGCCAACATCACAGCCACTGAGGCCCTGAGGCTGCACCAAGCCAGATCCTCCCTCCCGTGTCCGCGTGTCCACGTATCTACGTGTCCATGGCTAGGAGGCACGGAGCCGCTCACTTGGCTTTTAGAGCCAGCACTGAGGTCACGCTGCAGCGCTCACCTGTACAGGTTCACAAAGTGCTTCCCCACAGACAGGGCCCCTGAGTGCAGGTCCAGAATGGATGCCTGGAAAAGACGTTGTGGAGTAAAGCTTGCGGCCGCAGCAATGGCAACGGCTGTTAAAAGTCACAGATGGTAAATGCGAGTTACCAAGGTCTGTCCTGCACACACCTCAGGTTTGTTTTGTTTTTTTGTTTGTTTTGTAAAAAGGATCTTACTCTGTTGCCCAGGCTAGGGTGCAGTGGCACAATCTCAGCTCATTGCAGCCTCAATATTCCAGGCTCCAGGCCAAGCAATCCTCCCACCCTCTGCCTCCCAAGTAACTGGAACTAAAGGCACTCGCCACCACACCCGGCTAATTTTTCTTTTTTCAGTAGAGATGGGGTCTCACTATATTACCCAGGCTGGTCTCAAACTCCTGGGCTCAAGTGATCCTCCCACCACAGCCTCCCAACGTACTGGGATTACAGGTATGAGCCACTGCACCCAGCCTCAACCCAGGACCTTCTTAAAATCCTCCCAGACCAGCCAGGTGCAGCGGCTCACACCTGTAATCTCAGCACTTTGGGAGGCTGAGTCAGGTGGATTGCTTGAGGCCAGGAGTTCAAAACCAGCCTGGCTAACATGGTGAAACCCCATCTCTACTAAAAATACAAAATTAACCAGGCGTGGTGGCGGGCTGTAATCCCAGCTGTAATCCCAGCTACTTGGGAGGCTGAGGCAGGAGAATCGCTTGAATCTGGGAGGCAGAGGTTGCAGCAAGCCAAGATTGCACCATTGCACTCCAGCCTGGGCTACAAGAACGAAACTCCATCTCAAAAAAAAAAAAAAAAAAAAAAAAAAAATTCCCGGACCAAACACTTTTGTTCCCTGTGACCTAAAGAACAAGAACCAGGGGACGGGCATGGTGGCACGTGTGGGCTGTTTTCAGTCTGGCGCCGCCTCTGTGCAGGTCCATGCCGGTCACAATCACGTGTCCCCGTAGGCAAGTGTTGACTTCTCTTGAGTAAACGCCTCACAGCAGTGCTCCCACCTTGGCCTCCTGGGTGGCTGGCGCCACAGCACGGACCATGCCAGGCCTGAGTCATCACTTTGTAAGGCACTGAAGTGTTTCTTGCCCGACCATCCACCTCTCAGTCCTTCCCCACATCCTCAGAGGAAGAGGCTTCCAGCCCACGTCAGTCACCCCACCTATGACCCCAGAGGAGCCCCACTGCTGCCCCTTCCTCATCGTCACGGCCACTGGTCCTGCGGCACCAACCTAGCGTGGGCCTGTTGAATGGTAACTGAACCCAACGCAGCGGCCCAGCCAGCTCTGTGCAGGACAACTTCCCATGTGAACGTGGAGGAAGTGGTGAAACACAAACCCACCCACTCGCAGATCTGTAACAGATAGCCCCCAAACTGAACCAAACCAAATTGAAATAAAACAAGGAACTCAGGCAGGGTATGGCAGCTCACGCCTGTAATCCCAACACTCTGAGGGATCAAGGCAGGTGGGTCACCTGAGGTCTGGAGTTCGAGACCAGCCTAACACGGTGAAACCTCGTCTCTACTTAAAATGCAAAAATTAGCTGGGTATCGTGGCACATGCCTGTAATCCCAGCTACTCAGGAGGCTGAGGCAGGAGAATCGCTTGAACCCAGGAGTTGGAGGTTGCAGTGAGCGGAGATCGCCCCACTGCACTCCAGCCAGGGCGACAGAGCGAGACTCCGTCTCAAAAAAAAAAAAAAAGGAACTTAATTTTCAGAACCCAAGAGAAAAGAGTTTGCAGAAAAAAAGTCACACAGACCATCATAGAAATATTTTGAAATTCTTGAAGAGTCTATAAATTAATTTCTTAGAAGTTTCAAAGATTCAGAAAGACTCAGGTCTATTCAGTGATTATAATTCAAAGCGATCACCAAATACACAGAGAGAAACAGATCTTCAGACAATTCCACACACCAAGCAAGAAAATAACCCTGAGGAAACCGCATGAGAATTTGCGCTAACACCAGCTGCACTGGGGACTGACTCCCAGCCACTGCCCGTCAGGAAGGTGAGGCCACGGCGGGTGGTGACTCCGTGATCCCTGTGGCTGCGGTAACACAAACCAGGGCTTTAAAACAACACGAGTTTATTCTCTCACAGTTCGGGAGCCCAGAAGTCCAAAATCGAGGTGTGGCCGGGGCCCTGCTCCCTCCCAGGGCTCCGGGGGAGGTGCTGCCTGCCTCTTCCCATAGCCCCACCACTCCCATTTCTGCCTCCGTCTTCACAGGACCTTTTCCTCCTCCCCCTCAAATCTCCCCCTGCCTCTCTCTCCTATGGGCACTTGCCATTGGATTTAGGACCCAAAATCCCAGATGATCTCATCTTGAGATCCTTAAGTTAATTACATCTGCAAAGGTCCCTTTTACAAATCAGATCATGTCCACGGGCTCCAGGTGAACACATTCTCCAAGGCCATCAGCCGACACCCTGCAGCGTCACACAGGGGACGACAGCCCCACAGGGCGTCCATGGAAGCATCCAGTTCGGAAGTTGCAGGATGCATTGCAGCATGTCTGTCCCACGGAGGCTCTGCTGTTTCCCGGCAGCTCCCCGTGTCCAGCGCACACAGCCATCTCCTCGCTGGGCTCCCACCCCTCTCCCTTGCTGGCTCTCTGCTTCCAACCCCCTCTATTCCCCCAACGTGAACTGGAGCCAGGCAGGCTGTGACATGCCATGAAGAGATGGCCACGCACATCTAAGGACACACTCTTCCCAACGAGGGTCTGCTGCACAGGTTTCAGTCAGGTGCAGCTGCTGCAGCTGGTGCTGAGAAACACCATGGTGGGCCCCACCCACATTTGGGGGCATGCAGGGAACCCTGCACGTCTGTGCCTTCCCCTTCCCATCCAAGTGAGAGCAAAGTTAAAGGGTGAAATAAAGGGGGCAGGAACTACATTCAACTCACCCCTCCGTCAGATCCTCCCAGGGAGAGCCCCTTCTCAGCTATGCTGTAGGGAGAAAATAATTCGGAATTTAGTTACTGGAATTGTCTAGGCAAAACGTCAATCAGCACAATTAATGCAATGTTAGTGGGTCCTGCACGTTTAATGTTTATGATGTAAACAAATGTTTAGACCAAAGGACTCAACTTTCTTTTTTTTTTTTTTTTTTTTTTTTTGTGAGACGGAGTCTTGCTCTGTCACCCAGGCTGGAGTACAGTGGCCGGATCTCAGCTCACTGCAAGCTCCGCCTCCCGGGTTTACGCCATTCTCCTGGCTCAGCCTCCCGAGTAGCTGGGACTACAGGCGCCCGCCACCTCGCCCGGCTAGTTTTTTTTTTTGTATTTTTAGTAGAGACGGGGTTTCACCGTGTTAGCCAGGATGGTCTCGATCTCCTGACCTCGTGATCCGCCCGTCTCGGCCTCCCAAAGTGCTGGGATTACAGGCGTGAGCCACCGCGCCCGGCTGTCTTGTCAATATTTGACTCAGCTTAGAAACAACTGGGCTTCAGCACTTTGGGAGGCCAAGGCGGGTAGATCACAAGGTCAGGAGTTCGAGACCAGCCTGGCCAACATAGTGAAACCCCGTCTCAACTAAAAATACAAAAATTAGCCAGTTGTGATGGCAGGTGCCTATAATCCCAGCTACTCTGGAGGCTGAGCCAGGAGAATCACCTGAACCCAGGAGGCAGAGGTTGCAGTGAGCCAAGATCATGCCACCGCACTCCAGCCTGGACAACAAAGCAAGACTCAGTCAAGAAAGAAAGAGAGAGAGAGAGACAGAGAGAGAGAGACGGAGGGAGGGACGGAGGGAGGGAGGGAGGGAGGGAGGGAGGGAGGGAAGACATGAATGGCTGGGCTTAATCTCTCATCTTCAACATTGAAAGCCACCTGGGCCAAGCTAAGGAGCCTAGGGAGCATCTAGGGGAGGGCCCGCTGCTCCCCATCTCTCCTGGGACCTCAGGCAGGTGGGGGAAGCTTTGAGATTCACCAGCTCAGGAGATAGGGGCCCTGCCCACAGTGGGAGAAAGACACATACGCGCCAGCAGTGCTGGACCAGAGAGGACCGCCCCCAGCTGCCACAGGTGCTGGGAGCCGCCTATGGACACCAAGCGGGGACACGCTGGTGCCTCAGTGAGACGCAGTAACCCCACGTGGAGCTAGGCAGCATCCTTGGGGGCAGGCTCCCTGGGGAGAATCTCAGGGCAGGGCACGTGGCCCAGGGCTGCACACGCTTAGCATCTCAACAAGTGGTTGGAAAATCAAAACTTTCTTTTAAGATCTCAGTAAGAAAAGTCCAGCACCAGCAGCCTCTGAGTGGCGTCCTGTGCTGCCACAAGTCACAGCCAGGTGGGCTGAAGGGCTCCTTGGAGGCAGTTTCAGGGCAGACACTGAGTGGTCATTGAGCAGTGTCCTGGAGGCTCTGTGGGGAGCAACGGGCACTCAGCAGCAGTCCCCAGAGGCGGCCATGACCTCTGCAGAGGAGCCCAGGCCTCCAGGTACTCTCTCAGCTACTGTTTCGCTGAGGGCCACGGTCTCCTCTTCTGAAATTGGAAAATCTGAGCTTGGCCCTTGAAAGCACATAATTCTTTTTTTTGAGACAGAATCTCACTCTGTTACCCAGGCTGGAGTGCAATGGCACGATCTTGGCTCACTGCAAGCTCCACCTCCCGGGTTCAAGCGATTCTCCTGTCTCAGCCTCCTGAGTAGCTGGGATTACAGATGCGTGCCATCACGCCTGGCTAATTTTTTGTATTTTAGTAGAGACGGGGTTTCGCCATGAGCCCAAGCTGGTCTGAAACTCCTGAGCTCAGGCAATCCACCCACCTTGGCTTCCCCAGGTGCTAGGACTACAGGCATGAGCCACTGCACCCAGCGCGGAAATTCTTAAAAAATTATAATATAATCTTCTTTTTTTTTTTTTTTTTTTTTTTTTGAGAAGGAGTCTTGCTCTGTCACCCAGGATGGAGTGCAGTGGTGCAATCTCGGCTCACTGAAACCTCTGCATCCCAGGTTCCAGCAATTCTCCTGCCTCAACCTCCCAGGTAGCTGGGACTACAGGTGCCTGCCACCACGCCCAGCTAATTTTTTGTATTTTAGTGGAGACAGGATTTCACCGTGTTGCCCAGGCTGGTCTCGAACTCCTGAACTTAGGCAATCTGCCTGCCTCGGTCTCCCAAAGTGCTAGGATTACAGGCATGAGCCACCGAGCCCAGCAATAAAATCTTTAAAACCGCTTTATTACTAATAATGCTCTGCTTCCCGCCCTGGCCCCACTCCGCGTGTGTTTGTTTAAATCCCACCGTGCTCAGGGACGGGCGGTTACCTGCGAATCTGCTCCGCTTCCTCCCTGGTGATGACGACATCGGTGACACCTCTGCCGCATTTCCTGGGGGTGCAGCCTGGGAGGGGACAGCCAGGGTGAGATGCAGTTTCCAAGGCCACCGGCGCATGCCCTTCCAGGGGATAGGGGCCACAGCTGGCTAATACGCCCGGTCAAATGTGAATTTCAGACACACAACCGCAGCTCTCCAGAGTGCATGCGCTTTGTGCAGTGTATCTGGAGTTCATGTCTCATTGGGCGTCCTTGGCTTCCAGTGGCTCCAACTGGAGATTTAATCCAGAAGCACCTGTTGCTGCCCCAAACCTTGGGAAAACCACAGAAGCCCCAGACACGGCGTCGACAGCATTCCTGAACCATCACTGACTGCAGATCCAGACACCCACAGGCACCGTCAGAAAACCCTCCTGAGACCACCAGAGCGGAAAATCCTCCTGTGACCACCAGAGCGGAAAATCCTCCTGTGACCACCAGAGCGGAAAATCCTCCTGAGACCACCGGAGCGGAAAACCCTCCTGAGACCAGAGCGGAGCTTGTGGGTCTGGCCCCAGTCCTTCCCCAGGGCACAGCGAACTGTTCCCCACATCCCCCTGTCTCTCCCCGTACCTCGGTGACCTGCGGAGGCTGAGAGAGAAGAGGAAGAAGCAGCTCAAATGGGGGTCAGGGTGGTCGGGGGCAGGGACAGGGGCAGGGTCGTTGGGACAGGAGCAAGATGGTCGGGGCAGGAGCAGGGTTGTCGGGGCAGGGGCAGAGACAGGGTCGTTTGGGGCAGGGGCAGGGTCGTTGGGGCAGGATCAGAGTGGACAGGAAAGAGTCAGGGTCATTGGTGCAGGGGCAGGGTGGATGGGGCAGGGTGGTCAGGCAGGGTTAGGGTGTTTGGGGCAGGGTGGTCGGGGCAGGGGCAGGGTCGTTGGGACAGGGACAGGGTGGTTGAGGCAGCATCGCCCAGATGCACAAGGTACAGCAGACTGTCAGAGAGGGGCCCAGCGACCCGCCCCTGTGGTTTGGTATGAAGTGCAGCTGGCTTTGTGCGCTGGGCAGGCCGCAGGCCATGCCTGACTATGAGACGGCAGCCCACAAGCACCAGGACATGGGGCCAACCGGGACTCCACAATTTGCTTTTCCTCCCTCTCCCTACGTCCTGCCTAGAAAGCCAACCCTGAGCCTGGACGTGAAGCCTCCCTCTCGGGACCATGGGAATAAAAGCCTCGCACTCAGGGCTGAGCGCCAGCGTCAGGGGCTTGGACCCAGGCATCACATGGCACCCCAATGACCTTGTTCCAGGAGATAAACAAAGCTCCACTTGGTTGAATATCAGGGAAGGGGGGCTGTAGTTACATGTGGTTAAATGATCTAAAGGACATAGTTGTTTTATTTCAAAAACAGAAAGTCATTTTATGCTTTTTTATAAAATTTCCCCCACTAAACATGAGGACACAGGAAAGCGGAAAGCAAACGGCAAATGCAATGAGAGCCACACAGGCCTGTGGCACAGCCTCTGTACTAGCAACGAGAATCACTAGAGGGAAGAGAGGGTCCCCTGTGGCACAGGAGCGACTCGACAGGAAGGGGAAGGGACAGCAAACAGCAGACAACATTGTCCCATGACACATATGGCAGCCAAAGCAGAGACGCTGCTGGGTCCACACTCAGTGGAGATTCTGATGCCCCTTTCCATAACTGGTGGGTGAAGGGGACAGAAACTGGTGACGAGAATTTGTGCACATGAGCGTGGGTCAGGAGAAATACCCATAAAGTTGTAAAAAATGACCAAAAATCCCATGCATTTAGAAATTTTTTAAATTTCCAAGTAACTCATGAGTTAAAAAACAATAATAATAATGAAAATTAGAGGCCGGGGTAGTGGCTCATACCTGTAACCCCAGCGCCTTGGGAGGCCAAGGCGGGTGGATCACCTGAGGTCAGGAGTTCGAGATCTGCCTGGGAAACATGGGTGAAATCCCATCTCTACTAAAGTTACAAAAATTAGCCAGACATGGTGGCAGGTGCCTGTAGCCCCAGCTACTCAGGGGGCTGAGGCAGGAGAATCACTTGAACCCAAGAGGCTTGGCGGAGGTTGCAGTGAGACAGATCACGCCACTGCACTCCAGCCTGGGCAACAGAGTGAGTAACACTCTGTCCACAAAAAAAAAAAAAAAGAAAGAAAGAAAAAGAAAATACATCAAACCATTTGTTTTATTGTAAAATACATACAACATAGAATTTACCATTTTAACCAAGCTTTTTAAAAAGTGTGCAGTGTGGTGGCATCAGGCACAATTGCATCGGGCAGCCATCACTAGCACCACCTCCAGAACTTTTCCACCTCCCCCAGGTGAAATCCCAAACCCATTAAACATGGACTTCCCATCCCCCCTCCCTCATTCCAACTTTTTTCTTTTTTGGCAGGGGTCAGGATCTCGCTCTGTCACCCAGGATGGAGTGCAGTGGTGCACTCTAGGTTCACTGCAGCCCCGACCTCTCGACCTCCCAACCTCCTGGGTTCAAGTGATTCTCCCACCTCTGCCTCTTGAGCTGGGGGTACAGGCGTGCACCACCGCACCTGGCTCATTTTTTATTTTGTAGAGATGGGGTCTCACTGTGTTTCCCAGTCTGGTCTTGAACTCCTGGCCTCAAGCAATCCTCCTGCCTGGGCTTCCCAAAGTGCTGGGATTGAGGATGAGCCACTGCTCCAGGCCATTCCAACCATTTTTAATGTCGATAAATTATTAATGATCGCAAGAAAAAATTCTGCTTGGTGCTGGCATTCAAAATAGAGTTTCCCAAAGCTGGGATGTTAGAGAACTGCTAAGAAAGAGAGAGCACCCACAACAACCCGCAACAGAAACACTTTCATTTTCCTGACCCCCGAGGCGGTCCCGTCCCTCCCTGCGGCGCAGCTGGGACCACGTTCACGTGCGTCACAACAGCGCCCCTTTGTGGAAGAACTTGGCAATCTTTTCTTGGTTCAAGTGCAAAGCATTGAATTGAATTTTTTAAAACCTGAATTCTGCCTCAAAAACCCAGTCGCGCATCTTGGATTTTTAAAACTAAGATTTTTTAAACATCCAGATAGCATGGAATGCTCAAGAAAACAGAAGTGACAGGAGGCCTACAGGCAGCGGGGTCTGCACTGGCCGGCCCGGTCAGCCCACCTCCGGGGCCGTCCGCTCTCCAGGGTGCTGAACCCCCGGCCCTGCTAACCGCAGCGCTGCTCCAGGCTCTGGGCTGCCCTGGAACCACCACCACCCCCATATCAGGCCCAGGCAGAACGGGAGCGGGGGAGACGAGCTGGGGCACAGGACAGCAGAAGGGCTGCCGATCGTTCCTTGTTACATTTTCCCCAACATTCTCCGACTGTACCACATTCTCCAGTCAAAAAATCTTTCTGGTTTTGACTTTCTCATCCCTATCTTTCTAAGGCAAACCATCTCCTCCGCTGGACCGCACAGCTTACTAAAACGCTGACCGTGGCCGGGCAGTGATGGGCAGGGCCCGAAACACCTGCACTCCCAGCCAGGTGTGGACTAGCCAGCCTGCAGGAGGGGAGAGGCCGTCTGCTACCCCCAAGCATACCACATCCAACCCAATTCCCACCCCTTCGTCTCAGCCAATGTCCTTTAACCACATTGAGTCTCATTTTAACGCGTTGCTTTCCTGAACTACCGCAGAGCCTGTGGCACTGTACCTTCAAACCTGCGGTGACTGTCGTAGTCCTCAGAGCAGGGCACCTCGATGAATCTCCCCGCCACCACCTCGCCACGGCGGGCCAGGACCTCTGTGACCCCGTCTTCGGCCCCTAAGTTGCTCCAGAGCAGGAGTGTGGTGAGCACAAGGCCGGCCCCCAGGCCCGCAGTCCTTAGCCACGGCCTCTGCCACAGCCTCTGCACCTCCCGCGGGGATCGGTCCTTCTTGGTGCTGAGAACAGAAAACAGGCCACGTCACCCAAATGCGGAGTGAGCCAGAGAAAACGCTCCCCAATCATCAAAGTGCATGCGCCATGACCCGGCCTTCACTCACACCTCACCCCCGAAACGAGGGCTTCCTGCCTGGGGCCAGCGCTGTCCACTCAGGAGACACGGATTCTTCCCTCCCTTTCCCTTCAGGGGTCTCCAATACACACTAGCTGCCTCCTGAGCCAGGGAGTTTGAGAAACACTGCAATAGAGACCCATGGGTTTTAAGCAGAAGAAAAAAAAAAAAAAAAAAGGCCAGACATGCTCCTTATAAAGGCCACTTGAGGCAGGCGCAGTGGCTCATGCCTGTAATCCCAGCACTTTGGGAGGCCGAGGCGGGCAGATCACCTGAGGTCAGGAGTTCGAGACCAGCCTGACCAACATGGTGAAACCCTGTCTCTACTAAATACAAAAAAAAAAAATTAACCCGGCATGGTGGAACATGCCTGTAGTCCCAGCTACTCGGGAGGCTGAGGCAGGAGAATCATTTGAACCCAGGAGGCGGAGGTTGCAGTGACCCAAGATTGTGCCATTGCACTCCAGCCTGGGCAATGAGAGCAAAACTCCATCTAAATAAATAAATAAATAAATGCCACTTTAATGTGAGATGTTTCAAAACAAAATAAGGATGTTTAAAAGGGTTTGCTTAGCAAAATGGGACAGGATGGGGTGCCCTGTGGTGCAGCTGTTCTAGGACAGGCTGGTAGTGATGGGGGCCTCCATGCAGGGGTGAACCCTAAGGACAGGGGCCGCTGGAGGAAGGCTGTTTCCAGAGTGGGGCAGAGGTGAGCCCCCTACAGCTCAGGTATTCCATCAGGGCCGCACTCACTCCCCTCCTGTAAAATAAGCTTCACATCTGCTCCAAGGAGCAGGTGTTGGGTCTGTCCCACCACTGAGAAGAGAAGGGCTTTGGACACATGTATTTCCAAAACTTGAATAAAGGCTCATTTAAGGTATATTAGGACAATATTTCTTTTATTTATTTATTTTTATTTATTTATTTTTTTGAGACAGAGTTTCACTCTTGTTGCCCAGGCTGGAGTGCAATGGCACCATCTCGGCTCACTGCAACCTCTGCCTCCCAGGCTCAAGCAATTCTCCTGCCTCAGCCTCCTAAGTAGCTGGGATTACAGGTGTGCACCACCACACACAGCTATTTTTTTGTATTTATAGTAGTAGAGATGGGGTTTCACCATGTTGGTCAGGCTGGTCTCGAACTCCTGACCTCAAGTAATCTGACCACCTCAGCCTCCCAAGGTGCTGCAATTACAGGCAAGAGCCACCACGCCCAGCCTCAAAAGTCTATATTTCTATATTAACCATTCAGTGCTGACAAAAACTGTTACTCGGTATTTCAGAAAATGTACAAGTGAACTGGAAATTTTAAAAATGTATTAAATAACTTCTCATATTATTATTGAAGAAAATAGGTAGGTGTATGTTTATACTTGAAATATTCTTTTGGAGAGATTTGGCTTTTGGGAAAAGGTAGAATACTTATAAATCATTGCTAGGTCATTCATTTATGCTTAATAAAATTATAGCTGCATGCTAGTCCGATGGTAGTGGGTTCCCAGAACTTAATAACCTTAGTGTCACTAACGTTGGTATACAACCTCCCACTGCTAAATTTGACTGGCTTTAAAAAAAATTATAGCTGTGGCCAGGTGCGGTGGCTCACGCCTGTAATCCCAGCACTTTGGGAGGCTGAGGCGGATTGCTTGAGGTCGGGAGTTCGAGACCAGCCTGGTCAACATGGTGAAACCCCGTCTCTACTAAAAATACAAAAATTAGGCGGGTGTGGTGGCGGGCGCCTGAAATCCCAGCTACTTGGGAGGCTGAGGCAGGAGAATCTCTTGAATCCAGGAGGTGGAGGTTGCAGTGAGCCTAGACTGTGCCACTGCACTCCAGCCTGGGCAACAGAGCCAGACTCTGTCTCAAAAAAAAAAAAGAGAAAAAGAAAAAGAAAAAAAATTATAGCTGTGAACTAGCATAAGGCATTTAATATTAAGGAAGGAGACCACTACTACCACTGCTGCCCTCCTCCCCCCACCTTGCCTAGTTCACAAGACAGAAGGAAAGAGAGAAAGAAACAAAAGTAAGATAAATAGCCAGACAACCTTGGCACCACCACCCGGTCCTAGGAGTTAAACAAAGTAATAATAATAACATCAACCCCTGGCCTAAACTACTTGTGTTATCTGTAAATTCCAGACACTATAAGAAAAAAACATAGTAAAACTTTCTGTTCTGTTAGCTGATGCATGTAGCCCCCAGTCACGTTTCCCACTCTTGCTCGATTTATCACGACCCTTTCACGTGGACCCCTTAAAGTTGTAAGCCTTTAAAAAGGCCAAGTGTTTCTTTTTCGGGGAGCTCGGCTCTTAAGACGCGAGTCTGCCGACGCTCCCGGCCGAATAAAAACCTCTTCCTTCTTTAATTCGGTGTCTGAGGAGTTTTGTCTGCGGCTCATCCTGCTACAATATCCTATCTGGTAGACTCCAAAAGCAGTTGAGATGAAGAAGGGATAAAAATCTCAAGAACAAACTATGAGGTTTAAGAGTCACTGTAGCTATCCAAACCTGAGGTGTCCTCCTGATTTTCCTTAACTGACGGCTTCAGTGTGCAACTCGTCAATAGAGGGGAATTGGGCACTCTCGAAAATAGCAAAATATTAATATCAAGCAAGCGAGAAGCTGTATTCTGCACGCCAGAAGATCCTTCACTAATACCTGCAAACCAATGATCACCTGTAACATTTTAAAATCCTAAAACTAAGCATTCCTCCATGGCACCCGATCCTCTAGAATTCCACGGGGAAAGCAATCTTCGTGGTTTAAAAGTGAAGGCGGAGGCACGCTCCCGGCTCAGGCGGACTTTCCAGGCTGCTGGGTGGGTTACTCCACGCGACAGCGACAGCCAAACGGCAGGTTCCCGGAGCAGCAGCAGCAGCTCATCAGGCTGGAAGCAAAGCCCCCTTCTCTTTCTCATGCCCCTCTGGGGTCGGTGGGCCTCCACTGTCGGCCACCGCGGCTTCCACCCACACCTGCCCCGCTCCCAGCATGGGATGCGGTAGGCCCCGCCCCTCCGCGGCAGACCACGCCCCGCCTGCCCCCCCCCCCCCGTCGGGCCAGGCCCCGCCCCGTCAGACCCCGTCCCGCCCACTCCACGGCCCAGTCAGCCGCCGCAGCGCGCGCCCTTCCCCTCCTCGCCGCTACCTGCTCCGGTTCCGGCGCTCGGCCGCTCCGTTGCTCTCGGGCGCCTTGGTTGCGGCCCTCCGCTGAGGCGCCATCGGGCCAGGCCGCCGCAGAGCCGAGCCGGACGCGGGCGCCAGGCCCGGGGACGAACGCCGTGACAGGGAGCGCGAGGCGGGCGCGGCGCAGGGACGCGGGAGCGACGCGCTCGGCCATCGGCCCCTGGGCTGGCGGCCAGGCCCGAGCAATCGGCGGCCGATCTGGGCGGGGCTCAGAGCAGAGGCGGCAGCCGCGGGGGCGAGGTCCGCCTGGTTGCGCCCCGGACCTCGCGGGACCGCGGCGGCGCAGGTGAGGTGTGGGTGCGGCTCTGGCTCCGCGCGCTCGGCCGGGCGGCTGCCGGCTGGAAGCGTTTCCCCCGGTGCCTGTACCTGGAGAGGGACGGCCGGGCTCCCGAGCGGCGCCTCCCTGCGTGGCTGTCCCGCAGCGGCACCGAGCCTGGGGGTGAATATTGTGGGTAACTGGTCGTAGGCGAAACTGAAAGTGCTTGGTGTCCGTGTGCACCACCGGCCTGCCCTGCTGTGTTACAGAATCCTTAGGGTCAGAAGCCTCCGAACCCTTGCACGGAACCAGGGGTTGGATTATTGAACTGAATCTGTCTCACATGCAAAGCTTTCCTTTCCTCTTCTCACCCAATCCTTTGTGCTTTCATAGTAGATAGGAAAAATAAATAAATAAATAAGTTTTACCCTTCCCCAGCTGCTTCGTTATCCTTTGGATGCCGCTTTTATTCAGTATAATACTACGCTCAGCTCTGATGCACTTGGGGGCTTTTTAAAAATTATTAGCTTACCTTAAATCCTAGACAGTTTTCCCCAACCTGGAGTCAGTTTTGCAGTTTCTTCCTCTTTATAATCAAGCTGATCTGAGCTCTAGAAATACAAATTAGTTTTAATATTACCTAAAATTAGGATAAATTTCCTACAGAAGCACCATATTGTGCGGCTTGATAAGAAAATGTTTAGGGGCTTCTGCCCGATTTTTCACTAGCATAGTACATCTAGTTTAACAAGGTCTTTAAAACGAAGTTGTTTTGCAGTTACTTGTGTTATAATAGATCATAACCATCTTATAAACAAACTGGGTGGCTTGGCCGGGCACGGTGGCTCACGCCTGTAATCCCAGCACTTTGGGAGGCTGAGGCAGGTGGATCATGAGGTCAGCAGTTTGAGACCAGCCTGGCCAACATGGTGAAACCCCGTCTCTACTAAAAATACAAAAATTAGCCAGGCATGGTGGTGGGCGCCTGTAACCCCAGCTCCTCCACAGGCTGAGTGCTGTTTTGTTTTAGCAGCAAATCACACATAGCAGAGGTCTCTATATCTTAACATGGAGGAAGACTTCTGGTTCATTTTCATGTTAGCAAAATGAGTTTCCTCCGAGTTAATCAAAACTGGCTAGGATCAGAACTGAAACGGAAAGTATAAGGGGAAAGGCAAAGGGAGAAGCTTCTGCCCCTGTTGATAACTCTTAATTTTCTCCACTAGGAAGAAGTCCCCGAGGAGACTTCCCCATAGGAGTTCACAGAAAATATTGAAATGTCAGGTTCCACGCCATTTAAGATGAGATTAGTTCATTTAGACCTTAAAGGAGCTCCACCAAAGGTCTCATACCTCTCAGAGGTAAGGACTCCCTTTCACCTCTAGAGCATCACTTTTTGCCTTGTCTTCATTCTTTAAAGTTTTGAGCAGTTTTCTGTGGAAATCGGTGCCTAGAACACAACCGCAAGGTTCTTGGTGGAGGAAGATGGTGGCAGCAGCGTTGATTTTGAATTTCCCCCGTAGCCTCTCACAAAAACGGAACAACCAGGATGACAAAAAAAAAAAAAAAAACAACAAGAGGACAAAAGAAACTCACAGCTTCTTTCTTGTGGGTGGAAGTGTGTCTTTCAAAAAGATATGTTCAAGTCTTAACCCCTGGGACCTGTGAATGAGACTTTATTTGGAAATAGGATCTTTGCAGATGTAATCAAAATAAGATGAAGTTGTACTAGAATATGGTGAACCCTAATCCAGTGATTGGCATCCTTACGAGGAGAGGGAAATTTAGAAGCTGAGACACACACGGAGGGAAGGCAGTGTGAAGACCCAGGAGGACGCCCCACGGTGCCGGCAGCCAAGAAGGTCATGATGCACCATGAACCCCGAGATGCCAAGGATAGTTGACGATCACCAGAAGCTATTGAGAAGCAAGGAAGGGTCCTCCTCTGCAGCCTTCAGGGAGAGCTGGGTCTGCTGACACCTCGATTTTGGATTTAGGGTCTTCAGAACTGTGAGAGAATAGATTTCTATTGTCAAAAAGCACCCAGTTGGTTTTTGTTTTTGTTTTGAGACAGAGTCTCGCTCTGTTGCCCAGGCTGGAGTACAATGGTGCAGTCTTGGCTCACTGCAACCTCCACCTCCCGGGTTCAAGCAATTCTCCTGCCTCAGCCTCTGGAGTAGCTGGGGTTACAGGCGCCCGCCACGCCTGGCTAATTTTTGTATTTTTAGTAGAGACGGGGTTTCACCATGTTGGCCAGGGTGGTCTCAAACTGCTGACCTCATGATCCACCCGCCTCAGCTTCCCAAAGTGCTGGGGTTATAGGCGTGAGCCACCGTGCCTGGCCAAGCCACCCAGTTTATGGTCATTTATTACAGCAGCCCTAGAAAACAAAGACACTCTTCAACAAAACTAGGTATCAGGGTGTCCCCACAGATCCCAAACTACAAGTGGGTGGGGCCAAAGCACAGACAGAATAACACCTGTATGGGGTTAGCGGCCAAGCAGGAGGTAACAGAGGAAAGAGGGAAACTCCGACGGTGCTAAGACCAGAGGACCCAGAAAATAGCCTCAAAAGTAAATAAAGGTCTCCCACAGGGAGAAGCGGGGCAGAGTTTTAATGGCTCCCGTCTGAGACTGAGTGCAAAGAGACTTAAAGGAGGGTGCAGGGGAGGCCGAGGCTGCAAGACTCTCAGAAATAGGTAATGAAACTTCCTTCCAGAGGAACAGCGCCCCCCGCTAAGGATAAAACGGGGAAAGAATCCACATTGAACTGGGCAGGAACAGCAAAGGGAAAGGGGAATGCTCAGGTCCTGGGGAAAGGCGTCCAGAAGAGGCGGAAGTCAAAAAAATGCTGCAGAAGTAGCTACACAGAGCCTGCAGTTTCTAATACCACATGGCAGCAGTAGAGGAGGGGCCTTGAGGCTGGCCTGTCAGCATTGCAAACACAAGAGCCTGTTCTTAAAAATGAGCAACAGGCTGGCCATGGTGGCTCATGTCTGTAATCCAGGCACTTTGGGAAGCCAAGACGGACAGATCACCTGACGTCAGGAGCTTGTGACCAGCCTGGGAAACATGGAGAAACCCCGTCTCTACTAAGAATACAAAAATTAGCGAGGCGTGGTGACACATGTCTGTAGTCCCAGCTACTTGGGAGTCTGAAGCAATAGAATTGCTTGAACTCAGGAGGCAGAGGTTGCAGTGAGCTGAGATTGCGCCACTGCACTCCAACCGAGGTGACAGAGCAAGACACCATCTCAAAAAAAGAAGGAAAAAAAAAAGTAAAAGCAGGAAAGAGTGTTAACATCATACAAAGATAGGTAAGAAAAAGGAAGGCCGGGTACAGTGGTTCACGCCTGTAATCCCAGCACTTTGGGAGGCCAAGGAGGGTGGATCACAAGGTCAGGAGATCAAGACCATCCTGGCTAACACAGTGAAACCCTGTCTCTACTAGAAATACAAAAAATTAGCCCCATGTGGTGGTGGGCACCTGTAGTCCCAGCTACTCGGGAGGCTGAGTCAGGAGAATCGCTTGAACCTGGGAGGTGGAGGTTGCAGTGAGCCGAGATTGTGCCAGTGTGCTCCAGCCTGGGTGACAAGAGTGAGACTCTGTCTCGACAGAAAAAGAAAAAAGATGATCTGAATAGCATTGCAGCAGTGAAGGTGCTCCAGACACACACGCCCACCCAGCAGGAAACACTGTTCCATAATATTTCATAATGAGATAAAAGATGCTCAGAAGATGACAGAAGCTGTGAAAGAACAGCATAAATCAGAAATAGAAAAGCCCAGGCCAGGCTCAGTGGCTCACGCCTGTCATCCCAGCACTTTGGGAGGCCAAGGCAAGCGGATCACTTGAGGTCAGGAATTCGAGACCAGCCTGGCCAACATGTGAAGCCCTGTCTCTACTAAAAATACAAAAATGAGCCAGGCGTGGTGGCAGGCGCCTGTAATCCAACCTACTTGGGAGGCTGAGGCATGAGAATCACCTGAATCTGGGTGGTAGAGGCTGCAGTGAGCCGAGATTGCACCACTGCACTCCAGCCTAGGCGATAGAGCAAGACTCAGTCTAAAAAAAAAGAGAGACAAGCCCAGAAATGTGGTAACTAGACAAAAGAAGTGTAAAAATTGCCTGTGGAGCTCAGAAATGAATTCTAGAGAAAAAACATTTTTTTAATGAAGACTAAACTATAAGAAGTGTAAAAGTGAGTAGACACCATGGAAAGTGCAGTATTTGGAAACAGATGACAGAAAAGAAAAAAGCAAACAGAGAGATGAAAAGGCATTCTGACAATTGAATATGGCAAAGAAGGCTGAACTTACACACAGCTGATGAAAAGCCGTTCTGACTTGGGCTGGGTGCGGTGGCTCGTGCCTGTAATCCCAGCACTTTGGAAGGCTGAGGCAGGTGGATCATCTGAGGTCAGGAGTTCAAGACCAGCCTGGACAACATGGTGAAACCCCGTCTCTACTAAAAATACAAAAATTAGCCAGGCATGGTGGCAGGTGCCTGTAATCCCAGCTACTTGGGAGACTGAGGCAGGAGAATCGCTTGAACCCGCGAGGCGGAAGTTGCAGTGAGCCGAGATCGCGCCATCGCACTCCATCCTAGGGGACAAGAGCGAAACTCCATCTCAAAAAAAAAAAAGGCGTTCTGACAATTGAATATGGCAAAGAAGATCCAACTTACACACAGCCAGAGTCTCTGTTTCCGTTATCTGTTGCTGCGTGACAGATCTCCCAAACTTAAGGTCCCCATTCATCACCCCTTGTGTTTCTGTGGGTTGGCTGCATGGTTCTGCTTTTCTGACCGAGGCTCCTCAGGTGGTCACAGCCCCGTAACATCTAGAAACATCTGATGGCCTGCGTGGCCTTCTGTGTCCAGCAGTTCATCGCGACTGTCAGTTGGGGCTCCTTGGTTCTCCTGCACGTGTGTCATCCAGGAGGCCTAGCGTGCACCTGTAGTCCCAGCTTCTTGGAAGGCTGACGCTGGAGGATCACTTGAGCCCAGGAATTGGAGGCTGCAGCGAGCCATGATCAAGCCAGCACACTCCAGCCTGGGTGACAGAGTGAGACCCCGTCTGTTAAAAAAAGAGGCTGGGCACAGTAGCTCACACCTGTAATCCCAGCACTTTGGAAGGCTGAGGCAGGCATATCACCTGAGGTCAGGAGTTCGAGACCAGCCTGGCCAACATGGTGAAACCCTGTCTCTACTAAAAATACAAACATTAGCTGGGCGTCGGGGCAGGCGCCTGTAATCCCAGCTACTCGGGAGACTGAGGCAGGAGAATCACTTGAACTCGGGAGGCGGAGGTTGCAATGAACCGAGATCGCGCCATTGCACTCCAGCCTGGGTGACAGAGTGAGACTCCATCTCAAAAGAAAAAAAAAGAGAAGGAAGTGGGGAGAAGAACGAGGGGGAAGGGACCCCATGAGTACAGCCCAGGAACAAATGAGTTCTGCACCTCCTCCCACCTCCCCCAGGTGCTGACCCCAACTCTTCAGACCCCTGCTCCCCCTGCCCCAGCTCCTCCTGCCCCGTCCCCCATGCCTTGCCATTCCCCTTCAGCCTGGCTGTCCTGTCCCCTGTGCCTTGCCATTCCCCTTCAGCCTGGCTGTCCTGTCCCCTATGCCTTGCCAGTGCCTCTCAGCCTGGCTGCCCTGCTGGGTCCCTGTACGTGAAGAGCTGCTTCTCAGTGGCTCCCTGCTGGCCGGAGCCATCCCTCCCAAGCTGAGCCACCAGCGCTAACCTGTTGAGTAGCAGCCCTGTTTCATAGCATGTCTCCCCTGCTGTGCAAAATAGTCACTGGAACGGGGAGTTTCATTTGGCATAACATAAAGTACACATTCCGGATTTAAGGTTCCCAGGAAAAATAGGAATAGCAACTCCCACAGTCTCCACAGACTGAAAGGGAAAGCGTCTCCCCGCTGTGGACGTGCCACATCGTGCTCCAGCGGCCACTTCTTCCTAACCTCTCCCTGTTTACCCCCCAGATTTTTCCTCTGTTCCGTGCGCTAGGTGCAAACGGCCTCCTCATTGAGTATGAAGACATGTTTCCCTACGAGGGCCCTCTGAGGCTGCTGAGGGCCAAGTACGCCTACAGGTAACACCGCCTACAGGTACCACCGCCCATGGCAGGGACGGGCGCGGCGGGAAAGCGGGGAAGGGAGGGTTTTGCAGGGCGGGAGGAGCAGCAACCTGGAGGTGCAGGTGGAACAGTAAGGAGATGAACGGTGGTGGGTACATTACTTTTTTGTCTTTTTTTTTTTTTTTTGGGAATCTCTTTTTTTTTTTTTTTTTTTTTGAGGCGGAGTCTCGCTCTATCGCCCAGGCTGGAGTGCAGTGGCCGGATCTCAGCGCACTGCAAGCTCTGCCTCCCAGGTTTACGCCCTTCTCCTGCCTCAGCCTCCCGAGTAGCTGGGACTACAGGCGTCCGCCACCTCGCCTGGCCAGTTTTTTTGTATTTTTTAGTAGAGACGGGGTTTCACTGTGTTAGCCAAGATGGTCTTGATCTCCTGACCTCTTGATCCGCACGTCTTGGCCTCCCAAAGTGCTGGGATTACAGGCTTGAGCCACCGCTCGGCCACTTTTTTGTCTTTTTAAATTCATCTCTTTAATTGTAAAAAATAATCATAAAATGAAAACAAAGTTTCATTTCAAATAGTCACTGGAGAGAATTTTGAAACATTTAAAGGGAAAGTAAGCATCAGCAGCACCCCCTACAGGGAAAAGCTGTATTTCCTGTCTCTGTCCTGCAGGCGTTTCCTCTGTTGATGGGAAGGCCTGGAGAAGGCTGGGCTAGAGAGGGCTAGAGAGGGCTAGAGAAGGCTAGAGAAGGCTAGAGAAGGCTAGAGAGGGCTAGAGAAGGCTAGAGAGGGCTAGAGAAGGTTAGAGAAGGCTAGAGAAGGCTAGAGAGGGCTAGAGAAGGCTAGAGAGGGCTAGAGAAGGTTAGAGAAGGCTAGAGAAGGCTAGAGAAGGCCTCCGCATGGGGAGAGACTGCTCTTCAGGCCACAGTTGAGCCCTGAGTTAGAGAAGTGAAGAATTAAAGGGGAGAAAATCAAAATCAATAAAATCAGGTGTGGTGGAGATGGGAGGCCCCTGCTCAGCGTTAAAATCACAGGTCTCTGTGAAAATCAGTGACAGCCCCAAAGACAAATGTGCAACGGACACTAACTGGCCAATCCCAAAGGAAGAAACAAAAAAAGCCAATAAGCGTATAAGAAAATGTTAAGGCCAGGCGCGGTGGCTCATGCCTGTAATCCCAGCACTTTGGGAGGCCAAGGTGGTCAGATCACTTGAGCTCAGGAGTTCGAGACCAGCCTGGCCCACATGGTGAAACCCCCTCTCTACATAAAATACAAAAATTAGGCTGGGCGCGGTGGCTCATGCCTGTAATCCCAGCACTTTGGGAGGCTGAGGTGGGTGGATCACTTGAGCTCAGGAGTTCGAGACCAGCCTGGGCAACACGGTGAAGCCCCATCTCTACATAAAATACAGACATGAGCCACGGATAATGGCATGGGCCTGTAGTCCAAGCTACTCGGGAGGCTGAGATAGGAGGATGACTTGAGCCTGGTGTTAGGTTTTTTAAAGGGAAGGCGAGGGTTAAAGAAAGAGAGGGCGGCTCTACAGCAACACAGGTATGTTGCAGAAACCTACAGAGGTGGGGGACCAGCTTGATGCCAGAGCGCACCGCCGCTGACAGGGTGGGCACTTACAGGCTGGACGGGAGGGGCTGGGCAGCAGGGCTTGCTGCCGGGAAGATGTTGAGAGACGTTCCCATGGTGAGGCCGTTGGGTCCTTGTTCCCGGCAGAATCTGATCAGGATATTCCTTCAGTTGGGGCCCAACAACGTGTCGTCAGGATGATCCTTCACCCCAGCAAGGTGCGGTCGGGACGTTCCCGGCCGTGTGGTCAGGTGTTCGGGATGTTCCTGGGCCATGTGGTCGGGATGTTCCTGGGCCATGTGGTCAGGATGTTCCTGGGCCATGTGGTCAGGATGTTCCTGGGCCATGTGGTCAGGTGTTCGGGATGTTCCCATGCTGTGTGGTCAGGTGGTCGGGATGTTCCCGGGCCGTGTGGTCAGGATGTTCCTGGGCCGTGTGGTCAGGTGGTCGGGACGTTCCCGGGCTGTGTGGTCAGGTGGTCGGGACGTTCCCGGGCCGTGTGGTCAGGTGGTCGGGATGTTCCCGGGCCATGTGGTCAGGTGTTCGGGATGTTCCCATGCTGTGTGGTCAGGTGGTCGGGATGTTCTTGGGTCGTGTGGTCAGGATGTTCCTGGGCCGTGTGGTCAGGTGGTCGGGACGTTCCCGGGCCGTGTGGTCAGGTGGTCGGGATGTTCTTGGGCCGTGTGGTCAGGTGGTCAGGATGTTCCCGGACCGTGTGGTCAGGTGGTCGGGACGTTCCCGGGCCGTGTGGTCAGGTGGTCGGGACGTTCCCGGGCCGTGTGGTCAGGTGGTCGGGATGTTCCCGGGCCGTGTGGTCAGGTGGTCGGGATGTTCCCGGACCGTGTGGTCAGGTGGTCGGGATGTTCCCGGGCCGTGTGGTCAGGATGTTCCTGGGCCGTGTGGTCAGGTGGTCGGGACGTTCCCGGGCTGTGTGGTCAGGTGGTCGGGATGTTCTTGGGCCGTGTGGTCAGGTGGTCAGGATGTTCCCGGACCGTGTGGTCAGGTGGTCGGGATGTTCCTGGGCCGTGTGGTCAGGATGTTCCCGGGCCGTGTGGTCAGGTGGTCGGGACGTTCCCGGGCCGTGTGGTCAGGTGGTCGGGACGTTCCCGGGCCGTGTGGTCAGGTGGTCGGGATGTTCCCGGGCCGTGTGGTCAGGTGGTCGGGATGTTCCCGGCCGTGTGGTCAGGTGTTCGGGATGTTCCTGGGCCGTGTGGTCAGGATGTTCCTGGGCCGTGTGGTCAGGTGGTCGGGATGTTCCTGGGCCGTGTGGTCAGGATGTTGGGCAGGATCTTGGGCAGGCCGAAGCCCTGTGGAATGTTTCACTTCAGCCTGGGTCTGGAAAATGGCAGGGGGCTTACAAAATGGTGCAGTTTGGATTAACACCTGGGAGCCAGAGGCTGCAGTGAGCTGATACTGCACCACTGCACTCCAGTCTGGGCAATGGAGCCAGAGTTTGTCTCAAATAAAAAGAAAAAAAAAAAACGGAAAGAAAGAAAGAAAATGTTAAACCCTCATAGTACTCAAATCAAAGAAACTAAATCAACAATGCAACACCATCCTGGCTACCAAACTGGTAAGGCTTTTAAAAAAATTGTAGGGCCGGGCGCGGTGGCTCAAGCCTGTAATCCCAGCACTTTGGGAGGCCGAGACGGGCGGATCACGAGGTCAGGAGATCAAGACCATCCTGGCTAACACGGTGAAACCCCTCTCTACTAAAAAATACAAAAAACTAGCCGGGCGAGGTGACAGGCGCCTGTAGTCCCATCTACTCGGGAGGCTGAGGCAGGAGAATGGCGTAAACTCAGGCGGCGGAGCTTGCAGTGAGCTGAGATCCGGCCACTGCACTCTAGCTTGGGCGACAGAGCAAGACTCCGTCTCAAAAAAAAAAAAAAAAAAAAAAAAAATTGTAAGACTCGGGCCGGGCGTGGTGGCTCATGCCTGTAATCCCAGCACTTTGGGAGGCTGAGGCAGGTGGATCGAGACCAGCCTGACCAACATGGCGAAATCCTGTCTCTACCAAAAAAATACAAAAATTAGCCAGGCGTGGCCAGGTGCAGTGGCTCACGCCTGTAATCCCAGCACTTTGGGATGCCAAGGCAGGCGGATCATGCGGTGAGGAGATCGAGATCATCCTGGCCAACATAGATGAAATCCCGTCTCTACTAAAAATATAAAAAATTACATGGTGGGCATGGTGGCAGGCGCCTGTAGTCCCATCTACTCGGGAGGCTGAGGCAGGAGAATGCCCGGAACCCGGGAGGCGGAGCTTGCAGTGAGCCGAGATCACGGCACTGCGCTCCCGCCTGGGCGACAGAGCTAGATTCCATCTCAAAAAAAAAAAAATAGCTGGGTGTGGTGGTGCACACCTGTAATCCCAGCTACTCAGGAGGCTGAGGAAGGAGAATCGCAGGAACTCAGGAGGCAGAGGTTGCAGTGAGCCAAGATCAAGCCACTGCATTCCAGCTTGGGTGACAGAGCAAGACTCCATCTCAAAAAACTAATAATAAATAAGATAAATAAATAATTGTAAGACTCTGTGTTGGTGAGAATGAGAAGAGGAAAACTACCGGCTGGTGAACGTAATGTGACGTCTGTTTTGGGAGGACTTCGGCTCCGTGTGTCAGAACAACCCACACGCCATGCAGCGGTTAGACCAGAAGAGAGGAACAGTGAGCCAGGGTGTGGGTCTGCGATGAGATGGTCAGGCGTTTGCATTTTCTTCATACTCTTCTAGTTTTCTTCCTACAGTGAAGACGTGTTGTCTTTTGATGTGAAAAAGTAAAGTCCCAGGGTTCCTTTGAAGCTTGAAGCAGGAATATTTAAAGACTTGACATAACTCATAAATCTATAGAATGGATTAGCCTAAAATGGTTCAAACACATACAAAAACTAGAAATAGCTTTTTTTTTTTAGATAAATTCATAAATGACAGCTCATTTGTGAAAAACAAAGAGGTTGACCCGGGGCGGTCAGCCCTTCCCAGGATGTGACCCTCCTGCAGAGGACGTGTGCCCCAGGGATTATTTCAGATTGAGGGCCCTGTGGGGGCCTGCCCTCAGGCAGCTGCTGACCTGGCTCTGGGTGGACTGTGGCTCCTTCTGTAGCTTTTTTTTTTTTTTTTAAAAACAGAGTCTTGCTCTGTCTCCCAGGCTGGAGTGCAGTGGTGCGATCTCGGCTCACCGCAAATTCTGCCTTCTGGGTTCAAGTGATTCTCCTGCCTCGGCCTCCCAAGTAGCTGGGATTACAGGTGCATGCCACCAGGCCCAGCTAATTTTTGTATTTTTTGTAGATACGGGGTTTCACCATGTTGGCCAGGCTGGTCTTGAACTCCTGACCTCAAGTGATCTGCCCACCTCGGCCTCCCAAAGTGCTGGGATTACCGGCGTGAGCCACCGCACCCGGCCTTGAGTAGTTTCTTGTAAAATGTGATGACTTCATTCTCTTGTCGCGGGTTGAAAAGCGAACTGTTACTTGAGGACATGCTAGAACATCATCTTCCCAAATTTTAGAGCAGGTGCCTTTCCAGAAACCAGGATATCTGTCAAGCTTTGTGGAGTGAGGGCCTCACCATTTCTGGAGAGCCCCCTGGGGCATGACGAGGAAGGGCTGGGGGCATGTGGACATCACGTGCTCCCCACGTGACCCTCTCTGCATGAATTTTGTCTCTTTAGCCCCTCTGAAATCAAAGAAATCCTGCATCTGGCTGGACTCAATGAGCTGGAGGTGATTCCCTTGGTGCAGACATTTGGACACATGGAGGTGAGTGGCAGGAATGGAAGTTACCTGTTACCTAGTGCCTGGCGTGGAGTCCAGGGGCTGCAGGCTGGGCCAGGCTTGTGCCCAGGGGTAGGTGCAGCAGGTCTGTGGTTGCAGGCAGCGCAGCTCAGCACAACTCAGAGAGGACTTTGGTCTAGGAAGTCCCTGTCTGACTCGGCCAGAGCTGCAGGTTGGGGCAGGCTATCTGCCTGAGGAATGGAAGGGAAGAGCCAGAAAGGGGGTCCTGGAGGCTGGGAGGTGGTTTCCTTTTTAACTTGTATTCATCAGAATATTATGTGAGGTAAAACACAGTATTAAGGAAAGAAAAGGGGTTTTTCAGGCCAGGTGTGGTGGCTTACACCAGTAATCCAGCACTTTGGGAGGCCGAGGCTGGCGGGTCACCTGAGGTCAGGAGTTTGAGACCAGCCTGGCCAACATGGCGAAACCCCGTCTCTACTAAAAATACAAAAATTAGCCCGGGTGTGGTGGTGGGCACCTGTAGTCCCAGCTACTTGAGAGGCTAAGGCGGGAGAATCGCTTGAACGCGGGAGGTAGAGGTTGCAGTGAGCCAAGACCACGCCACTGCACTCCAGCCTGGGTGACAAGAGCAAGACTCTATCTCAAAATATATATACACACACACACACACACACACGTTCTTATATATACATACACACACATATATATACACATACATACACATATGTACACACATATATACACATATTCTTTTATATATATATATTTTTTATATATATATACACACACACACATATTCTTTTTCACATCTGTATCAAACAGACAGGAAGTGATGCAACATTAACCACCACAGTTTGATTTAATGGCTCTTAGGTTCCATTTATTTCTCTAACAGATACACCATTCTGGTTTCTATTTCCACACACCGCGGGAAGGAAGGTTGTTTTCACTTACACATGCCGGTGTTCTGGGCATGCCACCGAAGTTCCTTCCCACAGCTTGGTCCTCCGGCCTTTCTAGTTGATTCTCCCCATCACACTCTGCCCTAGGACCTGGCACGTGCTCTTAGCCTCCTGCCACCTCTCTACAGAATGTCTCTCCCAAGGCCACCAGGGTCCTCCAGGTCACTAAGTCCAGGGATGGTTTTAGTCCTTTCTGGCTGGACCCTTCGGTAGCTTCTGGTATCCCCAGCTGCTCTCCTGAGCCCCACACTTTCCGGCTTCCCCCTGCCACTGACTGTGCCTCCTCGGTATCTATTTGCATTTGCCTCTCTGTAGCTGGCGGTCCCCAAGGCTCCTCTCGGCCCCTGTCCCCACCTCCCACTCTCTCTAGACGGTGCCATCTCTGCTCCTGCTTTCTCTTCGTCTTCCTCTTCCTCTTCTGTCTGCACCTCAGCAGCTCCAGACCTCCTGGGTTACAGACCCTCATCCCCAGCTTCCTGCTGGTCACTTCCACTGAGGGGCCTCCTCCAGCCTCTGGTGTGCACACCAGAAGCAGACCAGCCGCGGTCAGCACCACCACCCGCCCGCGCCCTGACCCATGTTGGTCCTGCTGCTGCTGCTCCTCCTCCTCCTCTGTCATGCAAGCACCACCCCTGTCTAAACCACCACCAACTCGCCATGAAACTCTCCTAACGGGTCTCCCAGGGCCACTCTGCCCCTCCGTGCCGCTCTCCCCACCGCAGCAAGTCACAGCACAGCTCTGACCACTCACACCTGCCATCTCCTTAAAAGACACTGTTGTCAGGGCAGAACTGATTGCCACAAACCGGGTGGCTTAAGACAACAGAAATGTTCTCTCAGTTCTGGAGACCAGATATCCAAAATCAGCGTGTCGAAGGGTTGGTTTCTTACTGAGGAAGACCCTCCATGTGTACATTTGCTATTAGTATACCATTGTGTGCTAGTTTTTGAGACAGGGTCTCGCTCTGTTTCCCAGGCTGGAGTGCAGTGGTGCAATCTTGGCTCACTACAACCTCCGCCTCCCGAGTTCAAGTGATTCTCCTGCCTCAGCCTTCTGAGTGCCTGAGATTACAGGCGCCCCACCACACCCGGCTAACTTTTTGTCTTTTTATTAGAGATGGGGTTTCAAGATGTTGGCCAAGCTGGTCTCGAACTCCTGGCCTCAGGTGATCCGCCTGCCTCGGCCTCTGAAAGTACTGGGATTACAGGCATGAGCCACGGTGCCCGGCCTAGTATACCTCCTTGGTATACCAGAAATAACTGCTTGGGTGTATTACCCATTTTTTTTCAACTTGAGTTTTTAAGGTTCTTTATATGTCCTAGATGCAAGTCCTCTGATGGAATTTGCAGGTATTTTCTCCCAGTGTGGAGCTTACATGCTTTTGGTGGCATTTCTGAAAACTTGTTGTGATCACCAGATCACAGAGATTTTTCTTATATTTTCTTCTAAAGTTTAACTTGTGTGCATTTTTCATTTAGATCTATGATCCATGTTGAGTGTGGTATTTTTATTCTTTCTCCAGAACCCTTGAACATTCAAGTTGTCTTGAGTCACAGTCTCACTCTGTCCCCCAGGCTGGAGTATGTGGCACAATCACAGCTCACTGCAGCCCTGAACTTCTGGGCTCAAGCAATCCTCCCACCTCAGCCTCCTGAGCAGCAGGGACCACAGGTGTGCGCCACCACACCCTGCCAGTTTTTTAATTCTGTGGAGATACCAGGTCCCACCGTGTTGCCCAGACTGGTCTCGAACCCCTGGCCTCAAACAGGTCCCCCACTTCAGCCTCTCAGAGTGCCAGGGTTACATGTGTGAGCCGTTGCACCTGGCCCCATTTTGGGTTAATTTTTTTGTTTATTTTCCTTTTTGTGAAGAGTGGGGTCTCACTATGTTGCTGGGCTGGTCTCAAACTTCTGGGCTCAAGTGATCTTCCTGCCTCTGCCTCCCTAAGTGCAATTTTTTTATTTTTTTATTTTTCTTGAGACAGAGTTTCGCTCTGTCGCCCAGGTGGAGTGCAACAGCATGATCTCGGCTCACTACAACCTCCACATTCCGAACTCAAGCAATTCTCCTGCCTCACTTCCCAAGTAGCTGGGATTACAGTGCCTGCCACCACACCCGGCTAATCTTTGTCTTCTTCGTAGAGATGGGGTTTTGCCATGTTGGCCAGGCTGGTCTCGAACTCCTGACCTCAAGTGATCTGCCCGCCTCGGCCTCCCAAAGTGCTGGGATTACAGGCGTGAGCCACCACACCCAGCCTCCTTTCATTCTTAGAATATATTCATAGTAGTTTTCTTGAAATATTTGATAAATTCTATATGTGGGCCCACTGAGAGTCAGAGTCTGTGAACTGGATTCTACTTTCCAGTTTATTCGCACATCTCAAAATTTTTGGTTGAGAACTGAACATTTCAGTGAAAACATTATAGCAAAGCTGAATGTTTACTCCTTTCCCCAGTGGCTGGTGATGGTCGTTTTGTTGTTTTCTAGCAAGTAGTCTGCATTTAACCTGCAGCACCTGCCCCCGGCCGTGTGTGCTCGCTGATGTCTGTGCTGAGATTTTTTTGGTTCTTATTTTTACGTTTTATCCTGGCTTCCTAGGGTCACCCCTCTGTCTTCATAGCTGGTCGTCAGCCGAGGGTTTGGGCAGAGGTTGTGCTCCCACACCTTGAGCCCACAGGCCTCCTCCCCTTGCCACAGGGCTGTGTGTGGACGATGGGGGGTGCACCCCCAGGTTCGCACAGTTCCCACCTGGCCCTCACAGGTCCCTGCACGTGTGTGTGGCCCCCGTCAGCCAGGCCTGAGGACAGTGTGCAGCACCATCTGGCTTTGTGTTTCCAGTGTCACCCGTTAAATCTCCAGCCAGTCTTGGCTCTCCCCAGCAGGGACTGACCCTCTGGCAGGCGGAAGACACGGTCTTTTCTCCAGTTGCTACTTCTTTTTTTTTTTTGAGACGGAGTCTTGCTCTGTTGCCCAGGCTGGAGTGCAGTGGCCGGATCTCAGCTCACTGCAAGCTCCGCCTCCCGGGTTCACGCCATTCTCCTGCCTCAGCCTCCCGAGTAGCTGGGACTACAGGCGCCGCCACCTCGCCCGGCTAGTTTTTTTGCATTTTTTAGTAGAGACGGGGTTTCACCGTGTTAGCCAGGATGGTCTTGATCTCCTGACCTCATGATCCGCCCGTCTCGGCCTCCCAAAGTGCTGGGATTACAGGCTTGAGCCACCGCGCCCGGCCTCCAGTTGCTACTTCTACTGACTGTGCCCCCAAAAGGGGTGGGTTTTTACCCAACCTCAAGTTAAGTCTGCCCCTCTGGCAGCAAAGCTGTGGTTTCCACACTGAGGGGGAAGGGGGCAGTGAGCAACCATAGGCCGAGGCCACAGAGTCTCTGTTCTTACGCAAAGTGGTATTTCCTACATAAACGTTTTTCTCTTTTTTCTTTTCAGAGACAGGGTCTCACTCTGTCACCCAGGCTGGAGTGCAGTGGCGTGATCATGGCTTACTACAGCCTCAACTTCCTAGGCTCCAGTGATCTTCCCGCCTCAGCCGCCCAAGTAGCTCGAACCACAGGCAGGTGCCACCACACCCAGCCACTTTTTTTTTTCTTAAACTGATTTTGTTTTTAAAAAATTTATGGCCGGGCACAGTGGCTCGCGCCTGTAATCCCAACACTTTGGGAGGCCAAGGTGGGTGGATCACAAGGTCAGGAGATCGAGACCATCCTGGCTAACATGGTGAAACCCCGTCTCTACTAAAAAAAATACAAAAATTAGCCGGGTGTGGTGGCGGGCACCTGTAGTCCCAGCTACTTGGGAGGCTGAGGCAGGAGAATGGCGTGAACCCAGGAGGCAGAGCTTGCAGTGAGCCAAGATTGAGCCACTGTACTCTAGCCTGGGCGACAGAGCCAGACTCCATCTTAAAAAAAAAAAAAAAGGGCCGGGCGCGGTAGCTCAAGCCTGTAATCCCAGCACTTTGGGAGGCCGAGGCGGGTGGATCACGAGGTCAGGAGATCGAGACCATCCTGGCTAACATGGTGAAACCCCGTCTCTACTAAAAATACAAAAAACTAGCCGGGCGCGGTGGCGGGCGCCTGTAGTCCCAGCTACTCGGAGGCTGAGGCAGGAGAATGGCATGAACCTGGGAGGTGGAGCTTGCAGTGAGCCGAGATCGCGCCACTGCACTCCAGCCTGGGTGACACAGCGCGAGACTCCGTCTCAAAAAAAAAAAAAAAATTAGGCTGGGTGCGGTGGTTCACACCTGTAATCCCAGCACTTTGGGAGGCCAAGGCAGGTGAATCACTTGTGGTCAGAAGTTCAAGACCAGCCTGGCCAACATAGCGAAATGCCATCTCTACTAAAAATACAAAAATTAGCTGGGCGTGGTGGCACATGCCTGTAATCCCAGCTACTGGGAAGGCTGAGGCGGGAGGATCACTTGAACCTGGGAGGCAGAGGTTGCAGTAAGCCAAGATTGTGCCAGCCTAGGCGACAGAGTGAGACTCCATGGGGTTTCACCATGTTGTCCAGGCTGGTCTCAATGCCTGAGTTCAAACATTCTGCCCACCTCAGCCTCCCAAGGTGCTGGGATTACGGGACTGAGCCTCTGTGCCTGGCCTAATGTTTTTGCATTATCCGTAGATTTGAAACAGAAGCCCCAGGTGGGCAGAAGGAGATGAGCCCAGTCCTCCGCCCCCAACGTGAGCTCCTGTGTCTCCACAGTTCGTGCTGAAGCATGCGGCCTTCGCCCACCTGCGGGAGGTGGGCCCCTTCCCCTGCACCCTGAACCCCCACGAGGCAGAGTCCCTGGCACTGGTGGGCGCCATGATCGACCAGGTCCTGGAGCTGCACCCAGGCGCCCGATGGCTGCACGTCGGGTGTGACGAGGTGGGTGCCATCACCCCAGCTCTGTGCAGGACACTCTCCCCTGTCATGGCTTGTCCTTTTAAATAGGAAAATCGTCCAGGCACTGAGGCCTAGAGCCAGGCTGGTTCCCCTCGGGGAGCCCCGTCCAGCATCTTCCCTGGGTGGATGGACGGCCTGGCACGGGACAGCCTGCAGAGCCCGAGGGAGGCGCCCTCGTGTCCGATGAGACCACCCGGGGCAGCTGGGTTGGCAGAGGCCTGCGGGTGGCGGGCAGGTTCACCCCCCAGGACCAGCAGTCAGCGCGAGTCAGGGTGCAACTCGAGGGACACCCTTTCGTTGCTGAGAGGAAGGAAGTTCTGCATTTGGACCCTAAAGCACCCACTGGAAAAGGTGGTCCCCAGGCGGTGCCGGAGACGTGCCCCCTCCAGCCCAGTGAGTCCCCACCCTCGCCCCTCCGTCCACTCACTGGACTCCAGCTCAGTCAGGGCCTGGGCAGGGTGCGGAGCTGAAAGGACCAGGGTTGGTGCCCACGGCGCTGGGAGGCTCTGCAGGGCTGTGGCTCACGGGGAGCCCAAGCTAAACATTTTAGCTCCAGAAGTTTCCTTTTGTTTGAAGGAAATCGGAGTGTGTAAAATGCACATAAGTTTTACCATTCTAACCATTTTAAAATATAGGCTGGGTGTGGTGGCTCACGTAATCCCAGCACTTTGGGAGACCAAGTTGGGTGGATCATCTGAGGTCAGGTGTTTGAGACCAGTTTGGCCAATGTGGTGAAACCCCACCTCTACTACAAATACAAAAATCAGCTGGGTGTGATGGCGGGCGCCTGTAATCCCAGCTACTCAGGAGGCTGAGGCACAAGAATCGTTTCAACCCGGGAGGTGGAGGTTGCAGTGAGCTGAGATCACGCCACTGCACTCCAGCCTGGGTGACAGAGCCAGACTCCAGCTCTAAATAAATAAACAAACAGGCCGGGCGCGGTGGCTCACACCTGTGATCCCAGCACTTTGGGAGGCCGAGGCAGGTGGATCACCTGAGGTCAGGAGTTCGAGATCAGCCTCGCTAACGTGGTGAAACTCCGTGTCTACTAAAAATACAAAATTAGGCCAGGCGTGGTGCCGTGCACCTGTAATCCCAGCACTTTGGGAGGCTGAGGCAGGCGGATCACGAGGTCAGGAGATCAAGACCATCCTGGCTAACACAGTGAAACCCCGTCTCTACTAAAAATACAAAAAATTAGCCGGGCGTGGTGGGGGACGCCGTAGTCCCAGCTACTGAGGAGGCTGAGGCAGGAGAATGGCGGGAACCTGGGAGGCGGAGCTTGCAGTGAGCGGAGATCAAGCCACTGCACTCCAGCCTGGGCGACAAAGCGAGACTCCATCTCAAAAAAAAATTTTTTTAAGTAAAAATACAAAATTAGCCAGGTGTGGTGGTGGGTGCCTGTAATCCCAGCTACTCGGGAGGCTGAGGCAGGAGAATTGCTTGAACCTAGGAGGCGGAGCTTGCAGTGAGCCGAGACGGAGGTTGTGCCACTGCACTCCAGCCTGGGCGACAGAACAAGACCCTGTCGCCAAAATAATAAGTATAAACGTCAGCACCTCTTCCACATATTCATGGTGTGGACGATCACCCCAGGCTGAAGCCCCGCACCCACCCCCAGCCCCCGGCGACCACAGTCTGCTTCCCGTCCCGGTGGATCTGTGCGCCTGGGCATTCCACGGGCACCGAGTCACACAGTGTATGACCTGTGTTCCTCCGGGCCGTTGGCCGCCAGAGCTTGGCTCTCTGTTGAGGCCGAGCCGTGTTCATGGTGGGGGACGCTGCCCTATGCTGGTCCGTCATGGGGGATGGACCCCTGTGGTCTCCGCTTTGGCGGTTGTGAGAAGAGCTGCTGTAAACATTCACAGGAAACCTTGAGTAGAAGTTCAGGGCTCAGTGAGGAAGACAGGGATACGCTGGGGGTGGTAAGCAAAGGCCCCCAGCCCCTCCCCGGCCTCCTCCCCACAGGCAGCGGCCCCTCTCCGTCAGGGTACGGTGTGAACCCCGGACCCTCCCACCGGTGTGCAGGGCTGCCGAGGCAACCCCGTCCCGCTCCTCCCCTGCAGGTCTATTACCTCGGAGAGGGGGAGGCCTCGCGCCGGTGGCTGCAGCAAGAGCAGAACAGCACAGGGAAGTTGTGCCTGTCACACATGCGGGCGGTGGCCAGCCACGTGCAGAACCGGCGCCCCAGCGTGACACCCCTGGTGTGGGACGACATGCTCCGAGACCTGCCTGAGGACCAGCTCGCAGGTCGGCCAGCGGGGTTGGGGGAGGGGTGGGCCACCGACCTGCCCAAGACCCACGGCTTCAGAGAAAGAAGATGCTGTAGGAAGTGGGCCCCAGGGTGAGCCCCAGCCCCTCACAGACCTGCCACAACCACCTCCTGCATCCCCCCGACACCGGGTCTGAGTCGTTTCCTAGAAGCCGTGGAGGTTTGGGCAGGAGAGCACAGGCCTGCCCGGTCCTAGAGGGCTTGGGAGTGACCCGCCCTCGTGGCAGCCTCCTCCAAGGCCAGCCCTGCTGGAACTGGGGGCCGAGGTTCCCGCTGGCAGCTCCTCCAGACCCTGGGCCCTGCTCACTCTGCCTGAGGCTTTGGGATGAGCTGCTGAGTGCCTTTCTGGGCCAAGAGGTGGTACTCAGACACCTGGCCCTGTTCCGCACAGAGCCCTGAGGCTCAGTGAGCCCCATGGCAGAGCTGGGAGCCAGGGTGTCCTAGGGCCGTGCTGGCCTGGCAGCTCCCACCCACGCATGGCCACATAGATGACTTAGAGTGATCTCCATTCAGCCACGTGCTCCAGCTGTGCCTGTGGCTCATGGCCTGGTAGAGCAGCAGCGGGAGCAGGGTCGCTGCAGTGGGCGCTGGCTTGGGAAGGCGCTGTGTGTGGTTGTGGCATTCATTGTCCAAACCCAGCATAGTGCCAAGTCTGTCTTAAAAAGGTATCTATGCTCACACTTTCAGGCAAATCAAGAACAGGTGGGTCCGAGGGGCTGAGGGTGTGGTCTGGGTGTCTCACCAACCTCATGTCCGCTCTGTCCGCTCTGTCTGCTCCGTCTGCAGCATCCGGGGTGCCGCAGCTGGTGGAGCCGGTGCTCTGGGACTACGCGGCCGACCTGGATGTGCATGGCAAGGGTCAGTGCCAAGTTGGGGGTGCGCTGTCGTGGCCACATGACTGGGAAGGCCATCCCTGACCCTCTGACCCTGCAGCCCAACTGCCCAGCCTAGGGCCTGCACAGGTAGAGGCCAGGGCACAGCTCCAGCAGACCCCAGCCCTGCACCGGTGCCTCACCTTCCCATTCTACCAGTGTTTTCCACCAGTGTTTTCCAGTGAGCAGGTGAACCAGGGGCCACGTAAGCTCTGGAGTCTCCCTGACTGGGACCCAGGCCGGCCACCTACACTCTGGAGTCTCCCACGCTGGGACCCAGTGGCTGTCACTGGCGGCTCCCGTGTCGGCTCTGGGTATAGCCCCGGGAGACATGTCCGGGGCCACGTCGGCCGCCTCCCCGGGAGCCACTCACCTGTTTGCTTTCTCACTCAGTCCTCCTCATGCAGAAGTACTGGCGGTGCGGCTTTCCGCGGCTGTGGGCAGCCAGTGCCTTCAAGGGTGCCACAGGGCCCAGCCAGGCCGTGCCCCCCATCAAGCACCACCTCAGGAACCATGTGCAGTGGCTGCAGGTGGCAGGCAGCAGGCCCACGGACTCACTGCAGGGCATCATCCTGACCGGCTGGCAGAGGTAAGCCCTGGCCAGTCAGAGGGTCCAGGGCAGCTCTGGTGGTCACCACATCGGCCTGTCCGGCGTCCGCTGAGGGCCTTCCCAGGTCGGTCAAAGGGGAAGCAGCCCAGGCCTCTGAGAAGAGCTGCAGGAGACAGCCATGTGGGGTTGGGCCCCGCACGCCAGAGCGGCCACAGAGGGTGCGGCTCATGTGTTCAGGGTCACAAACACGTGGTCCCCAGCCCCCATGCCGCCCGTGTGCACTGCACCTGAGGCTGTGTGTGTATGTCTTGCTTGTGGCACAAGGAGGGGTTTCGGTTCTTTCAGGATTTCACTCAGTTGCTAGAAATGCCATCTCAATTCAGACCCCACAAGAAGGTTCTCGGGTCTCGCACAGGAAAGAATTCAAGGCCGAGCGCAGTGAGGGGAGGTCACCAAAAGGTGCCCAGTGACAGAGGTGGGGCCCTTGGAAGGCCAGCACAGGCGTGCCTGGCTCTGTTTTCCGTTTTTCTCATATCAGGGTCTTGTCTATGTAAACACTAAGCTGTGCTCCCTGTGGGTGGGGCCAACAGTGTGACAGAACGTGTCACTCCATGGGCTGAGCACGGTGGCTCATGCCTGTAATCCCAGCACTCTGGGAGGCTGAGGCAGGTGGATCACCAGAGGTCCGGTGTTCGTGACCAGCCTGGCCAACATGGTGAAACTCCATCTCTACTAAAGATACAAAAATTACCCAGGTGTGGCAGCATGTGCCTATGATCCCAGCTACTCAAGAGGCTGAGGCGGGAGAATCACTTGAACCCAGGAGGCAGAGGTTGCAGTGAGCCAAGATCACGCCGCTGCACTCCAGCCTGGGCGACAGAGCAAAAGTCTGTCTCAAAAAAAAAAAAAATGTATTATTCTATGGATTTAGAGAAAACTGTCCTGGACATTTCAGCGTGTAGCCTATGGAAGCCCAACTGTGGTGACCTAGAAGGCACATGCTGTCATGGGTGTGGGGATGCCAGGGCTGTCCCCTGTTGTAGGAGTGGCCCCTGCAGGTGTCTGAGCGCTTCCTCAGCTGTAAACATGCCATGACTGTGGGTCCTGCCTGGCAAGGATGGGCCTTGTTAGTCTCATGAAGGAGCTGGGCCTCTGTGGCGTCACCCTCCGTGGTGTCACCCTCTGTGGCGTCACCCTCCGTGGCGTCACCCTGGCGCTCCCAGGTCCCTGCTCCCCTGACGACACCATGTGAAAAGCAGAGCTACAGATAAACCCCTGGTCGCCGGCCAAGTCCTGACCTTGGGTCTCATCTCAAGTTAGAGGGGTGAGGGGCAGATGGCGCAGGTGCCGTGGGCTAGGCAAGCGGCTGGAGGCAGGACCCCGCCAGGGGCCCCGTGCCCTGACCCACAAGGCTCAGATTCGATGGAGTCAAGAATTTCATGGTGGGGACCGCAGAGCCTGGTGGGCCAGCCTGCTACAGGGGCAGCTCACAGCTGCCATGCATGTCCACAGCTGGCAGCGGCTCTTTAGAAGCTTCCAGATAGTTCCCACTGTCCTGTTGGGATACAGCTCTGTCTGCACAAACTAGGACCGTCCATAGAGCAGGGCGAGGCTCCTCCTCCCCAGAGGGGCGGCACATCCTTCAGACGAGCCTGGGGCTGTGGCGTCAGGCATCGCCCAGCCTTCGCCTGTGCTCACACCTGGGGCGGCGTCTGTCACCCACCTCACAGCTGAAGAAACTGAGGCACAGGCAGGCGGAGGCCCCCTATCCGGCAGTGGGAAGCCCTGACTCCCACCCCAGCCAGGCTGAGGCCCCCCAGCCCTCGCTTGGGACAGATGCTGCCGCTGACCTGCTGCCTGCCAGGCCTGATCTCGCACCCTCCTCGTGGGGTCTTGGGGAAAAGCTGCCGCCCCCACCAGCCAGACAGGAGGCAGCCAAGGGAGAGAGTGGGCAGGAGAGGCCCAGAGGCCCTAGGAGGGGGGCATCAAGGGCAGCCCCCAGGAGCAGGAGCCTTTTCTCAGAGGCCAGAGGTGCTGGGGGGAGGGACGACGACTGGCCACCCACCCAAGGCCCACCCAGAGTTCCCATGGCTCTGGAAAGCATCGCAGCAAGGAATCCCTACGCTCTTCACGCGTCCGGTTTCTAGAACGGAGTTGATGTGAGAGCCCTGCCGCACAGAACCTGTCTTGGAAACCCTGGGCCCGGTGGGTTGAGGGGGTCAGGCTGCCCCCACGGCCCTAGAACAAGAGCAGGGATGTCCCGAATCAGGGCACCTGTGTCAGGCTGGTGGGGGTGGGCTGTGGAGCTGAGCGCCCCTCTCCTGGACCCAGGTACGACCACTTCTCTGTGCTGTGCGAGCTGCTCCCTGCAGGAGTCCCGTCCCTGGCCGCCTGTCTACAGTTGCTTCTACACGGTATGTCTGGTCTGGTCACCCCAAGCCCCGCCGGCTCCTCCCAGAAAGACCCGGAGGGCAGGAGGCCAAGCACCCAGAGCTCCAACCACCCTGCTGGACCGTGGTGGTTCTCACAGCAGGAGGATGGTCTCACTGCCCCAGCTTAGCCACCCGCCTGCCCTGAAGTCCACCCAGGCTGGGCCTGCACCCAGGTCTCCAAGCCTAAGCCCAAAGCAGGCTGGAGAGTGACGCGGGACGCACCCCTCAGACACAGTGAATCCGCAGAAATGCGCGCAGGTCGGATGTGGGGAGCAGCTCCACCTTTGCTGCACACACATCCTGCACACCTGGCTGAGCAGGTGTGGGGTGCAGGCGCCCGGCCCTGGAAGGCCCTGCACCCTGGACCCAGCACTTACACTTCCAGGTTGCCTGAGGGAGTAGCAGGACCTATGGTCAAGGGCAGGCCCTGGGAGCCCCTCGGGGTCAGCAGGGGCTTGGCCAGATGAGCCGTGTGCATGGAAACTCGCAGGCCACACAGGAAATTAGCAACTGCATGGTGCTGACACAGAAAGAAAAATGGCTGAGACGCGCTGAGAGCAGGACCCATGGGCGTGGCGGCCCAGGGACGGGGGTGCAACCAGTGAGGACGCAGAATGAGATCAGATTGATTTAGCTGCTGAGTCTGAACTGCTTAGAAAAGGGCAGAAACGATAAAAGCAGACACTCACGTGCCCCACACTAAAGAGCTGCGTTAATATGGACGGTATTTGCAGCGTCCCTTGCCCACAGCCCCACCCGCCACCCCTGGGACTGGGGCACTGGGGCCGTCAGCCCTCTCGCAGCGAGTATATCCATGAACAACTCGGAGATCTGTCCACGCTGGTGCCCACAGGCCTCACGGGTTTGTTTCGGGTGCTCTAGAATATTCCGTCGATTGTGTGAACCACAGTGGCAAACGCTGCGTGAGCCCTGGACACCTGTGCGGATTGGGCTGTGCCCAGCAGGAAGAACCACTTGCTGTCTGGGTGTTGCTGCCGGCAACACAGTCTTATTTCTGTTTTCTGATTTTTTAAATAATGAATGTATTTCACATGTTTAAAGAGAAGTAGCAAGCCCATCTGCCCCCAGGTCCCCTTGGGGCCGGCACACGCAGGGCTGGGCCTGGCCAGTGGCTCTCCATGCCGCCCACCCACTGCCCCAGCACCTAGGTCTGCAGGTCCCAATGTAGCCCCTGCCCTCCTCCACAGGCCCCTCCAACTGTCCCGCTCTGTGATTTCAGGAGGATTTGATGGAGATGCTAAAGCGAAAGTGGAGAACCTTCTTGGGATTTCCAACCTGGAGATGATGGACCCTGTTAGGCAAGCACCCTGCAGCCCTCCCCGTCCCATTTCCCCGCTCCCCGTCCTTCTCTCCCCTTCCCCGCCTGTGGAGACCGCTGTTCTCAGCAGGGCTCTCTGCAGGGAGGGGGCCGGCTCTTTCCCTGGCAGCAACATCCTTGCCCTTGTCACACAAGTCAGCCTCCATCTGCGCAGCTCTGTGGACGCGCTGCTGGAGGGCAACACGTGAGTGTGGGAGGCAGGTGTGGGTGAGCGGGCAGGCATGGGGCGGGTGAGGGGCAGGTGTGGGTGAGGGGGCAGGTGTGGGTGGGAGGCAGGTGCAGGTGAGGGGCAGGTTCACAAGCCCCACCCCACCCCCAGGCACAGGAGGAGGCAGCCTCATCTTTCACAAGGACTTTCTGGGGGACATAAGACTTAAAAATGCCTACCCCACTCTTAAAACATTTTCTGTATTACTGTAAAGCTGCCCCACGGCTGCCTTGGTAGCCCACGGCACACCCATATGTGGATTTGCCCCAGGTACGTCACCGGCTGGTTCAGCCCCTACCACCGCCGGCGGAAGCTCATCCACCCGGTCATGGTTCAGCACATCCAGCCCGCAGCACTCAGGTGAGACCCTAGGCTCTTACAGGCTGTGCAGCCGTGGGTTCTCTGAGGACTGCTGCTGCTGTTGACATGTCCTTCAACCAGAGGAGGAGCGGAGGGTGAACCCCTAGTTGTAAAGGGCCCTCAGGTCTCAGATGTGCAGCTGTCACTGACTTGTTCCTCCAGATACACCGATGAGGGTCAGTAGCCCCATTTTACAGATAGGTAAGCTGAGGCACAGGGCAGTACTGACCATGGGGTTGAGGGCAAGTCCCGAGTGTGCAGAGTGCACGTTCACGGCGCCCTCACCCGCAGCCTCCTGGCGCAGTGGAGCACCCTCGTGCGGGAGCTGGAGGTCGCCCTGCAGCTGGCTTTCTACCCGGATGCCGTGGAGGAGTGGCTGGAGGAGAACGTGCACCCCAGCCTGCAGCGGCTGCAAGCTCTACTGCAGGACCTCAGCGAGGTGGCCACCCCCCCACCCCCACCCCCACCCACCAGCCCTGGCAGGGACACTGCTCAGGACCCCTGAGGGGAGAGCTTGTGCCAGGAGGCTCCTGCTATGGGCAGGGGGGCTCTGCACTGCCAACTGTCAGCCAGGGCAACAGGGGCCCACGTGACTGTTGCACCCTGTGGCCCAGCAGTGTCTGGCCCACACTCAGTTCCTGAGCGCCCTGGGCAACCCCTGGGGGAGAGACTAGAAAACACAGAAAGCAGCAGCACAGGGAGACCCGCTTTGTGACACTGACTCTTCGGAAATAAAGAGTGGAAGCCGCGGGTGACATGCGAAGGGTTATTTATGGTTATTATGACCATGTCCTGCAAAGAGGGGCTGGCAGCCAGTACTGAGGAGGAGGGTCCCACCTCTCTCCTGTCTGCTTTCACCGAGGCCACAGCCAGACCTGGGGCAAAGGCGTTCCCGGTCCTACCCAGCCATTCCTGGGCCTGCCGCCGTGGGGCTCACAGGACCCAGGAGTCCCCAGTTCACAGGCCAGGGCATCAGGCCAGGCGCTCTCGGTGCACACCGCACCTGGGAGGACCTGGGTGCACTCAGGAGACCAAGAGCCCCAGCGGGTCAGGATGGTTGGCATTCAGCTCCTACGGGGTGAGGGAAAGAGGCTGGAACTCAATTTCTGCAGAAAATCTCCTAATTTTTCTTGTTTGGTTAGTATTTTTGCAAAGACAGGATCTTCTTGTGTGCCCAGGCTGGTCTTGGACTTCTGGCCTCAAGCAGTCCTCCCACCTTGGCCTCCCAGAGTGCTGGGATTACTGGCATGAACCATTGCGCCCGGCCTGAGCTCCCGGTTTTTAAGCGCTGCACAATACTGGAAGAGCTGACCTGTTTTCTGGCCTCGCAGCTTCTGCTGAGGCTGAGGGTGAGGAACAGAGAGACCTTTCTGTGACGACCACAGGGGCAGAGCGGTCTATGCGCCAAGATCCTGGCATCATCAAGGGAGGCGGGTCCTTGGGGAGGGGCAGCTTCCACAGTGTGGCTGCAGCGTGCACAGCCAGGTAGGCCCCGGATGTTCGCCCCTCGCTGCCCTTGGGGAAGCACCTGACCGCTGGGGATGTCCACCCAGGGAGAGGACACTGTGTCGGGGACAACACGCAGCATCAGCACCCACAGGGGCCCGGCCTGGCCCGGCCTCTCCACTCGCCCGAGGTCTGGCTGTGGCCCACAGCAGGAGTCCAGGGCTGGCGAGACCTCCAGCTGCAGGAAGGCAGGCCCAGGCCTCACAATGGAGAAAGTCTGGGTGTCCTGGTCCGGCCTGCTGTTTCGTGCAGTGTGAAAGCAGCAGTGTGAGCAGGCAAGAGGCCGACTCGGCTGGAGGCACCGACTGAAGCCAAGGCCACGGGGTTCTGTGGGCTGTGCACGGGCTCAGGCACACCAGGAATGTGCCACGGGTCCTGTGGGTGGTGCACAGGCTCAGGCATACCGGGGCTGTCAGCTCTGGCTCCCAGGGTCGCCGGCCTCACTGTCACTGCTCTGAGACAGCTCTGTGGGGCTTTCAAGGCAGTGCAGCTCCAGGAAGCTGGTGATGAGCTTGGCGATGGCTTCCACATCACTGGGCAAGGCCGGCAATGGGAGGAAGGTCAGGTCACCTCAGCACAGGGCGCCATGAGACCCCACAGCAGCCTCCTCCTCAACCACCCACCTCCAGCAGCCCCTGGGGCTCCCAAACTGGACCCAGCACTTCCTGGCCACCTCCTACCCTCCCAGCCACGGAGGCTGCCCCTGAGCCTGCACATGCTTAACGTGGGCCCCTCTGTTTGTCGTCCACAAACTCATCTCCTCTCCCAGCTGTCCTGTAGCTCTGGGTGGTCAGGAACGGGAGTCACCTGACACAGCTGCAGCTCCAGCCAGATCAAAGTCCCACAGCCTTACCTGCGGTGGCCCATGACTGCACTCTGCGTGAGGGGGTGGGAGAAGCCCGTCGCAAGCCGGAGCACCACCATGTAGCCCTTCCCGAAGTACCGGACCTTCTCCTCCTCCACGCTCACATCGCGGACATCATGCAGCAGGACCACCACTGTGGGGAGACGGTCAGTGGCCGAGCCGTCCCCGCCCACACGTGCCACCCGGCAGTCACACCAGGGCCACTGGCGCCATCGAGAGCGACAGCCACGCCTGGTTGGCAGCAAAAGCATTTGCTGTTTCCTGCCTGAGGCTGGGTCCTGGAGGACTGCTGTGGCCCTGACAGCAGTGCAGGGTCCTCCGGGTGGGAAGGACGTGCCCGCGGTGCAGGCTGGCAGGCCACATGCACAGCCTGCTGGTTCTCCTGGGAGTGCCGACCACGGGGACCCGCTCAGTGCGAGGCCGCCATCTTTACACTGTACTGTTGCCCCGAGCTTGGCTGCTGAGCCAGGGCCACCCTGCAATTTCCTGTGGCAACTCAGGGAAGCCACCTCTTTGGGTACCAGGGCGGCCCCAACTGTTGTCAGAAAACGGCACAGCTGCCTCTCACAGCCCAGGCCAGGCCTGCAACTCCTCTCCCCAAAGCCACGGTGACTTGGGGCCAATGCCCTGGCCAGGTCCCTGCAGGGATCTAGGAAGCAGCGTGTCAGAAGCACAGCATTGTGGCACTAAACCCAAGACTGCCCAGCAACTCTGGTCACCAGAATCTGTCCCCTCTCTGGGGCTATGCATGGGCAGCCGGACCCTGGGGCCTCTCTCTCTGCGGCAGCATCTACAGGAAACTGGTACTGACCACAGCTGGGCCACTGCCCAGGCTCAAGGGTGGGGGGTTCCTCGGACCTTCCAGCCCCTACTGCAGGCCCAGTAGGACCCACAGGAAAGCTGGAGCAGAGCCAAGGCCCGCAAGTAGCCAGGTGGCCCCACTCCGGAACGCCCGTGGGCTGCCGTGGCTCTCCCTGCCCCACCCTGTGACCTGCCGCTGGGGCCAGACTGTACCTGGGGACAAGTGGCTGCCAGGCAGGCGGGAGAACACAGCTAAACAGGCTGCCCAAGCACGCTGGGCCAGACCCCTGCTCTGCCAGACCTCTGCTCCTCCCACCCTCCCCAGGGGCCAAACCTCTAAAGAACCCAGGAGGCTCTAGGACCCCGCCCAGCAAGTGAGCAGATGAGCAGGTGGGGCGTATCTGTGGGATCCTGCGTCCAGCGGGCAGGACACAACCCTGGTCACCAAGCAGGCAAGCTTGGACCAAAGGCGTTTCCAGGCCTCCCGCCGCCAGGTCCCGTGGGTCACCCAGATGCCCACAGTGCCCCATGTCCCCAGGCTCCCCACAACTCACCCTGGTCATGGCCTGCTCTGAAAAGAGTCAGCAGCTTCTTGTAGAGGCTGAACGTCTTCAAAACAACCTTCCCTGTGCTCTTGTCAAAGATGGCTTCCTGGAAACCGACAGGCACTGACCACCATGAACCTCCAGGAACAGGGGCCCCGAGGCTGCTGGGGCATCACCCCCACCCTCACCAGGGTAGACACTCAAGAAGGGGGGCTGGGGCCCCTCCCAGTCAGAACCCAAAGCCCTGAAGCTGCAGGTGCTGCTCTGTCAGAGCTGGACGTCTGTAGCCAGCCTGACTCCTGTTGGGAACTGGGGAGCTGGGCAGGTGCAGCGGGTGCTTGCTCCACTGCAGGCAAAACAAGTGCAGGGAGGCAGCGGAACCAGCAAATGAGGGCATGGAGGTCAGAGGGCAGCACTGGGCCAGGCTGAAAGGACTCAGGAGGGGCTCCGAGGTGGGAGGGCCGACCACAGGGAAAGCTGACTCGCATCCCATCATGGCAACTCCGGGAAGAAAGCACTTTGGTAAAAGCCGGGCGCGGTGGCTCACGCCTGTAATCCCAGCACTTTGGGAGGCCGAGGCGGGCGGATCACAAGGTCAGGAGATCGAGACCACGGTGAAACCCCGTCTCTACTAAAAATACAAAAAATTAGCCGGGCGCGGTTGTGGGCGCCTGTAGTCCCAGCTACTCGGGAGGCTGAGGCAGGAGAATGGCGTGAACCCGGGAGGCGGAGCTTGCAGTGAGCCGAGATCGCGCCACTGCACTCCAGCCTGGGCTGGGCGACAGAGCGAGACTCCGTCTCAAAAAAAAAAAAAAAAAAGCACTTTGGTGAAGACAGTCACGGAGAGCTTCTAAGAGAAAAATGCCTTCGGGAGATTCCTTGGCCAAGAATCGTACCAGGTGAGTGCAGGGACCATGTCCTAATGAACAGAGACCTCCAAGCAGGGACCAACGCTTCAGGACGGGGAGGCGCTGGGCCACCCATGGCCCTTCCTCCTCCTTTCATTCCCATTGCAAGAAAACCCAGGAGCTGAACAGTCCTGGACTCTGTCCTGCCCCCGAGCCGGCCTTACCTCCCAGTCCTCCAGGTTCTGCACGGCCACAAACAGGCAGCCTGTGACGTAGAAGAGCTTCCAGCCCAGGCTATCTGAAGATGGACATAGGGCGCCAGCCTGTGAGCTCCAGGGACGTGCCCATGGGAGGCCCCACCTAGCGCAGCCTCCCCCACGCTTGAAAGGACCGCCTGGGCAGCTTCCTGTGCTGCTGACCCTGCCCTGGCCACTGAGGACCCACATGCGGCACACCCTGCCCAGCTCTGACCCCCGGCGTCCACGTGGGAGAGGCAGGTGGGGTGCACAGGGCCTCTGCCTGTCTGGGCAGGCCCAGTGATGGTGGCAGTGGGGGAAGTACGCCTCACCCCACAGCTGGATCTTAGACGGATACTCAAGAGCATCTTTCCCGGAATATCTGATGACCCAAAAACACCGAAGACTTAAGAAGTGAAATGCAGGCTGGGTGCTGGGCGGGATGGGCGTGCGGAAGAACAGCAGTGCGTGGAGGGGCGCGGTGCCCACCAGCAATCAAGGGGCAGAGATGCCGATCTTAAAGGCTGCCCCATGGACAGTCACAAAGGACCGTTTTCCCTTCTTTTCTCTGTTTTCCAAACAGCTGAGACAATCATGGGGGGGCGGGGCAGGGGGTGCTTTACCTCCACTGTAGTAGGCAGCAGCCAGGCCAATCGACAAGATTCCTGTGAAGAGAAAGTGACTGCCTGCCTATTGATCCCGGTAAGACCCCACCTCCTCCCCGGTGCAGCGGGACCTGGAGCCACAGCCCCTGATGAGCAGGCCCTTCCCACTATAGGAACAGCTGTGGTCAGGGGTTACAGACCACCAGGTTCAGAGTAGGGGAAACAGCCAGGAAGTTGGTTCGATAATGCAGTATAGCTGGACATAGTATCACACGCTTGTAATCCCAGCTACCTGGGAGGCCGAGGAAGGAGGATCGCTTGAGCCCAGGAGTTTGAGACCAGCCTGGGCAACCTAACGAGACCTCATCACTAAAGAAAACAAAAACAAAACACAGTATACACTATTCACAGTATTTACTGGACACATCCGCCATGTGAGGCTCCAGAACTGACACGGGTGTTACTCCAGCAGCCCGTGGTGAGGCCTGAAGACTGTGCACAAAGAATTACAACGCAGCGTGCCACGCAAAACACACAGGAGGCTGTGGCGTGTCACATAAAATGTGGGCCCCAGAGACACAGCTGCTGAGGTACAGCCAGCACCACTCCTCACACGGTGTCCCGTCAACACAAGTGCAGCTATCCCCAAGGGTACAGGACCCTACTGTTGAGTAGGGACGGAGGACAGGAGGCTAAGTGGACTGTGAGTCCTATGAGGAGGTCTGAGGATCAGGGAAGAGAAGAAATGGGAACCCACGATCACCCATCACACGGTTCAAAACAAGTACAAAGGAAAATACGGTGACCTCAGAAAAGCTCACAGAGTATTAAATACTCTGGGTGTTAGTGGTTAAAAGGGGACAAAATAGATGTGCATTATCTGTAAAACAAGTACACAGGATAAAATTTGAATGGATACAAAGAAACAAAATAGCTGTTCGATTTCAGGGTAATAGAAAAAACAGAAAATACTATGTTTCATTTTCATCCTTTTTGAAAGTCAGGCTTCCAATTCTGGGGTTCTGGGGAGGGACAGCCTCTGGGGAGAGCCTTACCAACCAGCAGGGACCAGGACCGGATGCCTGGAGCCCTCTTCAGATGGAGGCGGGAGCTGGTGCGGGTCTCCACCTGCAGGTACATCCCGAGAAGGCAGCACCAGTCTCTACAGGAGGAGGGGCCTGGGGACAGAGAGGCAGCTGAGCCCTGCACACAGGCAGGTGCCCACGCCATCAGGCCCAGGCTGGAGGCCAAGAGCAGGTCCCCCAACTAAGTCACCTGCAGCCCAGACACCATCAGCCAGTCTGATCTGTTCTCTGTGGTCGGGCACATCACTGGATCGCCCAGAGACCCCGTTTCCTGTGTAAGGAAGACCCTCTTCCGTTCACAGTGACACCGACTGCACAGGGGCTGTTTCCCGCTCAGACTCACGAGCTACAGCTGCATCACCACCTACCTGCCCATCCTATCTGGAAACCTAATGTCTTGAGGAGGCTGCTAGCCCCCAGCAGCCTTTGAGCTTCTAGCACCTGTCAGCACCCCCTCTCCCCTGTGCTGGCCTCCACCAAGAAAGGGAACTGAAAGTCCCCTCATGGCTTCAGGCCGTACTGGCTCTCGTACTGGCATAGACCAACAGTCTCAGCTCTCTCTCTGCCTTCCTCCACCTGCTCAAAGTTCAGACTGCACAGTGGAGCGTCCTAAAATGGCCAGAACCGACGAGTCACCAAAGGGGCTAATCTTCCACACCGGGTTCTGCACAGACTGCAACAGCCCTGCCACTTCACAGTATGCTGCGAACACTGGCCCCAGGGACCCCGTTCTGGCAGTTTCTCAGGGCTTTCCCTGTGAAGTCAAATTTCTGACATTAAATAGGGGGTTCAGGCTGGGCACGGTGGCTCATGCCTGTAATCTCAGCACTTTGGGAGGCCGAGGCATGCGGATTGCTTGAGTCCAGGAGTTCGAGACCAGCCAGGACAACGTGGTGAAACTCCGTCTCCAGAGAAACTATTTAAAACTTAGCCCGGTGTGGTGGTGCACGCCTGTGGTCCTAGCTATTCAGGAGGCTGAGCTGGGAGGATCACCTGAGGCCAGGAGGTGGAGGCCGCAGTGAGCCGAGATCGTGCCACTGCACTCCAGCCAGGGTGACAGGGTGAGACCGTGTCTCAAAAAAATAAAAAATAGTGGGTTCAAATCACAAAACCAATCCTAGATGCTGGTATATGACTGGGCTCCCTCCCGGGCCTCAGTTACCGCATTGCTCCCCAAACACCCGGCATTCCACACACAAATGCACACACACCCGGCATTCCACACAAATGCACACACACCCGGCATTCCACACAAATGCACACACACAAATGCACACACACCCGGCATTCCACACACAAATGCACACACACCCGGCATTCCACACAAATGCACACACACAAGCACACGCCCGGTGGCAGAGCCGCCCGCGCCGCTGGTCGCACCGAGCGCTCGTTTCTTTGTCCGGGTCGAGGGCGCTCCCGCCGCCGTGGCCAACCTGCAGCGGAACAGCCGCGAGGCCGCCCGCGACGGGCAGGGCGGGACACGGAGCAGCCGACAAGCGGGTCCAGGACGCAAATCCCGTCCGGAGTGGGCCCCAGGGTGCCGGGACGCGCGGCACGGAGCGGGAAGGAAGTGCGGAGCCCACCCAGCCCAGCCGCCTACCGAGAGCACAGCGGTCCCCGCGCGGCAGCAGAGAGACGCGAACCGGCAGGGGCGGGGCCGCGCGGACTTCCGGGATTGGAGCGGAGCGGAGCCGACTTTCGGGGGCGGGACCTCGCGGACTTCCGGGGTTGGGGGCGGGGCCGCAAGCATTTCCTGGATGGGGCGGAGCCGAGCGGATTTCCGGGATCGCAGGCCGGGCTGCACGGACTTCCGGGACCCGGGCGGAGCCACAGGAGGAGTCGGGTGGTTCCAGCTAAAGGAACCAGTTTTTTTTTTGTTTTGTTTTGTTTTGTTTTTGGTTTTGTTTTTTTTTAGTAGAGACGAGGTTTCACCGTGTTAGCCAGGATGGTCTCGAACTCCTGACCTCGTGATCCGCCCGTCTCGGCCTCCCAAAGTGCTGGGATTACAGGCTTGAGCCATCGCGCCCGGCCTAGGAACCGGTTTTCTTGGAAAAGAGAAACGTGTGGGGAAACGTATCCGAAAGCAAAGAACTTACCAAAGCCTATGAGCGTCTTCCCAACATAGAAGCGTAACTGAAGTGGTTCTCATTGCCAAAAAGGAAGATTTGAGCATGAATAAGAACAGTAATTCCAATGAATTGAAAATCCTGAGGTGCTCCAGGCTGTAATTCATAATAATGTATTTTTTAACTGTGTTCACTTTTGGAGGATGCTGGCAAGCTCTCCCCAGTTTGTGGCCTGGTTAATAAAAGGAAAGCATCAAGCATTTGTCTTGCCTTTATGAAATTTACAGCAGAGTAACCAAATACTGCATGAGAAGAATGTCTGATTATAGAAGTTTTCCCGCTAATAAATGAAGAAGAAACAGTAGGATTAACACATCACCTTATGAATTAACGGACCTGGGCAATGTCATCAATGACTGCTAATCAACATCGCAAAAAGGTCGGATACTGGAAGTACACAACACCATCCATTAAGTAGTCTTGCCAGAAAAAATTTAAGCTGAAAGTGAACAAGTTTCTAAAGTGAATTAGTGGAAATTTGGAAGACAAGACTGTACTAAAGGATTCTACAAGGATACAAGTCAGCAATTGTGGGTGTAAAACAAAAATAAAATTCAAACCCTCAACCATCTGAATGGACCCCTCCTCTTGGCCAAAAGCATTCCAAAGTTATCCTGAAAAACTAGTTAAGGCAGTGATGGGAAGGAAGAGACAGACATACCTTACTCCCTCCTCCCTTTTGGAATTCAGGCAGACAGCTGACCAGCATTCACATTAAAACAGATCTTGAGCCAGCCGGGCGGGCGCGGTGGCTCACGCCTGTAATCCCAGCACTTTGGGAGGCCAAGGCGGGCGGATCACAAGGTCAGGAGAACCACACCATCCTGGCTAACACGGTGAAACCCCATCTCTACTAAAAAAAAAAAACCCAAAAATTAGCTGGGCATGGTGACGGGCACCTGTAGTCCCAGCTACTTGGGAGGCTGAGGTAGGAGAACGGTGTGAACCCAAGAGGCAGAGCTTGCAGTGAGCCAAGATGGTGCCACTGCACTCTAGCCTGGGCGACAGAGGGAGACTCTGTCTCAAAACAAAAACAAAAAAACAAACAACAACAACAAAAAACATCTTGAGGCTGACAAAGTAGACTCTGTAGCAATGACACCAAATTCCAGCCTGACTCTGGTGTAGGATTACATGACAGATAGGAGACCCTGGAAGAAATCGAAGTACTTTACCCCACATTAAATTTCTTCGACGTATTGAAGAATACGTATTGAAATAGCCCTGCAAAGCTATCCCTTGTGAGGAAAATCTACATTCTGTAGAGAATCCCTGCTCCTTTCCAGGTCTTTTTCCTGCTTCAGGAGAGAACGCTAATAAGAAGCACTTACAATCTATTCTCTCTGAAGCCTGCTACCTGGAGACTTCCTCTGCTTAACGGAAATCTTGGTCTCCACAAGCCCCTATCTTAACCTAGAAACTCCCTTCTGTTGATTCTAGGTCTTTAGATGTAACTTAACCTTTTCAATCAATTGCCAGTCAGAAAGTCTTTGAATCTACCTATGACCTGGAAGCCCCCCTACTACAAGTTGCGTCACCTTTCTGAACCGAACCAATATATGTCTACATGTATTGACTGATGTCTTACGTCTTCGGAAAATATATAAAGCCAAGCTGTAACCTAACCATGTACATTTTCTTAGGATCTCCTAAGGGCTATGTCACTGGCCATTGGTCACTCATATTTGGCTCAGAATCTCTTAAAATATTTTACAGTTTGCCTTTTTTTGTCAACATAGGAAATCCTACAGGGAAATGACCTGATTTTTTAATAATATATACAAGGAGAAGGAGAGAAGGATATGGATAGAACCTACAAATTTAAAAAATGACAACAACTTTAAAATCAGGAACTCTGCAACTTTTTTTGGGGGGGACAAAGTCTCACTCTGTTGCCCAGGCTGGAGTGCAGTGGCACCATCTCAGCTCACTGCAGCCTCCGCCTCCCAGGTTCAAGCAATTCTCCTGCCGCAGCCTCCCAAGTAGCTGGGACTATAGGCACGCATCACCACGTCCAGCTAATTTTTTTATTTTTAGTAGAAACAGGCTTTTGCCATGCTGGCCATGCTGGTCTTGAATGTCTGACTTCAGATGATCCGCCTGCCTTGGCCACCCAAAGTGCTGGGATTACAGGCATGAGCCATTGCGCCCAGCTTGAACTCTGCCACTTCTAAGTAGGCCTCAAGTTATGTCAAAATCAAGTTTTTATTTTTAAAGAGAGATTTTTCAATGTCTTCCGTAAGTTCATAGAAAAAGAGACTTAAGAAACATATGAATCAATTGTAATATAGAGTAATAGAACATACTAGACCTTATGTAGATCCTGATTTAAACAAACTGTAAAAAAAATTGTGAGAAAATGGGGAAAACTGGACATTGGCTATTTGATTTAAAAAAAATTAGGTGATTGTAATTTGTTCTTTTTTTTTTTTTTTTACTTTTTTTTTGAGACAGAGTCTTGCCTTGTTGCCCAGGCTGGAGTGCAGTGGTGCGATCTCAGCTCACTGCAACCTCTGCCTCCCAGGTTCAAGCAATTCTGCCTCAGTCTCCTGAGCAGCTGGGACTACAGGTGCGCGCCACCACGTCTGGCTAATTTTTTGTATTTTATTAGAGATGGGTTTTCACCGTGTTGTCCAGGCTGGTCACGAACTCCTAAGCTCAGGCAGTCCTCCCACCTTGGCCTCCGAAAGTGCTGGGTTTACAGGCATGAGCCTCTGCACCAGGCCATAATTTGTTCTTTCAACCATATTACAGTTATGTTTTTATATTTATTTACTTATTTATATTTTAGAGATGGAGTTTTGCTCTTGTTTCCCAGGCTGGAGTGCAATGACATGGTCTTGGCTCACTGCAACCTCCGCCTCCCGGATTCAACTGATTCTCCTGCCTCAGCCTCCCAAGTAGCTGGGATTACAGGCACCCACCACCACACGCAGCTAATTTTTGTATTTTTAGTAGAGATGGGGTTTCATCATGTTGGCCAGGCTGGTCTCAAACAAACCTGACCTCAGGCAATCCACCCACCTCAGCCTCCCAAAGTGTTGGAATTACGGGCGTGAGCCACCACACCTGACCAGTTATGTTTTTAAAACATTAACCAAAAAGCTATACAAATGACAACCTAAAATTATCCTTTTATTTAAGCTGAAGTTGAGGGGAGATGTTTTCTGAGAGATGTTGACATGAATTTGAGTAATCTAGAGGGTTGAGACTTCCTGAATTTCACTGATGCATTTGTAAAAATCTATACAAACTGAAAACTATAAATAACAATTTTTTTTTTTTTTTGAGATGAAGTCTCATTCCGTCACCCAGGCTGGAGTCCAGTGGCATGATCTTGGCTCACTGCAACCTCCACCTCCTGGGTTCAAGCGATTCTCCTGCCTCAGCCTCCCAAGTAGCTGCGATTACAGGCACCCACCACCATAGCTGGCTAATTTTTTTTTTTTTTTTTTTTGAGATGGAGTCTAGTAGAGACAAAGTTTCACCGTGTTAGCCAGGATGGTCTCAATCTCTTGACCTTGTGATCCGCCCACCTCGGCTTCCCAAAGTGCTGGGCTTACAGGCATGAGCCACCGTGCCCAGTCCATTATTGTATTTTTTTTTTTTTTTTTTGAGACGGAGTCTCGCTCTGTCACCCAGGCTGGAGTGCAGTGGCCGGATCTCAGCTCACTGCAAGCTCCACCTCCCGGGTTTAGGCCATTCTCCTGCCTCAGCCTCCCGAGTAGCTGGGACTACAGGCGCCCACCACCTCACCCGGCTAGTTTTTTGTATTTTTTAGTAGAGACAGGGTTTCACCGGGTTAGCCAGGATGGTCTCGATCTCCTGACCTCGTGATCCGCCTGTCTCGGCCTCCCAAAGTGCTGGGATTACAGGCTTGAGCCACCGCTCCCGGCCAATTTTTGTATTTTTAGTAGAGATGGGGTTTCACCATGTTGGCCAGACTGGTGTCAAACTCCTGACCTCAACTGATGCACCTGCCTCGGTCTCCCAAAGTGCTGGGATTACAGTCGTGAGCCACTGTGCCCGGCCTCAACATTGAAGTGTCAACTTGAAACTACCTTTGCAGAGATTAAGGCAGTGAGAGAGGCTGGGTGCAGTCGCTCACACCTGTAATCCCAGCACTTTGGGAGGCTGAGGTGGATCACTTGGGCCCAGGAATTCAAGAACAGCCGGGGCAACATGGGGAGACCCTGTATCTACAAAAAGCTTAAAACTTAGCCATGCATGGTGGTACGAGCTGTAGTCCCAGCTACCCAGCAGGGCTGAGGTGGTAACATTACTTGAGCCAAAGAGGTTGAGGCTGCAGTGAGCTGTGATCACACCACTGCTCTCCAGCCTGAGTGACAGAGTGAGACCCTGTCTCAAAAAAAAAAAAAAAGAGAAATTTCACATAGTTAATTCCATCTTCCTTCTGACATCCAAGCTGTCCTTGGTTATTCCTGGGCATAAGCCAAGCTAATTTCAGGAGCTTTGGGAGGAATTTATGGTTTAACTTTGAAGCAAGGATGATAATAGTCCCTTCCTAAAACTATCACGTCCCTATTCTGGGGCTGAAACTGCCTTTGTAAAGCTAATGAAAGGCCACAAGTTTAGGATTGTGGAAGGGGCCTGAACTCTGCTAAAATGTAGGCCTGGTTTCTACAATCCCTTACTGCTCAGGATTCATGTAGCCAGAGGTCACAAGATTTGCAACTTCCCGAATTGCACCTATAGATAATATCAGTATTGCAGAACCTAAGATTGGCTTTTTGAGATGTTTTTCAGAGTGAACCCACCCCAACCTGTGACTCAGGACTCAACTGGTTCCTGTGGCCCCACCCTGAGGCAGACTCAGTGCTTGAGGACCATTTTCCACACACTTTTATGATTTCATCCCCAGTCAGTCAGCAGCACCCATTCCCTAGTCCCCTGCCCACCAAATTGTCCATAAAAAAACCCTAACCGCTGAGCCTTTGGAGAGACTGATTTGAGTAATAACTCTGTCTCCTGTGTGGCCTGCCAGGTGTCAATTAAATTCTTTTCCTGTCGTGCTGCAATCTTGATGAATTGACTTTTTGTCTGTACAGCGGGCAGGAAGAACCTGACGGTCAATGACAAGCTGAAGAATGATGAGATTCATACATTCGGAAAGGAGAGCTTTATTTCTCATAAAGGATTTCAGCCTGCAGGGTGGCCATTTTGACAGGCAGGGAAGCACTGCCTCTGGCCAGAAGCCAGAAACAGACACTTCCAGGGAGGGGCAAAAGGAACAGGAATCTTTGCAGAGTAGTGTGTAAATATACATATTTAGCAAGCTACAGGAGGCGTCATGAATATTTCTGAAGAGAGAAACATACACAACCACAGTGAAGCTTCAGGCCCCTTCATGAGGGTCATGTCATCTGGCCAGAAGCACTCCATGGTTAGTGTGATCTCTTATCAGTAAGGAATACTGGTCAATTGCGCTGGAACTGCAAATGGGAGGGTTATCAGCGGTGGAGTCTTTCGAAAGGGCTGGTTTCCGTCAAGCTCTTAGCAAAGAAAACCTAATGGTCGTCAGCCAAGGGCCGCCCGTAATAACAGGTGTCTCACCTCCCATCTGTCATGGCTGAGAACTATCTTCAAGGTAACTCTGGGATCTCCTTAGCCAGTAGGGGGTTCGTGCAGTCAGTTGGGGGTCTTTGGATTTCATTTTCACTTCTCAGAGGACAGGAAGAAAGGCTCTAACATGGGGAATCCTGAGAACTGCCGGTGTCTGTTAAATATGACTACAAGTTATTTTTCTTATGTCACACTCTTCCAGACATGTTCTTATTTCTCATTTCTGATTTCTGTAATACACATACACTGATTTCATAAAATGTTTATAATTAGCAGAGGAGTCCAACACTACCATTAAGCCATTTTGCTTAACTGAAATCCATTTCTTGGAGGAGTAAGTGTTATTCTTTACTTTGTAAACTGTAAGGGTCCAAACCAATGTACTTGGTAAAATTATCCACCATGAACGCACGCAAATGTCAAAAGGCCATCATTTAGCATCTGCCCTCGTGCTTCCGGGTCCGTCACGTGATTACTGCCAGGCAGGCCGCGCATGCGCGCTGCTACTCCGCCGGGCCTACGTGACACGAAGTGAAGCGGTGATGGCGGCGGACGAGAGCTGTGCCCCCGGCTCGCCCCGTCGGGAGCCACGAGTAAGGCGAGTGTCCGATGCCAAGCTGGCTGAGCGAGCCCGGCCGCGGCCTCCAGGCCCCGTGACCACCGGACCGAGCACCCTGGAACGGCCACGGCTTGGCCTCAGGACAGTCCGCGCGCTCACCGACTCCCTGGTGAACGCCGCTTGGCCGCCACCGCCGACGCAGGACCCGCGAGAAGCGGAAACCGGCGCTAGAACCCGGTCCCCGCGGCGCCGTACGTGGAGTGAAGCTGCGCTCCGCCCCGCGCGCTCCGATTGGCTCTGGGGCCTGGCCCGCCCCTTCTCGACACTGTCATTGGCCTAGACAAAGCCGTAGGGGTGGGGAATCCTATTGGCCCAGGGGTGCGGCTTGTCCTCTCCGGATGCTCTCATTGGCCGAGTGCGGCCGTGGGGGGTGAGGCCGCGTCGGGGCAGGACAACAAAGGGCCGCGGGCGGCGGGCGGCGGTGTCCCAGTCTCCCGGTGCTTCCCTCAGGCCGAGGCGCCCGGCCTCCCGCCCGCAGCGCTCCAGATGAAGTGTGAGCACTGCACGCGCAAGGTGAGCGCCGCGGGCCCGGGAGGCGCGCGCCCGGTGCCTGTCCCGTGGGGCTCTCTCTGGGCGGCGGAGGTTGGCGGCCCGGGCCCGCCGCTTGCTCGCCTCAGGGCTCTTCAGGGCTTCCCCGGCCTCAGCACCCTGGGCCCGCCCGGCGTGGAGGCGGCCGGCGCGGGGTCCGCTGCGCTGTGGGGCGGGCTCGGTCTTAGCGGTTTTCCCTGAACTTGTCCATCTTTCCCACGCCCGCGAAGCGCGGAAACGAACGGAGACCGAGCCTCTCGTGCCGCGCGGCACAGTCCGAGTAAACGCCGGTCGTGGCGGGAATGATCAGAAGCGTTCCGAGGGGTTTTTAGGCGTTTTCGAACCTGTCCCGCTGAGGGTCACCGAGCAGCCGGTGCAGGGGCGGAAGCAGTGACGGCTGCTGACCGGCGCCTTCCGCGCTTGTCTCCAGGCCGTGGCAACCACCGCGCAGCGCACGCAGTGGGGTTTGTAGCTGTTTTTGCCGAAATGGGCTCCCGTGGATGCTGCTCTGTGGCTGGCTCTTCTGTGCGTGACACCGTGGCAGGAGGCTTCCGAGCGTTCAATGGGTCGTTCATCCCCGGTGGTGGCTGCGTCGTATTCTAAGGACACCTGCGTCCAGGGGAATTCACCTATATAGGGGAGGCTACTGTTGCTTCTGCTTTTTTATTATTGCAGACAATAGAGATGTGTGTGTGTGATCTTAAGTACGTGCGCTTTTGTTTCACTAGAAAGGATAGAAGGCCGGGAAAGGATAGAAGACCAGGCGCGGTGGCTCACGCCTGTTATCCCAGCATCTTGGGAGGGGAGGCCTCGGCGGGTGGATCACCTGAGGTCAGGAGTTCGAGACCAGCCTGGCCAACATGCTGAAACCCCCTCTCTACTAAAAATACAAAAATTAGCCAGGTGTGGCAGTGCACGCCTGTAATCCCAGCACTTCGGGAGGCCGAGGCAGGTGGATTACCTGAGGTCAGCAGTTCAAAACCATCGTGACCAACATGGCAAAACTCGGTCTGTACTAAAAATACAAAATTATCCGGGCGTGATGGTGCATACCTATAATGCCAGCTACTCGGGAGGCTGAGGCAGGAGCATCGTTTCAACCCGGGAGGAAGAGACTGCAGTGAGCCGAGATTGTGCCCCTGCACTCCAGCCTGGGTGAGAGTGAGACTCTGTCTAAAAAATAAATTAATTAATTTAAAAGAAGATAGAAATACATGAGCTTCATTGGTCAGAGTATGCACATTTTCTTAATGGAGACGAATTAAAAGTTCGTTAATAATGTTCCTTTGCTTTTTTAAGGAATGTAGTAAGAAAACAAAAACTGATGACCAAGAGAATGTGTCAGCCGATGCACCGAGTCCAGCCCAGGAAAATGGAGAGGCAAGTAGATTTTTCAGTTTTATATCAACCTAGAGTAAAATGCTGCTGCTGTTTTTCTCTTTGGGGGCTCACAGCACCATGCACATCACTGCTTTAGAGAAGACTGAAGTACGGCCAGGCGTAGTGGCTCACGCCTGTAATCCCAGCACTTTGGGAGGCCGAAGTGGGTGGATCACTTGAGGTTAGGAGTTTGAGACCAGCCTGGCCAACATGGTGAAACCTTATCTCTGCTAAAAATACAAAAATTATCCAGGTATGGTGGTGCACATCTGTAATCTCAGCTACTCAGGAGGCCGAGGCAGGAGAATCGCTTGACCCTGGGAGACAGAGTTTGCAGTGAGCTGAGACTGCACCATTGTACTCGAGCCTGGGCAACAGAGGGAGACTCTGTCCCCAAAAAAAAGACTGAAATAGGCTGAGCGTGGTGGCTCACGCCTGTAATCCCAGAACTTTGGGAAGCTGAGACAGGCGGATCATCAGGTCAGGAGATTGAGACCATCCTGGCTAACACAGTGAAACCTCATGTCTACTAAAAATACAAAAAATTAGCCAGGCGTGGTGGTTGGCACTTGTAGTCCCAGCTACTCGGGAGGCTGAGGCAGAAGAATGGCGTGAACCTGGGCGGTGGAGCTTGCAGTGAGCCGAGATTGTGCCACTGCATTCCAGCCCAGGTGACAGAGCGAGACTCCGTCTCCAAGACTGAAATAAACTTGAAGGGGCTAATAAAGACATGTGTGAGACAGTCCATCGGTGGCACAAGGCCTGTCTTCTCAGAACACACTCATGCCAAAACACACTGCATTGGGAACAAAGAAAATGTGGTGTAATATTGGATTTCTTCTTTGAATTTTTTTTTTTCCCCTTTTGAGACAGGGTCTCACTGTCACCCAGGCTGGAGTGCAGTGGCTCACTGTATGGCTCACTGCAGCCTCGACCTCCGAGGCTCAAGTGATTCTCCTGCCTCAGCCTCCCTAGTAGCTGGGACTGCTGGTATGCACCACCGTGCCCAGCTAATTTATTTTTTATTTTAATTTTTTTGTAGAGATGGAGTTCCATTATGTTGCCCAGGCTGGTCTTGAACTCCTGGGCTCAAGTGATCCTCCTGCCTCAGCCTCCCAAATTGCTGGGATTATAGGCATGAGCTACTATACTCAGTCCCAGCTGAATATTTTTTAATAGTAAGCTCCATTCTATAAAATGAGTATTGAGATAGGTAATTTATAAAATAACTCAAATTTCATGATTCTATAGTTAATTTTTTTTAATGGTTTCCTTTTTTTTTCTTTCTTTTTTTTTTGAGACAGAGTCTGCCTCCTGTTGCCCAGGCTGGATTGCAGCGGTGCGATCTTGGTTCACTGCAACCTCCACCTCCCAGGTTAAAGAGATTTTCCTGCCTTAGCCTCCCAAGTAGCTGGGATTCCAGGCGTGCACCACCACGCCCAGCTAATTTTTTGTATTTAGTAGAGACGGGGTGAAACCATGTTGGTCAGGCTGTTCTCAAACTCCTGACCTCAGGTGATCCACGTGCCTCGGCCTCCCAAAGTGCTGGGATTAGAGGCATGAGCCACTGCACCTGGCCTCTTTTCTAATTCAGTTCTTGTTTTTAAATTATCCTTAGCTAGTAGCGATGGTTTCTGTTTATTGGATACATACCCTGAGCCTGGCTCTCAAGAATGTGATTTTATGGCCAGGCATGTTGGCTCACATCTGTAATCCCAACACTTTGGGAGGCCGAGACGGGTGGATCACCTGAGGTCGGGAGTTCAAGATCAGCCTGACCAACATGGATAAACCCCATCTCTACTAAAAGTACAAAATTAGCTGGGCGTAGTGTGCATGCCTGTAATTCCAGCTACTCAGGAGCCTGAGGCAAGAGAATCCCTTGAACCCAGGAGGCGGAGTTTGCGGTGAGCGGAGATCACACCTCTGCACTCCAGCCTGGGTGACAGAGTGAGACTCCGTCTCAAAAAAAAGAATGTCATTTTACATACAGTCTCATTTCATGCTCAGAAGAAGCATTACCTGTAAGCCTAGCCATTATCCCTGTTTTACTGAGTGAAAGATGTTGGGAGAGGTTGAGGTCATTCTACCCTTAGAAAGTACTGGTACCAATTTATAAATGGAGAGTTGGCAATATGGCAGAAGCATATTTTTTCCTTAAGTTTAATAGTCCTGACACGTTTAATCTGAGAGGTTTTTTGGTTGCCCTGTGTGCTGTGGGGACTGTGGGGCTTAGGGAGCAACAGGGCCTGAGACAAGCACTCAAAGAGCTGGCCACAGGCAGAAGAGAGGTAGGGTGCATTGGAGTCCTGGAGGCAGCTGGGGCCAGTGCGCTTAAATGGCCGGCCCCAGGGGCCTCCGTCGCCTGCCCTCTGGTTGTGACATCTTGGACAGATATCTAAGCCCTGTGAGTCTCATTTCCTTATCAGAGGCCTGGGGAGTAGGGTTACTTCCCTCCCAGGACTGTGGTGAGGATGAGATAACGTGTGTACACAGCCTAAGCGGGCGCTCTTCCAGGTCAGTGATAGACACAGGGTGAGAGGAGTTGGGTTAGGGTTAGTGGAGTGGACCCTGAAGAGTGGTCAGAATTCAGGGTGGGAGTCTAGGGAAGGGCACTGGCACCAGGCAAGAGGAGGGTGTGGACAGACATGCTCTAGGGAGAGACAGTGGCTCCCCTTGGCCAGGTCAGTGACAGTGCAGAGCTGTGGAGACTGTGAGGGGATGACTCAGGTGTTTGTTTTAGGGCAGGTGATGGAGGTAACCGACTTAAGCTGGCTAGAGTAGGGGGAAGAATTGCAGGGAGCCACTTGGGTGGTAGCTTTGAGAGCCTAGGCAGAGGTGGTGGGCCTGGGCAAGTCTGCCAGAGTGGTAAAGACAGAACAGAGGACATAGTGCAGGGAAGAGAGTGCAGTTTTAGCTCCACAGACACTGGGCCTTCTACAGTGTGTGAGTCTGGGGTTTGGTGAGGAGAGCACTCTGCTGGAAGTGCAGGTGGCAGGGCTGCCCTGGACAGAGTGAGGCCGGCAGGCCTGATAAAAGGGAACAGGGCTTCTGCAGAATGCAGGAATGTGGAAGGCAGCAGGAATAAGAAGAAAGAATGTGACAAATGAGGAGGGAATAAGACCTGGACCATGAAACCTTATGGAAGGACTGAGTTATACACAACGTGTCTGGTGGCAAGGCAGGGAGGAGGCACTGCTGGGTGAGGGGTGCAGTTTGGTCATGGGCACCTCGATCTGGATGGGCTGTGGAGGCAGAATTCATGCAGCTGTGGGCACCAGACGTTTGGAGTGGAGCAGTAGCTTCAACCCACTTGGAACTTCTTAGAAGCACAAACTCTTGAGCCCCATGTGGACCTCCTGAGTGCCCATCTGCCCTGAGTGCCCATCTGCCCTGAGTGCCCATCTGCAGCAGAACAAGATCCCAGGGGGAGTGGGCTGCACAGAGACATGGGGTCATGCATAGACAGGAGGCAGAGGTGACACCTGAGCTGCCGTTCACAGCACACTATGGAAGGAGGGGGACATCCACAGCTGCCTCCTGTCAGATCATGTTTTAAAGAAAAACAAATGCATGGACTACCTGAGGAGCTTCTGTAATTTATTGACATTACTCCTGTAAGCGTCAGAGTATTCATGTGTTCATCCACCAGTTATTTATTGAGCATTATCTGTGTGCAGTACCTCTTGGAGGTGCTGGGGAACAGGAGAACAGACAGTGTTCGAGCTTTCATGGGCTTACATTTTAGCGAGGAGCGACAGACTCCTGCCAGCAGTCAGCAACATGAGTACAGATGGGTCGGGAGGGAAGAGACGAGTGAGGGAGTGGCGCTGTTTTAGCAGGTGTTGGACATCCTCTCTGCTGAAGGCCACCCAGGGTGAGCCTGGGACTCTTAGAGGTCGCTTCATGCAGAGGGATGGTGAGAGCAGCAAGGGCCAGTGGGGCGGGACGTGTGGAGACCAAGAGGGCTGTGATGGGACCCAGGCAGACAGGGGCCACTGGCTTTGCTCAGGCCCTCTGTGTGAGGGGCAGCTGTCTGAGCAGAGCAGAGGTGTAGTTTATGTTTTAGCAGATGTTGGGGGACACAAGGGCCAATCAGGAAGGAGAGGCTGGAAGGGATCAAAGAGTGACTCTACATCCAGGTCAGGATGAGCATCTTGTTACATGTCCAAGTGCAAACCCAGAGCCAGCACTGAGTTGTAAAGTTCTGAGCCTTGAGGGAGAGGCCAGGGCTGTGGGTGGCCTCAGGGAGCTGTGGGATGGTAAGCTTAGGGAGCACAGAGCTAGAGGAGCAGTCAGAGGGCTGGATCACAGGCACCAAAGAGGAAGGGGTCTAGGAGGAGGGAAGGGCCAGTGGGGTCAGCTTCCAGAACACAGGGGTCATTTACTTCCTACCACATGATGGTGCTAGGGCTGGGTTCCACCTTTGTCATCTGCATGGTTCCCTAGTGTCATCGTGGGCTGGGCCCTGTGTCCTGTGTCCCTCTACCACCTTGAGCTGCTCAGTGGCAGAGACTGTCCTGCTTCTAACCCCTTGAGCACCAGGCCTGGACCCTGGTATTGTCTCCGGTGTTTACTGTAAATTCGTATATGGGTATTACCCTCCCTAAAAAAGCACATTAAAGAGTATTTGTTGAATAAGCATGCTGAAACGTTACCTTCCTTTCATAGAAGGGAGAATTCCACAAGCTGGCTGACGCCAGGATATTTTTGAGTGACTGCCTGGCATGTGACAGCTGCGTGACTGCAGAGGAAGGAGTCCAGCTTTCCCAGCAAAATGCCAAGGACTTCTTCCGCGTTCTGAACCTTAACAAGGTAAGGCATTCAGGGCATTTGCTGATGCTGGGGAGCCGGCCTGGAGGTCGAGGGGAGTCCTGGCTTCCTGTACAGAAGCCTCTGCTGGGACAGCCGATGCACATCTCAGCCTTTTCCCGGTGTTGCTAACATCCTGCTTTGACCTTGTTCCAATCCTCTCCATCAAGAGCAAAATCCCTGCACAATTTCATGCTCCCTTAATGATGCTCAGGCAGTAGTGGGAGGCTGGCACCACCCCTCAGGCTCCTGTGGCTTAAGCAGGGCCTCTGCCTGGTGAGGTCTGGTGACACGGGTGTTGGTGATCATGCGGGCAGCACAGAGCCGGAGCTCCTGCTGTTCTGCCTCTGCTGCACGTTTTCGGACACGAGAGTTATGTTCTAATAGACCGATCAGCTTGGGGCAAGGCAGAGACACTCCAAGGAAGTAAAAATTCCCAAAGCTCCTTCCTTCAGCTCGTCCCTGCAGACCTCCTATACAGAACTAGAGGTGCCACTTGTCTTTCCGTGGGATAGGTTGTATTAGTCCGTTCTCACATTGCTGCAAAGAACTACCTGACACTGGGTAATTTATAAAGCAGAGAGGTTTAATTGACTCACAGTTCCACAGGCTCTACAGGAGACATGGCTGGGGAGGCCTCAGGAAACGATCATGGCAGAAGGGCGAAGGGGAAGCAAGCATGTCTTCACGTGGCAGCAGGAGCGAGCAACTGAAGGGGGAGGTACTCCACCCTTGTAAGCAACCAAATCTTGTGAGGACTCACTATCACGAGAAGAGCAAGTGGGAGATCTGCCCCCATGACCCAGTCACCTCCCGCCAGGCCCAGCCTTCAGTTTCACATGAGATTTGGGTGGGGACACAGGGCCAAACCATATCACAGGTGAAAGAGAAAGAGACAAAGGCAGATGAGGTTGAAAAGCACTTCTTGGTTTCCATGCTGTCACCTCCAAAGGAAGCATCGGCATCTTACCCCGCCCAGGGTGTAGGAGCCCATTCACAGTAGGTAGTGTGCTAGAGCAAGGTAGGGGCCTCAAGAAACACTGACTGGCTTAAGTGTGGTGGCATAGGGGACAGCCAAGGAGCCTTCTCATGTTTGCCATTTACCCCCATGGCATCTTCTGGACAAGTCATCCAGCATCGATTAGATCACAATATTTTTCTTTTTGAGACAGGGTCTCACCCAGGCTGGAGGGCAGTGGTGCAGTTTTGGCTCAGTGGGAAGACTCAGGTGATCCTCCCACCTCCGGAGGCTCCCTGTAGCCTCCAGAGCAGCTGGGACCACAGATGCGTGCTATCACACCTGCCTAATTTTTGTATTATTTGTAGAGATGGGGTTTTGCCATGTTGCCTAGACTGGTCTTGAACTCCTGTGCTCAAGCAATCCTCCTGCCTCAGCCTCCCAAAGTGCTGGGATTACAGGCGTCGACCACCATGCATGACCTAGATCACACATGCAGATAGAGACACATGTCCTTTGTGTTGCCCGCATTCGTCGTGTCTGGGTGCACGCTGACTTACATGCAGTTGCACGGGAGCTCCATTAGCAAGCAGCAGGCTGCCTGGTTAGGATGGTCTGAACCAGGAGATGCCAACCCCATCAGCCAGGTTCGCCATGCATACCCGTCCCCACCTGCTCACCCTTGGCCTTTCAGGGAACAGAATGGCTTCAGCCATTTTGTTATGTCGTACAGACTTAGTGGATGCAGCTTTGCAGACTACTAGAGACTTAATTCTGTGGTATCAACGGTTTTTGCAAAAACACTCTTGAAAGTGTCTGTGTCACTTTATACTTCCCTAAGTGATATGGGCAAACAGCTGTGTGCAGCCATCCTGGTCACATTCAATATCAAATTCAGTTTTTTCCAACCTGATGCATAGAAAATTGTATCTCATTTGCATTTTCCTGCTTATTTAGAGAAGTTGGTTGCCGCAGATTATGTTTATTGACAGTTTATATTTTATCTTATGCTGCTTGTCCAGTCTACAACTTATATTTTAGTACAGTGTGAGATGTGGATACATTCTTTCTCTGTTTTTTTCTTTTTTGAGATGGAGTCTCACTGTCTTCCAGGCTGGGGTGCAGTGGTGTGATCTCAGCTTACTGCAACCTCTCCTTCCTGGATTCAAGCAATTCTCCTACCTCAGCCTCTCAAGTAGCTGGGATTAAAGGCATGTGCCACCATGCCCAGCTAATTTTTGTATTTTTAATAGAGACAGGGTTTCATCATGTTGGCCAGGCTGGTCTCAAACTCCTGACCTCAAGTGATCTGCTCGCCCTGGCCTCCCAAAGTTCTGGGATTACAGGCGTGAGCCACCATGCCCAGCCAGATACATTCTTTTCTATTCGAAAAAGTCAAATTGTTCCAGCATCTTCTCTTCTTCTCCCGTTGACCTGAAATATCCTGTCTCTCTCATATACTGATAGATGTGCGTCCATTTCTTTATTTTGGCCTTCACCATGTTGGCCAGGCTGGTCTTGAATTGCTGGCCTCAAGTGATCCACCTGCCTTGGCCTCCCAAAGTGCTGGTATTACAGGTATGAGCCACTGTACCTGGCCTTCTTTTTTTTTTTTCTCCCTTTACTTCCACCCCACCCTCCTGCTGCGTGTCTATTTCTTTATTCTTTTTTGAGATGGAGTCTCGCTCTGTCGCCCAGGCTTGAGCGCAGTGGTGCGATCTTGGCTGACTGCAACCTCTACCTCCTGGGTTCAAGCAGTTCTCCTGCCTCAGCCCCCTGAGTAGCTGGGATTACAGGTGCACACCACCATGTCTGGCTAGTTTTTGTATTTTTAGTAGAGATGGGGTTTCTCCCTGTTGGCCAGGCTGGTCTCGAGCTCCTGACCTCAGGCCATCCACTGGCCTCAGCCTGCCAAAGTGCTGGGATTACAGGCATGAGCCACCACACCCGGACCTTGACTCTTTTTATCTGAATCTGTCTTCTATTGCACTGCCAATGTCTAGTTTTGGTTTAAGGATATTGATAGCCTTGTGGTTTTATGCTAGTTTATGCAGTATTTTTTTAGAACAGTTTGTAGATGAGGCTTACTCACAAAGTGTCTTGGGCCTTGTTACTTTTGTTTTCTTTTTTTTTTTTTTTTTGAGTTGGAGTCTCGCTCTGTCGCCCAGGCTGGAGTGCAGTGGAGCGATCTCAGCTCACTGCAACCTCCGTTTCACTGCAACCTCCACCTCCTGGGTTCAAGCAATTCTTCTGCCTCAGCCTCCCACAGTTCTGGGATTACAGCTGTGAGCCACTATGCCCAGCCGGGCTGATGACTTTTAAGAGGCATCTCTGCATACCATTTTAGTGTGTGTGTGTTTTTATTATTATTTAGTAATTTCAGTTATTCATTGGCCAATGTTGTAATTTGTATTTTCCCTTTAAAATTATTTTTTCCAGATATGCACATTTACTGATACAACATTGTTCCTGAAATTGACAAAGTCTCTTAGATCTGTAGTCATGTCTCTTTTAAGACAGAGTATCGGCCAGGCCAGGCGGCTCACACCTGTAATCCCAGCAGTTTGGGAGGCCGAGGCAGGCGGATCACAAGGTCAGGAGTTCGAGACCAGGCTGCCCAATATGGCAAAACCCCATCTCTACTAAAAATACAAAAAATTAGCTGGGCATGGTGGCGGGTCCCTATAATCCCAGCTACTTGGGAGGCTGAGGCAGGAGAACCACTTGAACCTGGGAGGTGGAGGTTGCAGTGAGCTGAGATTGATGGTACCACTGCACTCTAGCCTGGGCAATAAGAGTGAAACTCTGGGCCGGGCACGGTGGCTCAAGCCTGTAATCCCAGCACTTTGGGAGGCCGAGACAGGCGGATCACGAGGTCAGGAGATCGAGACCATCCTGGCTAACACGGTGAAACCCCGTCTCTACTAAAAAATACAAAAAACTAGCCGGGCGAGGTGGCGGGCGCCTGTAGTCCCAGCTACTGGGGAGGCTGAGGCAGGAGAATGGCGCAAACCCGGGAGGTGGAGCTTGCAGTGAGCTGAGATCCGGCCACTGCACCCCAGCCTGGGCGGCAGAGCAAGACTCCGTCTCAAAAAAAAAAAAAAAAAAAAAAGTGAAACTCTGTCTCAAAAAACAAACAACAACGAAAAAGAAACAGAGTATTACTCTGTCCCCCAGGCTAGAGCACAGTGGCTGTGGCTGTTGCTAAGTGTGATTATAGGCTCTGCAGTCTCGAACTCCTACCCTCAAGCGATCCTCCTGCGTTAGCCTCCTGTATAGCTGGAACCATAGGCATACACCACCGAAGCCAGCTCATGTTTCATTTTGTAAATCCTGACTTCTAAAAAAATATTTACCAGAAGCCCAGACCTCACCATAATCCTGATTTTTTTCTTCTTTTTCCTTAATTATGTTTGCCAGTGTTTGTCTATTTTATTAGTCTTTGCATAGACCATCCATTACGTTGTTCTGAATTTCTCATTAAGATGTATAACTTTTACTCCTTGTGTAATCAGCAGATACCTGACATTCTCTATTTCTTCTTCCAGAAATGTGATACCTCAAAGCACAAAGTGCTGGTAGTGTCTGTGTGTCCTCAGTCTTTGCCTTATTTTGCTGCTAAATTCAACGTCAGTGTAACTGATGCTTCCAGAAGACTCTGTGGTTTCCTCAAAAGTCTTGGTGAGTCGTCTTTTGATAAATTGGAAATGCACAACTCGAGTTTATAAGTGCTCTTTTCAATCTCTAAAGTTCGTTTTTCAAGGACGCAGGGTATATAAGCAACTTCCAAAAGAGTCTCTTGGAACGTAAAAAGACCTTGTCCCGTGTGTCCTGGAAACCCAGCCTCTGATCGATGGTAGACGAGTGTCACTTTTCTCCTTTGCTGTGCACAGACGGGTGTTTTGTTACACAATGGGAGCTGACCCCTCTGGGACCAAACAGTGACCGCCTCTGACAACACGGACAGGGACACTGGGAGATTCCCACACTGGCCCAGCAACCTCCAAGTCACCCCTTACCTCCAGAGAGTGTGTATTTGATAAACAGTCACTTCTGAAATGATTAGTGTCTGGTTTCCCAAGAAGCTGTCTGAAGAGCAGACCAGAAAGGGAATGGGCTTGTGTCCTTTACGTGAGGAATGAATGAAAGGTAGAAATTTAGGCCGGGCGCAGTGGCTCAAGCCTGTAATCCCAGCACTTTGGGAGGCCGAGATGGGCAGATCACGCAGTCAGGAGATCGAGACCATCCTGGCTAACACGGGTGAAACCCCGTCTCTACTAAAAAAAATACAAAAAACTAGCCGGGCAAGGTGGCGGGCGCCTGTAGTCCCAGCTACACGGGAGGCTGAGGCAGGAGAATGGCGTAAACCTGGGAGGCAGAGTTTGCAGTGAGCTGAGATCCGGCCACTGCACTCCAGCCCGGGTGACAGAGCGAGACTCTGTCCCAAAAAAAAAGAAAAAAAAAAAAAAAGAATATAATCAAAGAACTCCACATCAGCGCTGGAATAACACTGCCTGAAATGTTGACGGATGATGCTTCTGCGTCTTCTGCTTTGGTCAAACTGGAACTGCCTCCCTCCATTTGCTTATAGAGGGGCTTTTGCAGCCTTGAGCATCCTCATAGCGTGATGGTCGATGTGCAAGTTCAGAAAAGGAAGACTGAGTGAGTTTCTAAATAAGTTTGTTGTTGTTGTTGTTTGTTTGTTTGTTTTTTGAGATGGAGTCTCACTCTTGTGCCCCAGGCTGGAGTGCAATGGTGCAGTCTCCGCTCACTGCAACCTCCGCCTCCCGGGTTCAAGAGATTCTCCTGCCTCAGCCCCCTGAGTAGCTGGGATTACAGGTGCCTGCTACCACACCCAGCTAATCTTTGTATTTTTAGTAGAGGTGATGTTTCACCATGTTGGCCAGGATGGTCTTAATCTCTTGACCTCGTGATCCACCCACCTTGGCTTCCCAAAGTGCTGGGATTATAGGCATGAGCCGCCGCACCTAGCCAAAAGGTTTATTATTATACAGTGGCTTTTAAAAATTGTAAATATTGGTCAGGTTTGGTGGCTCATGCCTGTAATCCCAGCACTTTGGAAGGCCAAGACCAGAAGATTACTTGAGGCCAGGAGCTCGAGACCAACCTGGACAACATAGCAAGATCCCATCTCTGCTAAATAAGAACATAGATGTAGATATATTGGGAATTACTGGTGAAATAAAATGATATTTGGAATAAGGATCATCAGGACAGGCTTGAAGTCTGAGCAGCAGCCTGGGGGTCCTGATGCTCCCTGTTCCCTAGGTGCCTGGGCTCTAACAGGGCCTGGTCATCTAGCACATGATGTGCTGCCGCCAAAACCCGGCTATAGCAACAGGTGCACACACGTTAGGTTGCTCCTTCATGCTTGTCATCGTAAAGCCTCAGGTTAGGTTAGTTTTACTGAAGATCAAAGTTGCCAAATGCTGTATTTTCTCATGATGAAATATCTTATTTGGGGATAGATTGTTAAAATTATATAATGGAATATTATATAGCAATAAAATGTATCCACAGTAAAATTGATTTCTTTTTTTTTTTTTTTTTTTTTTTTGAGACGGAGTCTCGCTCTGTCACCCAGGCTGGAGTGCAGTGGCGCAATCTCGGCTCACTGCAAGCTCCGCCTCCCGGGTTCACGCCATTCTCCGGCCTCAGCCTCCCAAGTAGCTGGGACTACAGGCGCCCGCCACTGCGCCCGGCTAATTTTTTTCTGTTTTTAGTAGAGACGGGGTTTCACCATGGTCTCGATCTCCTGACCTTGTGATCCGCCCGCCTCGGCCTTCCAAAGTGCTGGGATTACAGGCGTGAGCCACCGTGTAAAATTGATTTCTTATTGTAATATTTTAAAATTTATAATATTTCTTTTTTTTTTTTTTTGAGACGGAGTCTCGCTCTGTCGCCCAGGCGGGAGTGCAGTGGTGCCATTTCGGCTCACTGCAAGCTCCACCTCCCAGGTTCACGCCATTCTCCTGCCCCACCACCACACCCGGCTAATTTTTTTTGTTTTTGTTTTTGGTAGAGACGGGGTTTCACCATGTTAGCCAGGATGGTCTTGATCTCCTGACCTCGTGATCAACCCATCTCGGCCTCCCAAAGTGCTGGGAATATAGGCATGAGCCACCGCGCCCAGCCCAAAGTTTATAATATTTCTTTTTTTTTCTTTTTTTTTTTTTTTTTGGAGACAGAGTCTCACTCCATCACCCAGGCTGGAGTGCGGTGGCGCGATCTCAGCTCACTGCAAGCTCCGCCTCCCAGGTTCACGCCATTCTTCTGCCTCAGCCTCCCGAATAGCTGGGACTACAGGTGCCCCCCACCACGCCTGGCTAATTTTTTGTATTTTTAGTAGAGATGGGGTTTCACCATGTTAGCTAGGATGGTCTCGATCTCCTGACCTCATGATCCATCCACCTTGGCCTCCCAAAGTGCTGGGATTACAAGCATGAGCAACTGCGCCTGGCCTAATATTTCTTATAACTAGTTGCATTTTCTCTCAGCTTTGTTACCTGGGAAGGGGAAGAAACAAAAAATTTAAAATTAAAAAAATCAGGCTGGGCACGGTGGCCCACGCCTGTAATCCCAGCACTTTGGGAGGCCAAGGCAGGCGGATCACGAGGTCAGAGATCGAGATCATCCTGCTAACACGGTGAAACGCTGTCTCTTTTTTTTTTTTTTTGAGACGGAGTCTCACTCTGTCGCCCAGGCTGGAGTGCAGTGGCCGGATTTCAGCTCACTGCAAGCTCCGCCTCCCGGGTTTACGCCATTCTCCTGCCTCAGCCTCCTGAGTAGCTGGGACTACAGGCGCCCGCCACCGAGCCCGGCTAGTTTTTTGGGGGGTTTTTTTGTATTTTTAGTAGAGACGGGGTTTCACCGTGTTAGCCAGGATGGTCTCGATCTCCTGACCTCGTGATCCGCCCGTCTCGGCCTCCCAAAGTGCTGGGATTACAGGCTTGAGCCACCACGCCTGGCCAAAACGCTGTCTCTACTAACAATACAAAAAAATTAGCCGGGCGTGGTGGCAGGCGCCTGTAGTCCCAGCTACTCAGGAGGCTGAGGCAGGAGAATGGTGTGAACCTGGGAGGCGGAGCTTGCAGTGAGCCGAGATCACGCCACTGCACTCCAGCCTGGGCAACAGAGTGAGACTGTCTCAAAAAAAAAAAAAAAAAAAAAAACAGTATAAAAATTTAAACCATTATAAAAGTATGCCCAGCCATTCTGTACTTTTAAACACACCAAGAACCATCACAGACTGAAATTTAATTTGCCTTGTGAATTGGAAGAGAATCCTGTGGGTATGTTTTTTTGTTTTTTGTTTTTTGTTTTTTTTGAGACGGAATCTCGCTGTGTCGCCCAGGCTGGAGTGCAGTGGTGCGATCTCGGCTCACTGCAAGCTCCACCTCCCGGGTTCACGCCATTCTCCTGCCTCAGCCTCTGAGTAGCTGGGACTACAGGCGCCCGCCACCACGCCCGGGTAGTTTTTTGTATTTTTAGTAGAGACGGGGTTTCACCGTGTTAGCCAGGATGGTCTCGATCTCCTGACCTCGTGATCCACCCGCCTCGGCCTCCCAAAGTGCTAGGATTACAGGCTTGAGCCACCCCGCCTGGCCACTGTGGGTATGTTATAATATTCCATTAATTTATGTATGGAGTAAGGCGTTTTTTTTGTTTTGTTTTGTTTTGTTTTTTTGTTTTTTTTTCTTGAGATGGAGTCTCGCTCTGTCGCCCAGGCTGGAGTGCTGTTGCTGGATCTCAGCTCACTACAAGCTCCGCCTCCCGGGTTCACGCCATTCTCCTGCCTCAGCCTCCCGAGTAGCTGGGACTACAGGCGCCCGCCACCTCGCCCGGCTAGTTTTTTGTATTTTTTTAGTAGAGACGGGGTTTCACTGTGTTTGCCAGGATGGTCTCGATCTCCTGACCTTGTGATCCGCCCGTCTCGGCCTCCCAAAGTGCTGGGATTACAGGCTTGAGCCACTGCGCCCAGCCGGAGTAAGGTGTTTTAAAATGTAGATGTAGAGAGAGAAGCAGCACGAGAGAGAACATACATATTTCATTGTGAAAAATGATATACGCTCATTGTTTACAAAATAAAAGGTAAAGCACATAGTCTTGAACTTACGCCATTAGGAATAGAAAAGAACCAAGGCTGATTTTATTATCATAGGAGAGATGCCTGTAGAATCTATGCTTTAAGTTTGTTTCTTAAACGTGAGAAAGCAAAAATGAGTAAGAATGAGGAAGTATTGGCTGGACGCAGCGGCTCATGCCTGTAATTCTAGCACTCTGGGAGGCCAAGGTGGGTAGATCACCTGAGCCCAGGAATTCAAGACCAGCCTGGCCAACATGGTGAAACTTCATCTCTACTAAAAAATACAAAAATTGGCCAGGCATAATGGCGAGTGCCCGTAATCCTGGTTACTGGAGAGACTGAGGTGGGAGGATCACTTGAACCCGGGAGGCGGAGGTTGCCGTGAGCCGAGATTGTGCCACTGCACTGTAGCCTGGGTGACAGAACGAGACTCCGTCTCAAAAAAAAAAAAAAAGAGGAAGCCTAAAAGTAGATCTTTTCGTAGGTGCTTTAAGCTGAACATGCTCCTCTCTCCTGCAGGGGTGCACTATGTGTTTGATACGAGGATAGCTGCGGATTTTAGTATCCTGGAGAGCCAAAAAGAATTCGTGCGTCGCTATCGCCAGCACAGTGAGGAGGAGCGCACCCTGCCCATGCTGACCTCTGCCTGTCCTGGTGAGCCCCTGGAGGTGCCGACAGAGGTTTCACAAGGTTCTGCAGGCGCTGGATGAGGTTGGAGGCAGACAGACCCATCCCACCCAGCCTTGTAGACCGGAAGGGAAGAGCTTGGCCTGATTCACAGAGAGCGTTTGATGTTTAGGGACAGCCAGTTTAGTTTTTCATCAGAGGTGCCACACTGGAAAGGCCAGTATGTTTGTTTATTTTAGTTTAGTTTAGTTTAGTTTACTTTAGTTTAGTTTGAGACAGAGTCTCGCTCTGTCGCCCAGGCTGGAGTGCAGTGGCACGATCTCGGCTCACTGCAAGCTCCGCCTTCCAGGTTCAAGCGATTCTCCTGCCTGAGCCTGCCAAGTAGCTGGGACTACAGGTGCACGCCACTGCACCCAGCTAATTTTTGTATTATTAGCGGAGATGGGGTTTTGCCATGTCGGCCAGGCTGGTCTTGAACTCCTGAGCTCAAGTGATCTGCCTGCCTCGACCTCCCAAAGTGCTGGGATTACAGGCATGAGCCATTGTGCCCAGCCTAGGCAGATCTCTTGAGCCCAGGAGTTTGAGGCCAGCCTGGGCAACTTGTCTCTATTTTTTTTTTTTTTTTGGAGACAGAATCTCAGTCTGTTGCCCAGGCTGGAGTGCAGTTGCGTGATCTCTGCTCACTGCAAGCTCCGCCTCCCAGGTTCACACCATCCTCCTGCCTCAGCCTCCCAAGTAGCTGGGATTACAGGCTAGTGCCACCACGCCTGGCTAATTTTTGTATTTTTAGTAGAGATGGGGTTTCGCCATGTTGCCGAAACCTGGTCTTGACAAGTGATCTGCCCGCCTTGGCCTCCCAAAGTGCTGGGATTATAGACATGAGCCACCACACCCATCCTCTAATTTTTTAAATAAATATTTTTTAAAAGGAAAAGAAAAATAGGCCAGGCATTACAGCCATAATCCCAACAATTTAGGAGGCTGATGTGGGAGGATTGCTTGAGCCCAGGAATGTGGAACCAGCCTTGTCAACAGAGTGAGACCTTGTTTCTGCAAAAAAACAAAAGAAAGCCGGGATGGTGGCATGTACCTGTAATCCTAGCTACTACAAATCCTAGCCTGAGGTGAGTAGATTGTTTGAGCCAAGGAGATAGAGGCTGCAGTGAGCTATGACTCCTCCATTGTACTCCAGCCTGGGCGAAAGACTGAGGTCCTGTCTCTTAAGAAAATCTATTTTCTCTTGAAAGTACGACATATCTCAGATGTACAAATAATTATGAAATAATACGGCAAACGTGCATCTATCCTTTGCCAGCTTAAAAAAATACAGAATAAGAAAATTTCGACCAGGCGCGCTGGCTCACGCCTGTAATCCCAGCACTTTGGGAGGCCGAGGCGGGCGGATCACGAGGTCAGGAGATCGAGACCATCCTGGCTAACACGGTGAAACCCCGTCTCAACTAAAAATACAAAAAAATTAGCCGGGCGTGGTGGCGGGCGCCTGTAGTCCCAGCTTCTTGGGAGACTGAGGCAGGAGAATGGCGTGAACCCAGGAGACAACGGAGCTTGCAGTGAGCGGAGATCGTGCCACTGCACTCCAGCCTGGGAGACAGAGCGAGACTGCATCTTAAAAAAAAAGAATAAGAAAATTTCTTTACAGTGATATTCAGATACTCTCAGAGAGCACTGTTTAAACCGCTGTTTAATTGGTTTTTGGATGCCTGAGTTATAGAAGAGATTTATCACATGCTTTTCAATTCCAGAAAAGTAGAGAGTTTGGGTTAAGAAATTTTTGACGATGCATAAGGGAATAAGGAAAGAATGGCTATCCTGGCAAACATTAGTTAAAAATTATTCTAACTACATGAGGCCTGTGGGAGCATAGGAGAGCTCTATCTAAGCTAGTCGTAGGCTGTATAATTTTTAGGGTTTGGTTCATGTTTCAGTTCTCAATTTATGCTACTCCCACAATGGTTTCAAATTTTTCTAGCATTTTACATGTCAACCTTTAGTCATTAGGATTATGAGTTAATAAGGTAGAACGTTGACATTGTGGTTGCTTAGAATATGGACCATTTATAAAATATAAAGAGGAAATTTACCAGCTGTTCTGTGGGCTGCACTGGTTGGCTCATTATTTGAGCTGTGTCTTTCACCAGCAACCCACGGTCTGCTGTGTTCTCAGCTCCAGATGGGGACGGCGATGTTAGTGACTCCTTTCAGCTGTGTGGTTTGCCTTAGTGTAAGTGATTCACAGATTTTTGTATCAGAGGTCTAAGTATAAACTGTTTGATACCAGATACAGCCTTTTACTAGATTGTGGGTATTACATTCAGCTCTTGTGGCATTTTGGGTGTTCTTCCAGGCGTAAAGGAATAATTTCCACACCTATGGTTTCGGGAGCTGCCTGGGCTCCAGTGACCTGGGAGTACCTGGTGTTTGTGTGCTGAGCCTGCTTCTGTGGTCCCCTTGCTGGAGTACTTTCCTTTTGGGGCCCATTACATGATGCCACACACAACATGGCTTCACAACACCAGTCACATTTGCTTAGTTCCACCCCCAGCCAAGGAAGAGGCCATGTAAAATGACAAAGAACTAACGCCAATGCCCCTGGAGCAGTGGGTTTCTGAATTATAAAAAATTCAGGCCGGGTGCGGTGGCTCATACCTGTAATCCCAGCACTTTGGGAGGCTGAGGTGGGTGGATCACGAGGTCAGGAGATTGAGACCATCCTGGCCAACATGGTGAAACGCCGTCTCTACTAAAAATACAAAAAATTAGCCAAGCGTGGTGGCGGGCGCCTGTAGTCCCAGCTACTTGGGAGGATGAGGTGGGAGGATCACTGGAACCTGGGAGGTCAAGGCTGCAGTGAGCCGTGATTGCACCACTGCACTCCAGCCTGGGTAACAGAGCAACCCTGTCAATTATACATATATGCTACATACATACAGCAAATCTCAAGCTAAAATAGGAAGCAAGGGGCTGGTCTGCAGCTGGTGGCTGGAGAAGAGAAAGGATTTGGTGACACATTTCTCAGAAATGCCGTCACTGAGAAGAGGCGTCTCAGGGCCCCTACCTAGCATTGTGTTCACTGCCACAGGCGGAGGGATCACCATTTCTATACAAATCAGCAATCTACTCAGGATTCACATCAGCAGAGTTAGTTCCTTCAGTGACTTGAGAGTTCCATTCTAGGTTCCATCCCAGTAGGATCTCTCATAAGGAAATCAACAAATGCGAGGAGACTGCAAAAAGTTTGTGAAAGAACAGAATTAAAAGATAAAAAGTATAAACTCTATTTCTTGGCCAGGTGCAGTGGCTCACACCTTTGGGAGGCTGAGGCGAGTGGATCACGAGGTCAGGAGATTGAGACCATTCTGTCTAACACGGTGAAACCCCATCTCTACTAAAAATACAAAAAACTAGCCGGGTGTGGTGGCAGGCGCCTGTGGTCCCAGCTATTCAGGAGGCTGAGGCAGGAGAATGGCGTGAACCCGGGAGATGACGGAGCTTGCAGTGAGTGGAGATCGCGCCACTGCACTCCAGCCTGGGCGACAGAGCGAGACTCCGTCTCAAAAAAAAAAAAAAAAAAAAAGCCGGCCGGGCGCGGTGGCTCAAGCCTGTAATCCCAGCACTTTGGGAGGCCGAGACGGGTGGATCACGAGGTCAGGAGATCGAGACCATCCTGGCTAACACGGTGAAACCCCATCTCTACTAAAAAATACAAAAAACTAGCCGGGCGAGGTGGCGGGCGCCTGTAGTCCCAGCTACTCAGGAGGCTGAGGCAGGAGAATGGTGTGAACCCGGGAGGCAGAGCTTGCAGTGAGCCGAGACTGCGCCACTGCACTCCAGCCTGGGCGACAGAGCGAGACTCCATCTCAAAAAAAAAAAAAAAAAAAAAAGATAAAATGTATAAACTTTATTTCTGAACATAAGCTCCATCCTGGTCAAACACTTTTTTTATTTTTTATTTTATTTATTTATTGAGACAGAGTCTCGCTCTGTCACCCAGGCTGGAGTGCAGTGGTGTGATTTTGGCTCACTGCAACCTCCGCCCCCTAGGTTCAAGTGATTCTCCCACCTCAGCCTCCTGAGAAGCTGGGATTGCAGGCGCATGCCACCATGCCCAGGTAATTTTTGTATCTGTAGTAGAGACAGGGTTTTACCATTTTGGTCAGGCTGGTCTCAAACTCCTGACCTCAGGTGATCTGCCCATCTCAGCCTCCCAAAGTGCTGGAATTACAGGCGTGAGCCACTGAGCTTGGCCAAGACACTTTTTTTTTTTTTGAGATAAGAGTCTTGCTCTGTCGCCCAGGCTGGAGTGCAGTGGCGCGATCTCAGCTCACTCCAACCTCCGCCTCCCAGGTTCACGCCATTCTCCTGCCTCAGCCTACCGAGTGGCTGGGACTATAGGCGCCTGCCACCACTCCCGACTAATTTTTAATTTTTTGTGTTTTTAGTAGCGACGGGGTTTCACCATGTTAGCCAGGCTGGTCTCACTCTGCTGACCTCGTGATCCGCCCGTCTCGGCCTCCCAAAGTTCTGGGATTACAGGCATGAGCCATCATGCTTGGCTAGATTTCTTATATTTTAAAAAGTGTGCAGTTGTTGGGCTGTTAATTTCTAGTCAGCAAGAGAAGTTGGGCAAGCATGTGGCTGCTCTCCTTTGAGCGGTAACTGCGTGTCCTGGCTGCAAAGACTGTGCAGCTGGCCAGGGGATTCGCACGGTGCAGCCTGGGCCACTGCTCCTGCTGCCCTTCAGTGCTTGTTCCTCTTCACCTTTTTGGGGGACCTGTTACCCCGACTCTTTCTTGTCTGTCGGCCTTGCAGGGACACTCCCATTTCCCAGTAGCCTCTAGGCCTGCAGGTTCCCATGACCCACAGCTGGGCCACAGATGATGGGTTTTGGGTCCAGCACGACCTCCTGGTAAGGCCTGGGGAAAAGGTGTCCTGGCTTCACCCTGGGGCGGCAGGGACTCGAGCTCAGCATTCCCTGGTGCGTGGCAGGAAGGTCCAGAGGAAGCAGTAAGGAGCTGACCTTGGACCCCTTCTCTCCCCAGGCTGGGTCCGATACGCCGAGCGGGTGCTGGGTCGTCCCATCACTGCCCACCTCTGCACTGCCAAGTCCCCCCAGCAGGTGATGGGCTCTTTGGTGAAGGATTATTTCGCCAGACAGCAGGTAAGCTGACCTCTCTGTGGAGGGCAGGAAGGGCAAGTGAGGGAGGACCATGGCACAGGGGCCCAGGAAGAGGAGGTTCCCCATCTGTCCGGTGTGGTCATGGCCCCCCAGGTGAGCAAAAAGGAAGCTGTGGCTTCAGGAAACATTAGCAGTGCTATTTCTCACCAACGCCCATCTCTGTTCCTCCCTTCCTTCCTCTTACAACCTCTTTCTTTCTTCGTGGCATCTGGTCGTTCTCATGGGCCCATTCGGGGTAGACATGCTGCCCACGCTGCTGAGAATGAGACCCAAGACCTTGCCCAGAGATGCTGCCTGCCTGCTGTTGGGACGCCTCACCCAAGGAGGCCTAGAATGGCCTGTGCCCAGAGGCCAAGGGCCACTATCATTTCGGGAGCCAAACCTGGCCTCCGCCCTGGCCTTTTCCCTCAGACCATGGGCATCACATGACTTCCTTAGCCCCTTCTGTGAGATTCTGCAGGCCCATGATGCTGTCTTCCACTTGATGGAGTGAGTCCCGGCCTGAGGCTCCTGCGTGGCCCCTGCCTCAGCCCATCACGTTCTCCCTTCCCACAGCCCTCTGTGCCCCCAGGTCCTCCCAGAACTCCCTGATGTCTCCAAGGCCACCCTCAAAGGGACCCTAATCCATGGTTTATTCTCCAGCCGCTGGCATGCCCCACACTGCTCTTCTCAATCAGACTTTACACCTCCCTCCAGGGGAGCAGCCGTGTCCAGGCACTGTGGTAACTGGAGTAGAGGACAACATCAGGATCTTTCAGACATTTGAAGTCAGCCTACAAAGGCACGCACATTTGGCAGCCTTGTTATTTTAGCAATAGGCAGTGCTTTCTTTCTACCTAGTTTCTTTCTACCCATAAAGTCATAATTTGGCAAATGGTAAACATGATGTCAGAGTGTACGCGTCCAGTTTAGGCAGGACCAAGAAATGAGCTATGGGACTTTATGTCTGTCCCTTGTCCTGCCCCCACCTGAAGAGAGCCATGTGTTTCTAGGTCTTCCACGTGCTGCCCTCTCCCCTGGCTGGAGCCCAGAGCTATGTGTCGTCCTATAGGTGCTGTGAGGGGCAGCTGCAGAGACGCGGCCTCCAGCAGCCCCTCACCTGACTGTCTGGCACAGCTGCGGCCGGGGCGGGTTTCCTCTTTTGCTCCGCCCCTGCCCTAAATGGGGCCTTTCCACCCAGACCTCACCACAGGATCACTTGGCAACTGCTGACTCCTGGCTTTGCCATCAGTTCAGGCCCAGCCATAGGCACCTGCTCTGTGTGGCAGGGCCCCAGGAGAGGGGTAGCTTGGGTGGGCATCGCTTGGGAAGATTCAGGAAAGCCTGTGGGTGAAGTAGCCAGCACATACACACACACGTGCGCGCGCGCACACACACACACACACACACACACACACACCCTCGGGCCTGCCACAGTGGCTCCATGCCGGACCAGCAACAGCTCCACACCAGCCGGACCTCTTGCCTGTTTTGTCCCATGTGCACAGGTTCGGGAGGAAATGGGCTCAGCCTTCCTGGTTCTTCCAAGAGGCTCCACTGACTGGGGCGCTTTGCAGATGGTTTGGGAGTACCACACTCAGTCCCGAGGGAGGCAGCAGACACGGATGGGGTGCTGGTGCTCGGTAGAGTTGCAGAGGGGATGGGAGCCAGATGTGACTACAGCAGCTTCATCTGTGGGGCCCAGCCTCAGACCCACAACAGTAACAGCCCCAAGAAAGTGCCGCATGCGGACAGGCTTGATGGCTCACACCTGTAATCCTAGCACTTTGGAGGCCGAGGCGGGCAGATTGCCTGAGATCAGGAGTTTGAGACCAGCCTGGGCAACACAGTGAAGCCCCATCTCTACTAAAGTACAAAAAATTAGCCAGGCATGACGGCATGCGCCTGTAGTCCCAGCTACTCAGGAGGCTGAGGCGGGAGAATCGTGTGAACCCAGGAGGCGGAGGTTACAGTGAGCTGAGATCATGCCACTGCACTCCAGCCTGGGGGACAGAGCGAGACTCCGTCTCAAAAAAAAAAAGAGAAAGTGCTGCATGCAGTGTCTGGAGGGCAACAGCGGGGGGCAGTCGGTCTCCCATCCCTCCTGTCCTGGGCACCAAGTGTAAGCTGCCATCATCACCTCTCCACCAGCCCTAAACATGGGTGTCCCTCTCCCATAGAACCTGTCTCCAGAGAAGATTTTCCACGTCATCGTGGCCCCTTGTTATGACAAGAAGCTAGAGGCTCTTCAGGAAGGCTTTCCCCCCGCTTTGCATGGCTCCCGGGGCGCTGACTGCGTGTTAACATCAGGTGAGAGGTGGGCGGGGGTGCACCTGGGTGCTGGGGGATTCTCCGACTGGCCAGTACACACCGGAGCCAGGCAGATCTGTGTCCCAGAGCCATCTCAGTGCCTGCCACTGTGGTCACTTGTCTGAAGTTACTGACAGCTGGGAGGCCAAGACAGGTGGATCACCTGAGGTCGGGAGTTCGAGACCAGCCTGACCAACATGGGGAAACCCTGTCTCTATTAAAAATACAAAAAATTAGCTGGGCATGGTGGCACATGCCTGTAATCCCAGCTGCTCAGGAGGCTGAGGCAGGAGAATTGCTTGAACCCAGGAGGCGGAGGTTGTGGTAAGTTGAGATCACGCCGTTACACTGTAGCCTGGGCAACGAGAATAAAACTTCGTCTCAAAAAAGAAAAATAAAAGATAAATCAGGTCTCTGGGAGAACCACTCGGGCAATATGGTGGCCCTGACTTTACATTACAGTCCGTGCAGGGTACTTACCTCTTTTTTTTTTTTTTTTTTTTTTTGAGACGGAGTCTTGCTCTGTGCCCCAGGCTGGAGTGCAGTGGCCGGATCTCAGCTCACTGCAAGCTCCGCCTCCCCGGGTTCACGCCATTCTCCTGCCTCAGCCTCCTGAGTAGCTGGGACTACAGGCGCCCGCCACCTCGCCCGGCTAGTTTTTTGTATTTTTAGTAGAGACGGGGTTTCACCGTGTTAGCCAGGATGGTCTCGATCTCCTGACCTCGTGATCCGCCCGTCTCGGCCTCCCAAAGTGCTGGGATTACAGGCTTGAGCCACCGCGCCCGGCCGGTACTTACCTCTTGGTAGGAAAGTTGTCTATAGCCATAGTGGGTCTCCTTCTCACAAACCAAGTCTGCACTTAAAACACAAGTGAAGTTTTTTTTCATTCAGAGTAAAATGAAAAAGGCACGTTTGCTTCAGTGACATTGCCTTTACCACTGTATTGGCCACTCCTTTCAGATATTAAGACCCTACAGTGAGTTCTGTGTGTGTTGTGGATGGAAGTCATTCCCTGGAATTAGGTAGAACCCGTTCAGAAGAATGTTGACGTCAGTTGGTGGGGGAAGCTTAAGACTGTTAAAATTCTGGTGGAACTGTTTTAATTGGTCTCGGAAAACAGGTCCCGGCAGGTATGTAGATTAGGTACGTGAGGCAGAGAGGTCAGCTCTCAGGGACAGTCTTTAAGGATGCCTATGTCCCTCACAGTCCCCTGACTTGAAATTCTAGCATGCAGATGCCTCTGGAAAGGTCCCCACCCTACAGGCACAGGCTCCCTGTGGGGTGACGTGGCAGGGGTGTTGAAGGATGAGGGACAGAAGGGCCCTCAGCACTGCCATCCTTCACTCTCAGAGGAAGGGCCCGGGGGCCATCTGCTTGTGTTGACAAAATAAAAACATGCGCAGCAGGCTATCAGAAGAACCATGTCCAGCCATCTTTTTTCTGAGTGCAGATTTATAGGAAATTATGCTATTTTCTTACCTGTGTTTCCAGCCATCTCACAGCATCTGATGTGATGCCACAGCCAGGTTTTAGAGGCTCAGTTTTTCTATTAAGGGTTTTTTCAGGCATCTTCATGTAAAAGGAAATACAGAAAGAGGTTCTCACTTTCAGTTGATCTCATTGCAGAATAACCATATGTCATGTAAATGTAGCTGGGTGCAGTGGCTCAGGCCTCTAGTTCTAGCCACTCAGGAGGCTATGGCCGGAGGATCACTTGAGCCCAGGAGTTTGAGACCTCACTGGGCAACACAGTGAGACGTTGTCTCTTTTTTTTTTTTGAGACGGAGTCTCACTCTGTTGCCCAGGCTCTGCAGTGGCTCCATCGCAGTTCACTACAACCTCCGCCTCCCAGGATCAAGCGATTCTCCTCCCTCAGTCTCCCAAGTAGCTGGGATTACAGGCGCGCACCACCACGTCAGGCTAACTTTTGTATTTTTAGTAGAGAGGCAGTTTCGCCATGTTGGCCAGACTGGAGATCTTGTTTCTTAAAAAAAAAAAAAAATGGGCTGGGCACAGTGGCTCACACTTGTAATCCCAGCACTTCAGGAGGCTGAGGCAGGCTGGTCACCTGAGGTCAGGAGGTCGAGACCTGTCTGGCCAGGTGTGGTGGTGCACACCTATAATCCCAGCTACTCGGGAGGCTGAGGCAAGAGAATCGCTTGAACCCTTGAACCTGGGAGGCAGAGGTTACAGTGAGCCAAGATCGCACCACTGTACTCCAGCCTGGGCGGCGGAGGTGAGACTCCATCTCAAAAAAAAAAAAAAAATGCACCCAGTATATATTTCATCATCCTATTTCTGTGAGCTTGTTGTAACAAAAGTTTTCTGTTTCATGCAAAGTGGACCAAAAAAGTTTACAGATTTTCTGCATGGGAAAATCACGGAGAGATTGTTTACATAAATGCCGCAGTTCGAGGGCAGAAAGAGGAATGGAAAGAGGAATTCGAATTGAATTCTGCTTACATTTTATTAGTGTTTGATTTTATTGGCCTCGCTTTGCCCTGTAGATGGACTCCACTCCTGCTGTCTGTGATGGAGATTTCATAGGAGGGAGGTCATCCAGGGTCACTGATGTCAAATTTCCTGCAGGGGAAGAAAAGTTCCTGTGGCCACCTGTGTCTTTTCAGTGTCTCTTACTTCATTTGTCTGTAGGTGAAATTGCTCAAATAATGGACCAAGGTGACCTCTCAGTGAAGGATGCTGCCGTCGACACTCTGTAAGTGGCTTATCTGGGGAGAGTCCTCTGGAGGGCAGGACCTCCCGTCAGCCCTGCCAGCCGCCTGACAGGCCCAGGGCTGCCCTGCTTTATGATGAGGCCATGTGAAGCACTGAGATGCAGTCCCCCGGGCCCCCGCCACAACCCTCAGCCACCCTTCTAGCTGTTGAGTGGGATACCATTCACCAGGGCTGCCAGGGAGTCAGGAGGCTTGGCGGGCTTCCATGGTGCGATTGCCACCCCAAACCCTCGAGGAAGGACGGGAAGCATAAACAGCTTTGTGCTCGCTGGGGCAGGGCCGTTCATGTGTGCGCCAGCCCCCTTCTTCCTGAGTGCCATCTGTGCCTCACGTTCCACTGTGGGGCAGTGGGGCAGCTCCCTCAGGCCCCTTTGCACCAAGAGTGGCAGGCTGGGTTCTGCTGGGGGCGGTGACCTTGATACCCAGCAAGGCCTGGGGCTCCTGCTGCACCCCAGGCACTGGGCAGAGAGCACCATAAAGGCAGCGGCGTGTGTCCTCGCCAACACTCTGCATCCCAGGTGCTGCCTTCATGCCCTTTGGGGGGAAGGTGAGATAGAAGTTAAGCATCTGTGGGGCCATGCATGGTGGCTCACACCTATAATCCCAGTACTTTGGGAGACTGAGGTAGGAGGATGGCTTGAGTCCAAGAGGCTGGGGTTGTAGTGAGCTATGATTGTGCCACTGCACTCCAGCCTGGGAGACAGAAAAAGACCCTGTCTCAAAGAAAAGAAAAAGACCATAAGCATCTGGAGCACCTGCAAGAGCCTGTGCATGGGCTCGGCGTGACTGAGAGTCCTCCGCCTGGCCCGAGCATCAGGCATGCCCTCCCGAGACCCCTCAAGATGCTAGAAATGGGACTTTCTCCAAAGTTTAAACATTTGTAGAGGATTTAGCTTCTTTGGTGGTGCCCTTGGATTGTGATGCCCTCTGGAAGTCTGGTTTCACGCTTGCTGTCACTGTACATCGGCATTCATGATGGACTTGTTTTTTCTCTGCCTGGTGAGGTTTGGAGACTTGAAGGAGGACAAGGTGACGCGCCATGATGGAGCCAGCTCGGACGGGCACCTGGCACACATCTTCAGACATGCGGCCAAGGAGCTGTTCAACGAGGATGTAGAGGAGGTCACTTACCGAGCCCTGAGGTGTGGGGCAGCGTCCACAGCCTGTCTGTGCCTGTGGTCAGCACGTGTGCACGTGTGATCTGTGCATGTGGCGGTTCTGTGTATGGAGTTTACACCAGTCACAATCGAAAGGGCTTTTTTGTGTTTATTTAGAACTTTTATTTTGCTGACATTCCAAACTCACATTAGAAAGTGTTCTTGGGTGGCTCACGCCTGTAATCCCAGCACTTTGGGAGGCCGAGGCGGGTGGATCACAAGATCAGGAGATTGAGACCATCCTGGCTAACACAGTGAAACCCCGTCTCTACTAAAAATCCAAAAAATTAGCCGGGTGTGGTGGCACGCGCCTGTAGTCTCAGCTACTCGGGAGGCTGAGGCGGGAGAATGGTGTGAACCTGGGAGGTGGAGGTTGCAGTGAGCCGAGATCGTGCCACTGCACTTCAGCACGGGCGACAGAGCAAGACTCCTGTCTCAAGAAAAAACAAGTGTTCTTAAGTCACAGATAAAGGACTTGATGGATCAAAATTCTCTGTGTTCATTTTGTAGAAACAAAGACTTCCAAGAGGTCACCCTTGAGAAGAATGGGGAGGTGGTGTTACGCTTTGCTGCAGCCTATGGCTTTCGAAACATCCAGAACATGATCCTGAAGCTTAAGAAAGGAAAGTTCCCGTACCACTTTGTGGAGGTCCTCGCCTGTGCTGGAGGTGAGGCGCCAAGAGCAGCACCTGGCTCTGTCCCCCGTGGGTGCTCGGGCCACACTGGTCCTGCAGCTGCCAGAGAGACGGTGTTCTTGGCCACCCAGAGCCTCTCTCAGCCCCGAGAGCTTTGTAGGGTGTGGATGTTCCCATGGGGCTTGTGCTGGGACATTCTAGGCTCCATTGGTTTTGCTCTTTCCCTCACCCCACATAGCGTGTGGGCATTCTCTTGGGGACGTGCCCTCAGGAGGCCCCACATGGCACCAGGTGAGAGTCAGCCCGTGGCAGCTGGCTTAGAGAACAAATCACAAGAGTCGAGGCCACTCTGCCTGGGAGAAACACCCCTGCCTCCTGCCAGGCGCCAAGGATGAGCCAGCTCTGTCCTGAGTGATGGGAGAGAGCAGTGAGAGGTGGAAGCGGGAAGGGGTGTGACCCAGCCTGGGCCTGAGGGGCTCCCTTGCTGCTTGGAGGGAGGGTGGGCCACCGTGGGCTACGATCATCCAGGCACGTGAGGAAGGGTCCCCACCTGGGGCAGGAGGAATGAGAGGACAAGAGGAGGCCAGGACAGGGTGGGGGTCTCCGGGAAGGATGTGCTGAGGGTGAGTGTCAGAGACGAAGGGGACCCCCTGCCCCTGACCCCTGGTGGGGAAATGAGGACCTTTGTGCCATTGTGAGTGGGGGGGGGCACCACGAGGGACTTGAGTGGAAATGCTGGGTGCAGGTCAGTGGGAGGAGTGGCTCCACTGATGTTAGATGAATGGGACAAGGTGTGAAGCCACAGGACGGGAGGGGCCCCTGGGCAGGGCACAGACAAGGGTGCAGTTGGAGGCCCTGCCGTAGTGTCCTTCAACACAGAGGAGGGGAGGTCCCAGCCAGCACTGACAGGAGGGTGAGGGCAGAGAGGCGAGCATGTGGCCTTGGAGGCCTCACTGAGCATTCCGGAGGCATGGAAGGGTCAGTCCCACAGCTGGGCTGAGGAGCAGCCAGGAGGTGGGCCATGAAGCAGGGCCTCTGGGAGGGCCTCTGCATGCAGGCAGGTGGAGCTGGGGCCTGAGGAAGGAGAAGGTGCAAGCCAGCCCCCTGGGAAAGTGGAGGTTGGAGACCAACTGGGGTGCCACCTTGCAACCCATGGGGAGTGAAGTTTAACCGGGAAATTTGCTCCAGATGTTTTAAATGAATACACTACTAAGAGTGACATCATCTAACATGCTGGAGAGTAAGTAGCATCAATAAATAGGAGACACATTTTTACTCAGGCCAGTGTTGGGTGTGTGGGCTCATGGCTGGGCTCACAGCTCAGCTGCCTCCGGTGCAGCCTCCAGGCAGCACCCAGCACACTTAACACGTGTGGTGCAGGCAGGAGTGGTTTTACTGCTTGTTCACAATCCCTGTGCTATCTTGGTTTTGCCAAATTCCAAGAGAAGTTGGAAATCGGGATTTGCATACAAAGCCAGTCAGTTCTAAAAGGCAACTTAGGTTTTAGGTAAAACCATTTTATGGGTGATATAAATGGGTAAGAATGAGAGGTACATGGGTCCGGGTGCGGTGGCTCACGCCTGTAATTCCAGCACTTTGGGAGGCCAAGGCAGGCAGATTACCTGAAGTCAGGAGTTCGAGACCAGCCTGGCCAACATGGTGAAACCCTGCCTCTACTAAAAATTACAAAATTAGCCGGGCATGGTGGCACACACCCGTAATCCCAGGTACTTGGGAGGCTGAGGCGGGAGAATTGCTTGAGCCCAGGAGATGGAGGTTGCAGTGAGCCAAGATTAAGCCACTGCACTCCAGCCTGGCCGACGGAGAGAGACTCTGTCTCAAAAAAAAAAAAAAAAAAATGAGAGGCACACAGGGCTATGAGTCTGGGATTAGCGTCCCTGAGGGCCTTGGGGAAGACCCTGGCCTGTGCAGCCAGCCCTAGCCCTACACCACGCAACGTTCCACGTCCCCTTCATTCCTCTCCCGCTTGCAAACTGTCTTCCCTATGACGCAAAAGCTTCCTTAAGACTATCGCGGCTGGGTGCGGTGGCTCATGCCAGTAGTCCCAGCTTGAAGCAGAAGGATTGCCGCTTGACTCCAGAAGTTCAAGATCAGCCTGGGCAACATAGCAAGACCCACCCCGCATCCCCCAGTCTCTACAAAAAATTTAAAAATTAGCCAGGCAAGGTGGTGTGTGTCTGTAGTCCTAGCTGCTCAGGAAGCTAACGCGGAAAGATCGCCTGAGCCCAGGATAAACTTACCTGTGTTTATCTTTCAGGATGCTTAAATGGCAGAGGCCAAGCCCAGACTCCGGATGGACATGCGGATAAGGCCCTGCTGCGGCAGATGGAAGGCATTTACGCTGACATCCCTGTGCGGCGTCCAGAGTCCAGTGCACACATGCAGGAGCTGTACCAGGAGTGGCTGGAGGGGATCAACTCCCCCAAAGCCCGAGAGGTGCTGCACACCACATACCAGAGCCAGGAGCGTGGCGCACACAGCCTGGACATCAAGTGGTGAAGTCAGGCCAGGGCCTTCCAGCTGCTCTTAGGGCCAGAGCCACTCTCAGTAGAGGGAGGGGCTGCCTTGAGTGGAGTATTAAAGACACTTAAGAAAACTGCTGAATGGGTTACTTTGGTTTCTCAGAGTTCCCTGCTATCCCGTTTATTGGAGGCCCCTCAGGCAGTTTCATGTGGTGCTATCTTCATAATAGGTGTGGGATTGGAACTTTTTTTTTTTTTTTTGAGGCGGAGTCTGTCGCCCAGGCTGGAATGCAATGGCGCCATCTCAGCTCACTGCAACCTCTGCTTCCCGGGTTCAAGCGATTTCTCCTGCCCCAGCCTTCCGAGTAGCTGGGACTACAGTCGCACACCGCCGTGCCCAGCTAGTTTTTGTATTTTTAGTAGAGATGGGGTTTCACTATGTTGGCCAGGCTGGTCTTGAACTCCTGACCTCCTGATCCACCCGCTTGGCCTCCCAAAGTGCCAGGATTGCAGGCGTGAGCCACCGTGCCCGGCAGATTGGAACGTTTTAACATGAAAGGAGCACTTCCCCGATTTATCCCTTTATCCTAAGATTGTGAAAAAATCCCAAAGAGTGAGAATGGAGACAGACTACTGTATTTTAGGTGTTAAAAAAAATTCCAGAAAGTGTCCTGTGACGAGCTAAGACCCCCAGAGGTGGTAACACACATGCCTCGGAGGTGATTTGATGTGGGAATGAGGGCAGAGGCGGGGCAGCTGTGCCTGTGGCCCTGGGGTTGTTAGGGCAGGCAGTCCACAGTCCCAGATTCCTGCCCATTTTGGCTCTTTTACCCACTCATATTTTCCTTGAAAATGTTTTTGACAGAACATTAATTGTCAGCCTTTTAGACTCAGGAGACTCATACACAAATCTGAATTTCCAGCTTTTCTTAGAAAAACTAATTTCTGACAACACTAGGCCCCATTCCTCACAGCCAGTCACCACCCTCCTCCCATTCCTCACAGCCAGTCACCACCCTCCTGGACCATACTCAGCCCTGGGCCATTCCTCACAGCCAGTCACCACCCTCCTGGACCACACTCAGGGCCCTGGAGGCCTGGCGACCCAGGCCCCAGCTTAAACTTGTACATTCAGTCTTCGAGTTAGACTTGCATTGCGGCAAGGGAAGGGCCTGACAAAGGTGGCAGACACGAGAGTGGAAAATTGAGAAGGCTGCCCGCACAAGCTGGGTGGGTGCGGGCGAGCCCCAGCTCCTCAGCACTGTCATGAGGTGGGAGTCGGGTAAAGGCTCTGTCCGACCCTGAGGGGTTGAGGATGCTCGGGTGGTCCAGCCTCTCGCAGAACACTTCCCCGTCACCCTTGGCAGACAGGTTTCTTCTCACACACAGCCCTGGCCCATCCACCCGCCATGCAGCCCTCTGTGCTCAGGGTGATGGAGCCCCCTCCATTCTGGCACGGCACTGCGGGCATGAGCTTGCCTTAAAAAGAAAGGAGAGGCTGGGCATGGCAGCTCTTGCCCTATAATCCCAGCACACTGGGAGGCCACGGCGAGAGGAGTGCTTGAGTTCAGGAGTTTCTACATGGTGAGACTCCGTCTCGACAAATTTTTTTTTTTTTTTTTTTGAGACAGAGCCTCAGTTTGTCACCCAGGCTGGAATGCAGTGGCGCGATCTCGGCTCACAGCAACCTCCACCTCCTGGGTTCGAGCGATTCTCCTGTCTCAGCCTCTGGAGCAGCTGGGCTCACAGGCGCATACCACTGCGCCCGGATATTTTTTGTATTTTTAGTTGAGACGGGGTTTCGCCATGTTGATCAGGCTGGAACTTCTGACCTCAGGTGATCCGACCACCTCAGTCTCCCAAAGTGTTGGGATTACCGGCGGGAGCCACTGCACCTGGCAAAAAAAAATTTTTTTTAAAGGAGAAAGCAGTTTAACCATGGACAGTGAAACAGAGCTGGCAGACACCTGAAAATCCGTGGAACTGCGCAGCTGCACCCTAGGGCTCATCCCAGGAGAAGAGAGATGTCAGTGTGGCCGGAGGTGTCCTGAAGCACTGGGATTGGGTTAACTCGACTGGTGGCCTTCCCAGCCCTCCGTGCTGCAGAGCCTCTGTACGCTCGGCTGCCTTCATCTCACTCTGCTGTGCCTGTGCACCTGTCCTGTGGATAACTGCGTATATTGTGTTCCATTGCCTGTCTTGCTGGATGACTGCATATATCATGTTCAGTTGTGTATTTGTTTTGCTTTCAGTCTATATACAGTTGGGTTTCCAACCTCTGATTCTGGAATAAACAGTTGCAGCGTGTCTGAGTGAATGGTTGAGTGAGCCTAGCCACCTGCTGCCCCAGCAGGGCCACATCTTGTGGTGCATTGCCGTCCTCACCACGGCCACGCCAGGTGGCCTCGCCTGTGCTTCCTGAGCTGCCACCTGGTGTGGAGTCAGGAGAGTCCTCTGTCTTCCTCCAGGAAGATGCTCACCAGGCCCAGAGCACCAGGAGGCGGCAGAGGGCCACCCTGCTACAGTGAAGAAATCACCTCCCGCAGTAACCACTGCACAGGGCACCACAGCTGAAGCCATCCCTGCAGGTCGTGTGGGGCGGCCAGGCTGAGGGACTGGGCACCAACATGAGATGCTGGGGTCCCCGTGCCTGCTGGTGGGTTATAGCTATGGGGACCGTGTGCATTTTGTTCTGCACAGGCGAAAAGTGGCGAGAGTTCCTTCATTATAACAGGAATGCTATTAGCGGCCAGACCAAGGCGCCTAGATGTGGTGCGAGGCAGCACGCTGGTCGGGGAGGATGGATGGTGTGCCCGGCCCGTGCCCGCTGGTGAGCCAGGCTGGTCCTGGTGCGAGGCAGCACAGTGGTCGGGGAGGATGGATGGTGTGCCCGGCCCGTGCCCGCTGGTGAGCCAGGCTGGTCCTGGTGCGAGGCAGCACACTAGTCCAGGGGGATGGTGTGCCCAGCCCGTGCCTGTGGTAAGCCAGGCTGGTCCGGGGGGATGGTGTGCCCAGCCCATGCCCGCTAGTGAGCCAGGCTGGTCCTGGCGTGAGGAGGAGGAGGAGAAGATGAGCCCTGGTGGCATTCCGTGCTGGCACCACCATGTAGGAACACGGCCATGTGTGCTCTGGTGCTGCTGTGTACTGCAGGGGCCCGAACATGTCTGATCTGATAAACGTGTGTTACCGTCCCACGTTGAATAGATCTGCTCTTCGGTGCCTGTGGTCTGAGCAGCAAAGCCCAGATTTCTCAATTCCATTTCCACCTGTCCTGAGAGCTTATACGTGTTGCAGCCAGTGTAGACTGTCCACACTGGTCCTTCCTTAGTGTTGCTGGAGTTGCAAACAGGCTCATCCACTGTGCCCGCCTGTTGGTTTGCCGCTTGCCTGGGGTGTGGATCTAGGGTGAACCCTTGGGTGTGTGCTGGCTTTGAGGGTGTCCCATGGCCTCATCTGCAGGCCCAGAGCTGAGCAACTGAGGCGTTTGGACACATGGCCTCCCACAGTCGTGTGACCTTCACGCTGAGTCTAGACCAGAGATGTCAGAGGAGGGAACGGGGCCCAGAGCTGAGCAACTGAGGCGTTTGGACACATGGCCTCCCACAGTCGTGTGACCTTCACGCTGAGTCTAGACCAGAGATGTCAGAGGAGGGAACGGTGGCCCAGGCAGGGCTGACTTGCCAAGGCCACTTCGCCTCTAGATGGGGCCCGGTGTTTATGTTTCCACTGCAAACAGAGCATCTGTGTAAAGCAGATCAACCCTCAACTCATGGTGAGGAGCCCTCAGTCGGCCGCTGCAGAGGGCGAGCTGTGGGTTTTGGGTAGAGGCCGGCTCTGCTTTCTGAGGAGGAGCCTTGTGTTCTGAAATCAAGGAGAGCAGGTGCCAGGGCTGAATGCTTCAAAGCTGAAATGCAAATTGTCCGATAGGCAAAGGTTTTTATTAAGTATTCAGCACAGTAAGAAGAGGAAGTGCTCACGGCTGCTGGCTGGAGTGCAGTTTGGCAGTAACACCCCAACTTGATAAAAGTCGTATAGCTCACGCCTGTAATCCCAGCACTTTGGGAGGCCGAGACGGGCGGATCACAAGGTCAGGAGATCGAGACCATCCTGGCTAACATGGTGAAACCCCATCTCTACTGAAAACATGAAACATTTTTTTTTTTTTTTTTTTTTTTTTTTTTGAGGCGGAGTCTCGCTCTGTCGCCCAGGCTGGAGTGCAGTGGCGCGATCTCGGCTCACTGCAAGCTCCGCCTCCCGGGTTCCCGCCATTCTCCTGCCTCAGCCTCCCGAGTAGCTGGGACTACAGGCGCCGCCATCACGCCCGGCTAATTTTTTTGTATTTTTAGTGGAGACGGGGTTTCATTGTGTTAGCCAGGATGGTCTCGATCTCCTGACCTCGTGATCCGCCCGCCTCGGCCTCCCAAAGTGCTGGGATTACAGGCTTGAGCCACCGCGCCCGGCCGAAAACATGAAACATTAGCTGGGCGTAGTGGCGGGCACCTGTAGTCCCAGCTACTCGGGAGGCTGAGGCAGGAGAATGGCGTGAACCCGGGAGGCAGAGCTTGCAGTGAGCCGAGATCCGGCCACTGCACTCCAGCCTGGGCAACAGAGCAAGACTCCATCTCAAAAAAAAAAAAAAAAAGGTCGTATAGCTTAGCTGTTAGGAACTGTCCCTGGAGCAGTCCACCTCACAGGTGCCCAGTGCGCAAGACCTGGAGGATGTCTGTTCTACGTCTGCATTTGCTGTAAACAAGCTGCAACAGCGAACTAAAAGCCCACCGGGGCAAGTGTCAGGACATCCAAAGCTGGGGTTCTAGGAGTGGTTAAAGTACAAAATGGATGTTTATGTCCTGATATGGACTTTTTTTTTTTTTTTCTTCGAGACAGGGTCTGGCCCCGTCACCCAGGTTGGAGTACAGTGGCACCATCATGGCTCACTGCAGACTCAACCTCTCAGACTCAATCAATCCTCCCACTTCAGCCTCCTGAGTAGTTGGGACTGCAGGCATGCGCCGCTACTCCCAGCTAATTTTTTGTACTTTCTGTGGAGACAGGGTTTTGCCATGTTGCCCGGGTTGGTCTGGAACTCCTGGACTCAAGTGATCTTCTCCCTTGAGCCTCCCAAAAGTACTGGGATTACAGGCGTGAGCCACCGCACCAGCCTGGTTTGAAATTTGATTAAAATAAGGAGGAAAACCTGCAAGGCAGAGTGACAGACACGGCATCTGCATGGTGAGTGTGGACGAGTGGCAGTGGAATTGGGAGGAGGGACTGGAGCGGGAGCAGTGGCTGCTAACCACTGCCAACACTTCGCCTCCTCTCTGATGCCCCTAAGCCTTCCTCTCACATCGATCTTGGCAGAATCCTCCTGTTCCTCTGTCTTCGGCTTTAGCCACCATCAGGGTGTCTGTCCTGCAATTTCCCCCCTCCTTTTTGCCCTGTCATGGAAAGACCATGTAGCAGCCGGCAGTCCTTCCCCACTCCAGGCCCAGAGCACAGTGTTTGCAACTGTCCTGGGCTCTGGTACCTGAGGAGTCTGTCCCTGAGCCAGTCTGGACACAGACAGCCAGGCAGCAGCACGGGCACTTTGGGATGTCAGTGCCATCCTCATGGGTACTGTGTCCACGTGGGATGCCGGGGCCTGGTGGTGGGATGTACGGGGAGTACTGCGGCTGCATTTCTCTCCTGTTGGAGCGAGGTTCTCACCTCCAGCTTCTGATGTCAGTGGAGCGGGAATGCCAACCCAGAGGGCCATAACATCCCAGCCCCAGCCCCCCCCCCCCGCTTTTTTTTTTTTCTGAGACAGGGTCTCATTCTGTCACCCAGGCTGGAGTGCGGTGGTGCAATCTCAGCTCACTGCAGCTTCGACCTACCAGGCTCAAGAGACCCTCCCACCTCCCAGGTAGCTGGGACCACAGGCGCATACCACCATGCCCGGCTAATTTTTGTATTTTTTGTGGAGACAGGGTTTCACCATGTTGCCCAGGCTGGTCTCCAACTCCTGACCTCAAGCGATCCGCCTGCCTCAGCCTCCCAAAGTGCTGTGGTTACAGGTGTGAGCCACTGCACCTGGCCTTGATCTTCTAGCCAAAACTAGAGAGAGAGAAAGACAGAAAGAAAGAACGTTAAAAGGGAAAGAAAAGGCAGGAACCCCTAAGCCCACACCCTCAGGAAAGGAAGGGAAGAGAGGATGGGGATCCAGCCAGACCCTTTTGGCAGGAGAACACTTGCTGGGTTCAGGAGGGTTCCCTGGTGAGTTGGTTGATGGCAGGAGGCTCCCTGGCAGCCGGACAGGGAGAAGGGTGCCAGCCTCTGCAGGCACCTTTGGCCACGTGGAGGAGCAGATCTAAGTGTGGCCAGGGAGGTTTCAAAGCCTCAAAAACGCTGCAGACAAAGGATGCATGTACTGTGCCCAGACCCTGTTCTCTAAGCCATGAGCAGGTACTGATGGGGGGGTCCCGGGCCAGGTGGACACACAGAGAAGAGGACTGAGGAGTACAAAACCCCTCCCCCGCTCTCAGGGAGGGTTCTTGCCCAAGCCAGGGAGTGCAGAGGGCAATAAGCCCACTACTGCCATCCTCATCCTTCCCGGGACTAGGCTGTGAGGCAAGGTGGGTTCACATCGAGATTTGAACTCGGATTGCTGCCGCTGCCCATCCTCCACGCCTTGACACGACCAGGGATGTTTACTGGGGCCTGGGGGGGGAATTAGAAAGGGGCCCACAGGCTGCCCAGTCAGGAAGGAAAACAAGTCCATAGCAGAGGATGGTTTCGATCCATCGACCTCTGGGTTATGGGCCCAGCACGCTTCCGCTGCGCCACTCTGCTGACTGTGAGGGGGAGCGTGAGTCAGATCATGACCACACGAGTCATCTCCCTGCAGGCGGCGACCTCTACTGGCCAACAGGGGCCAACCGAGGACTGACTGGGCAAGGCACATGCTCAGCCTACTCCTCTTCTCTCAACTTCTTATAAATAAAACTCTCTGAATTCATGTCCTTTTCTGCTGTTAAAACATTGGCTGGAGGCCGGGCTTGGGGGCTCACACCTGTAATCCCAGCACTTCAGGAGGCCAAGGTAGGCAGATCACCTGAGGTCGGGAGTTTGAGACCAGCCTGACCAACATGGAGAAACCCCATCTCTACTAAAAATACAAAATTAGCTGCGTGTGGTGGTGCTCACCTGTAATCCCAGCTACTCGGGAGGCTGAGGCAGAATTGCTTGAACCCAGGAAGTGGAGGTTGTGGTGAGCTGAGATCATGCCATTGCACTCCAGCCTGGGCGACAAGAATGAAACTGTCTCAAAAAATAAGAAAATAAAATTAAATTAAATTAAAAACTGTTGGCCGGGCACAGTGGCTCACGCTGTAATCCCAGCACTCTGGGAGGCTGAGGCAGGAGGATCACTTGAGCTCAGGAGTTTGAGACCAGCCTGGGCAACACAGGGAGACCCCGGCCTCTACAAAAAATACAAAAAGAAAACATGGCCAGGGGTTGGCAGCGAGCGCCTGTAGTCCCAGCTACTGAGGAGGCTGAGGTGGGAGGATCGCTTGAGCCCAGGAAGCAGAGAGCAGAGATCGTGCCACTGTGCTCCAGCCTGAGCGACAGAGCCAGACCCCAGTCTCAAAAAAAACAAAACAAAACAAAACAAAAACCTGAAACTCCTGGGATCCAACTGAAAGTATGAGCCGGGACACTGAAAGGAGACAGGTGCAGCTAGTCCAATGAACTGTCTGTGAGGAGCCACGGTCAGCACGGAGGCCTGAGCCCAGCAGCCTGGACCCTGTGAGAGCTGGAGCTAATGGGATGGGCCACCAAACAGGAGGCATGGCTCTCCTGAGAGGAGCCATCGACCCTCGGCCAGGCAGAGAAAGAGCTGAGGAATACCCAAGCCTCTGCTCCACCCTCCAGTCTCCTTGCCAGTGCCTCCCATTGGCTGCAGCCCGTAGCTGTCTTGCCCGCTGCCTTCCAGACGGCCTCGGGTAAGAAAGGCGGAGGTGGGCCTAGAGCACACATCCCAAAGCACTACAGGAAGCAGCTGTGGCCCTACGCGTATGGCCACGTTGCCAAGAGCACCGGAGGGAGGGGAGGCTGCAGCCAGGGAACTCTGTGATGCTGCTGGCACCCGGCAGGGCACAGGGTGCAGCCCTGGGCTCAGAACCTCCAGACTGGGGGCTGCCCATGGGGTGAGGCTCCCTGTGCTGCACCCACAGGCCTGTACTGCAAACCTGCACCTCCGCAGTCTAATGGGTGTTGTGTGAGTCTTACAAACCCAAGCACACGGATACAGGAACAGAGGTGAAAAGGTGTCGACTGGGAGAAGACAGGGAAGTTCAGGACTGTCCCGGGCTGGGCCAAGCTGCTAGGCTCAAAACCAGATTGGAGGGTTGGTGTCAAAAGCTTGCTGATGAGGTGTGTAGGATGCACTTCTTGGAACAGGCCCAGAATTTGAGAAGAGATGGTCCCCACTCTTCTGGGTGTACCAGGCAATCTAAAGATGCGGGCCGGACTCTCTCCAGCCCCCTTAGTGATGCTTGTTTTACGGCATCGGACCAAAATGGTCATGAGGACACGGAAGGAGGGCACGCCCAGGCTTCTTTCTTCGTTCAAGCCTGCCCGGGCAAGGGCTCCTGCTAAAATGTTTTGGCGACCAAGCACACATCGCAATACCAGTGGGGTGGGGCAGCCCGCCCCTGGTGACAGGTGGCCTCTCTCATCCTCCTCCTGTGGAAGGCGCAGGAGCCAGGCTGGAACAGACCCTGAGGCTGGACCTGGTCGGATCTGCGTCCCCGCAGGAACCCACTGTCGCTGCCCCTGCACGATGCCCGCCCACGGTGGCAGCAACAGGCGATGGGCCCGTGCAGGTGGGAAACCGATTTTCCTCTCAGCTGCTCGCCCTCCGCAGGTCCCAAAGAGGGGCGTCGGGCGTCCTCCTCACACAGCCTTAGAGGGGAGGTCGGCACCAGCGTCTTTCCCACGCCCCTGGCAGATGCGCCCGCGGCTTCTACCCCGGATGCCCGAGCGTCAGGTCAGCGTCAGCCGCGCGCGCCGGAAGCGTTTACTCGTCCCGATCCCCGGCGCGGAAGTCCGACTACGAAGCTGCGGCGTCGCAGGCGCCGCCTCAGGCCCCCACCCGACCCCCCCTTGGGTTTGCGGACAGAGCTGGCGCCTCTGAAGGCGGAGGCGAGGGTCCCGCTCCTGGACGGCTCTTGTCCCTCAGCGGGAGCCGCCGGCGGTCACGTGGGAGGTCCCGTGGGAGGCCACGCGGGGTCACGTGGGTGGTCACGTGGGTGGCCTGTCAGGTGCTCGGCGACACCTTCGCGCGCAGCCCAGGCCCTCACGGGGGCGTCCGGTCCGAGCATGCGCAGCAGGAGGCGCGGGTGTCCACAGCGCGGCGGGGCGGGAGGCCTCCCTGTCACCCCGAGCCCGCGGGTCTCTCACCCCCGACCCCCGCCGACCTCCCTCGCACCCCGGCCCCCGCCACCCTCCCTCGGCGCTCGGGACAGGCTCGGGACGCTGGGGCCGGGTCCGAGCACCGAGCAGCCCGCGCCTGTCCTTAGGAAGCCCAGGGAGACGCGGGGTATTCGCATGCGGTCGGCGGGGAACGGGCGGCGCCCACACCCCCGCGCTCGGAGAACTCCCCAGTGCCGCCTGGAACGAACGCGGTGCCGCCCGACGGTGCGGGCTGCAGGCCCTGCCGCTTGTCGCGGCGATGGTTGGAGGCACGGCTCTGAGGAGAGGATAGAAAGGACCTTGTCTCCGTTCCCCGGTGGATGAAAACGTGCTTGTTACCGCGAGGCGTTTAGAAAAGCTTCTGTTCACTGTGGATTCTGCGGGTAGCGCCCCGGACACTTCGAGGGTTGCGGTCCGATCGGGCCGAGCCTCTCCCGTGTGCGGGGAAGGATTTCAGGCCTTTCGAGGGCCCCGCGCAGGGACTGGCCCGGAGTTCCGCGCGTCTTCCCCGTGGCGTGTTTCGTTGTTTTTGGTAGAGGATGGGGGGGGGGGTGTCACACTTGCGCATGCTGGTCTCGAACTCCTGAGCTCGGTGGATCCTCCCGCCTCGGCCTCCTGCGCGCTGGGAGTGCGGGTGTGAGTCACCCCGCCCGGCCCAGAGCGGCTTAACACCCGCTTTCCATCGTTGTGATTGCAGGAGACACGCAGGCCGACTTCCATGTTGACCATTCACTCCTCTCCACTAATGACACCACGTACGTTCTGTTCCTTTTGCCTGTCCGTCAAGAAGAGGCCTCGTGTGTTTTTATGTGATTTCTGTGTGACCCAAGTCAACACATGCTTCGTGTGCGCTGCGGAGCCTTTGTGATTTTCCGGGGTTCTCAAGATACTCACCGATAGGGCCGGGCGTGGCGGCCCACGCCTGTAATCCCAGCACTTTGGGAGGCCCAGGTGGGTGGATCACAAGGTCAAGAGATCGAGACTATCCTGGCCAACATGGTGAAACCGTGTCTCTACTAAAAATACAAAAATTAGCCGGGCTTGGTGGTGTGCTCCTGTAATCCCAGCTATGGGGAGGCTGAGGCAGGAGAACCATTTAAACCTGGGAGGCGGAGGTTACAGTGAGCCAAGATCATGCCACTGCACTCCAACCTGAGTGACAGTGGGAATGTCTCAAAAAAAAAAAAAATTCATTGATGTGAAAGACTACCTGATGTGGGTAATGTCGGTCTGATTTAAAAACCTATACAACCAACCAACATAGGCAATGTTTAGTCTTAGGAAAGACTAACCAACATCAGGTAGCAGTTTTTCTGTTTAAAAAAACTTATTTTGGCTGGGAGTGGTGGCTCCTGCCTGTAATCCTAGCACTTTGGGAGGCCTGTGCGGACGGATTGCCTGAGCTCAGGAGTTCAAGACCAGCCTGGACAACATGGTGAAACCCCGTCTCTACTAAAATACAAAAAATTAGTGTGGCGTGGTGGTGGGCGCCTGTAATCCCAGCTACTCGGGAGGCTGAGACAGGATAATCGCTTGAACCTGGGAGGCAGAGGCTTCAGTGAGCCAAGATGGTGCCATTGCACTCCAGCCTGGGCGACAGAGCGAGACTGTCTCAAAAAAAAAAAAAAATTGTTTCAAAACGTTTCGAGAAGCATCTGTTTTGTCTGATGTGTTTTAGTTAAGAAGTTGCGGGCCAGAGCGGTGGCTCAAGCCTGTAACCCCGGCACTTCGGGAGGCCGAGACGGGTGGATCACAAGGTCAGGAGATCGAGACCATCCTGGCTAACATGGTGAAACCCCGTCTCTACTAAAAAATACAAAAAAACTAGCCGGGCGAGGTGGTGGGCGCCTGTAGTCCCAGCTACTCGGGAGTCTGAGGCAGGAGAATGGTGTAAACCTGGGAGTCAGAGCTTGCAGTGAGCTGAGATCGCGCCACTGCACTCCAGCCTGGGCGACAGAGCGAGACTCCGTCTCGGAAAAAAAAAAGAAGTTAGGGAATTGGAATCTTGAACAATATATCTTTCACTAAAAAGTGTTGGGTGGGCCGGGCGCGGTGGCTCAAGCCTGTAATCCCAGCACTTTGGGAGGCCGAGACGGGCGGATCATGAGGTCAGGAGATCGAGACCATCCTGGCTAACACGGTGAAACCCCGTCTCTACTAAAAATACAAGAAAATTAGCCGGGCGAGGTGGCGGGCGCCTGTAGTCCCAGCTACTCGGGAGGCTGAGGCAGGAGAATGGCGTGAACCCGGGGGAGCGGAGCTTGCAGTGAGCCGAGATCGCGCCACTGCACTCCAGCCTGGGGCACAGAGCAAGACTCCGCGCCAAAAAAAAAAAAAAAAAGTGTTGGGTGGAATTACTGCTCATCCTAACAGGTGGAATGAGACAGCCTGGTACTGAAATCAACAAATTCGTGGGTGTGTCTGCGGCCAGCCCAGTGTGTGTCCTGCTGACTGGACCATCTGTGGTTTTCCTGTCTGTGACCTTCAGCTTCCTTCTGCATCTTTGCTTTCTGTTTGGTGTGTCCTCTCATAATGTCTGCATTGTCATTTTCATTCTCCATATGTTTTTAGTTACGATGATTCTTTTCCTTCATGGTTTTGACCATTAGTGGTTTTTTTGTTTTTTTTTTTTTGAGACGGAGTCTCGCTCTGTCGCCCAGGCTGGAGTGCAGGGGCCGGATCTCAGCTCACTGCAAGCTCCGCCTCCCGGGTTCACGCCATTCTCCTGCCTCAGCCTCCCGAGTATCTGGGACTACAGGCGCCCGCCACCTCGCCCGGCTAGTTTTTTGTATTTTTAGTAGAGACGGGGTTTCACCGTGTTAGCCAGGATGGTCTCGATCTCCTGAACTCGTGATCCGCCCGTCTCGGCCTCCCAAAGTGCTGGGATTACAGGCTTGAGGCACCGCGCCCGGCCGACCATTAGTGTTTTTAATTTCTGTTGTGATACAATACTTTGTCTTGAGCTCCACAATTGTGTGATAAAATAACAATACACTGGCTGGACGCAGTGGCTCACACCTGTAATCCCAGCACTTTGGGAGGCTGAGGTGAGCAGATCATGAGGTCACGAGAGGGAGACCATCCTGGCTAACACGGTGAAATCCCATCTCTACTAAAAATGCAAAAAATTAGCCAGCCGTGGTGGCAAGCGCCTGTAGTCCCAGCTGCTCCAAAGGCTGAGGCAGGAGAATCGCTTGAACCCAGGAAGCAGAGGTTGCAGTGAGCAGAGATCATGTCCCTGCACTCCAGCCTGGGCGACAGACAGAGACTCAGTCAGTAAATAAACAAAGTAACAATACACCCCACGTACTGACTAGCAAGTGTGTGAAGGGTTCTGTCCCGAGAATACACATCTCTTCAGCTACTTTTGCTGTGTTATTAGCAATTTGAGTGTTACTTCTTCTGGAACTTCCAGAATTTGTCAGGACAATTGCGTATGTTTCAGATGTGCAAAGCCTTGATGTGACTTCACACTCCAGGGCTCACGGTTGGTGCTGCCACAGGCATGTGCCCTGCAAGCACGGGCATTCCAAGAAATGGCTCAGTGTAGCGAAATGTCAACTGCGGGGCGGGGGCCAGCTCCATAGGATCTGCCCTCCAGGAGGGATTTCAGGAGGGATTTCCCTTCCTGACCAGCATTCAAGGGCAGGTTTTCTGCACACGCCGTGGGGGTCTGATGTTTGGAGAATGTTCCAGACTGGGTGCTGGGAAGTATTTCAAAGCTCGATCTCCCCGAGCATTGTGTGCTCTTCTTGCCTGGGGCTAGGGGTCAGGAGCCCCATGGGTCAACTTCTGGCCAGGTGAGCACCTGGCAGCTGGCCATAGCATAGCTGGGTCGAAGGGACTGCAGAGCCCAGCACACCCCCCATGCCTCCTCCAGTGCTTCCCCAGGAGGCAGAGTGGACACTGCCCTACCTGGGGCCGTACGGCTGGGCCTCAGATCTTCCCAGCCTCTTTGACCAGGTGAACTCAAACTCCTGGACTCCAGGGATCCTCCCACCTCAGCCTGGTGAGTAGCTGGGACTACAGGCATGAGCCACCATGCCTAGCCAAAAAAAAAAAAAAAAATTTTTTTTTTCTTTTTTTTTTGTTTTGAGAGGGAGTCTTACTCTGTCACCCAAGCTGGAGTGCAGTGGTGTGATCTCGGCTCACTGCAACTTCCACCTCCCAGGTTCAAGCAATTCTCCTGCCTCAGTCTCCCGAGTAGCTGGGATTACAGGTGCCCACCACCACCCCCGGCTAATTTTTGTATTTTTAACAGAGACGAGGTTTCACCGTGTTGGCCAGGCTGGTCTTGAACTCCTGACCTCAAGTGATCCACCCTCGGCCTCCCAAAGTGCTAGGATTACAGGCATGAGCCACTGCACCTGGCCAAAAAACGTTTCTAAAATTATGGTTGTGGAGGTGTGGAGTCACTTGTCGCAGGAGCAAGAGGTGTAGACTTGATTGCACAGTGTCGGCAACAGCCACTGGAGACCTGGGCCCCAGGTCCTGCCTCCCCACCCTCCACCTCCACCCCCAGTGGAGGCAAAGACTTTGACTCTCAGTCTCCAGCTTTCTTCCCTCTACCAGGTCCCCCTAGCCCGGACACTCACATTCTCTGATTGTGTAGATAGCAGCGACTAAAAAACCTTTGCCGTGATCATGGCTAGTCAACGCATGAAAAGATGCACAGGCTGGGCACCGCAGCTCTCGCCTGCAACCCCAGGACTTTGGGAGGCCAAGGCCGGCGGATCACTTCAGGTCAGGAGTTTGAGACCAGACTGGGCAGCATGGCAAAACTGCATCTGTACAAAAAATACAAAGATTAGCCGAGTGTGATGGTGCACAGCTGTAGTCCCAGCTACTTGGGAGGCTGAGGTGGGAGGATTCCTTGAACCTGGGAGGTTGAGGCTGCAGTAAGCTGAGATTGTACCACTAGTACACTCCAGCCTGGGTGACAGAGTAGACCCTGTTCCCAAAAAAGAAAGAAAAAAAAGATACTCAGCATCATTAGTCATTATGGAAATGCAAGTTAACACCACAATGAAATGCTACCACGTACCCCCTGGAGTGACTGTGATGAAAGGAAAGGGTGGTCATGGCCGGGCGCGGCGGCTCACCCTTGGAATCCCAGCACTTTGGGAGGCCGAGGCGGGTGCATCACTTGAGGTCAGGAGTTCAAGACCTGCCTGGACAACATGAAACCTCGTCTCTACCAAAAATACAAAAATTGTTGGGCGTGGTGGCTCACCCCTGGAATCCCAGCACTTTGGGAGGCCGAGGCGGGTGGATCACTTGAGGTCAGGAGTTCAAGACGTGCGTGGACAACATGGTGAAACCTCGTCTCTACTAAAAATACAAAAATTGTCAGGCGCAGTGGCTCACCCCTGGAATCCCAGCACTTTGGGAGGCCAAGGCAGACGGATCATGTGAGGTCAGGAGATCGAGACCAGTCTGGCAACATGGTGAAACCCCGCCTCTACTAAAAATACAAAAATTAGCCAGGTGTGGTAATGGGTGCCTGTAATCCCAGCTACTTGGTAGACTGAGGCAGGAGAATGCTATGAACCTGGGGGTGGAGCTTGCAGTGAGCAGAGATCGTGCCACTGCACTCCAGCCTCGGCGGCAGAGCAAGACTCCGTCTCAAAAATAAATACAAATAAAATAATAAAATACAAAAATTAGCTGGGCGTGGTGGTGGGCACCTGTAATCCCAGCTACTTGGGAGGTTGAGGCGGGAGAATTGCTTGAACTCAGGAGGCAGAGGTTGCAGTGAGCCGAGATCGCACCACTGCCCTCCAGCCTGGGCAACAAGAGTGAAACTTCGTCTCAAAAAAAAAAAAAAGTGTGGTCATGCCAAGCGTTGGGAAGAGCAAGTGGGACCCTGCTACATGGCTGGCGGGGTATAGAATGGGGCAGTCACTTTGGAAAGGTTTGGCAGTTTTTTAACATTTGTCCAAGGAGCACTGGCGATTCTGGTGAAGAATGGTGTTAGGAACCAACATCTGGGCACTGGGTGTGCACGTTGCTGCTGGAGTGTCATTGTTTGTCAGCATCTCGGGGGACGGAACCGGGAAATGTGTGTGCACTTGGCCCATGTATGCAGGCATGTCTGGAACTGTTTGGTTTCTTTGTTTTTCTTTTTTTTTTAGAGACAGGGTCTCATTTTGTCACCCAGGCCAGGCTGCAGTGGTATGATCTCAGCTCACTGCAGCCTCAAACTCCTGGGCTCAAGTGAGCTCCCCCCTCAGCCTCCCAGGTAGCTGAGACTACAGGCACATGCCACCATGCTTGGCTAATTTAAAACAAATTTTTTTGGTAACGACAGTGTCTGGCCGGGGTGATGGCTCATGCCTGTAATCCCAGCACTTTGGGAGGCTGAGGTGGGTGGATCACGAGGTCAGGAGATCAAGACCATGCTGGCCAACACGGTGAATCCTCGTCTCTACTAAAAATACAAAAAAAAAAAGATTTAGCTGGGCGTGGTGGCGGGCGCCTGTAGTCCCAGCTACAGTCAGGAGGCTGAGGCAGGAGACTGGCATGAACCCGAGAGGCGGAGCTTGCAGTGAGCAGAGATCGTGCCACTGCACTCCAGCCTGGGCAACAGAGGGAGACTCCGTCTCAAAAAAAAAAAAAAGACAGCGTCTTGCTTTGTTGGCCAGGCTGGTCTCAAACTCCTGGACTGAAGTGATCCTCCGCCTTGGCCTCTCAAAGTGCTGGGATTACAGGCGTGAGCCACCACACGCGGCAGAGGGATTTTCATTTGATTCTCTGTGCTTCACAGAATCTCGGAATAGGTTTTTGCATGAGTCAGTAACTGCTTGGAACATTACTTTTTTGTGAAATTTCTCCAGCCTGATTCTGCATCTGACAAGTGCTGACCTGGATCCCAAGCCCCCCTCAGGGCTCAGAGTCTGTTGGGGAGAAGGTGTGTGTAAGTGAATGGCTGTCCCAGACTCTGAGCTGCAGAGGTGATGCTAGGCATGGCAGCCACTCAGGAGAAGCAGCAGGCCTCACTGTGCAGTAGCAGGTGGTCGGGCGGCTGATGGAGGGGCCGTGGGGACAGGTCTCGCACACTGGTGGGCAGGGCCATAAGCTGGGGCGCACAGGTGGGCAGAGGGCCTGAGGAATGGGGCTGGCAGGGTGTGAGGCATTTGGGTGCAGGTCCTCGGTAATGATGACCCAAGTCACAGCTGCTTCCATCCTGGCCTCATGAAGGTGGGGTCCATGCCCCTCTGCTCAAGTGGGCCCTGGAATCCGGCCCAGTGTCCAGTGTGAGAATGGAGGAGGGAAGTGTCCTGGATGAGCAAATGAGTATGCGGCAGCCCTGAGCTTTGGAGCCTAGGAGGTGGGAGGAACAGGGACGCCACCACAAACGTGAAGCATCCGCGGGAGCACCCGGGGGTGCAGATTCTGGGGAGCAGAGGCCCCGAGCTGAGGTGACACGGGCCGCTCTGTTTAAAAACAGCCTTTGCTGTCAAGCTGGAGTCTGTCCGACTGTCCGTGCGCTGCATGTGGATCTGCTTTTCCGTGTGAGCCTTGGGGAGCACCAGTTTCAGCACAGAAATTCAGAAGGGCAGCCCGGACCATCAGACTGAAGCAGGTAGAGAACTCTGTACATGATCACCAGGGGATGCCCGGCGCTGTGAGGGAGGCCCCGTGCCTTGTGCCCCCTTGAGGCTTCAGTTCCCCTCCCAGGCTGTCCTTGAGGCTCTTCTCACACTCAGATGCACATGGCTCAGAACACAGAGGTTGCAGCGGAGCTCCTGCTGGGGCTGCCTGCACTCCAGGGCACGTCCCGAGGAGGCTCTTCAGACACGGTGCATTCACTTAGAAGGTCAGTCGGTGTAACCTGAATATGACTGGAGTTCGTCTGGTGCCTCCCAGGACACAGCTACAATTGGGACACTGGGGTCAGCCTCCTTCTGGTCCCCTGGAGGGCATACGTTACGAACAGGCACTCCAGGTCCAGGAGCTCCCGAAGGTCTGCGGAGAAGTTCAGGTGCAGGGGGCCTCAGAACCATAGTTCCTTTCAGATCCAGATAATATCAGTAAATTTAAACATTTTCTTGACCAGGCAAGGTGGCTAACGCCTGTAATCCCAGCACTTTGGAAGGCTGAGGCAAGCAGATCACTTGAGCCCAGGAGTTCAAGTGTAGCCTGTGCAACACACTGAGAACCCATCTCTACAAATAATAAAAATAAACAACATTGTCTTAGTATATTCTTTTAAAAATAGGTATTATAAGAGTTATCGCTGAAGCTCTCATTTGTTTAAAATGAGATTCTATTAGAAATATATGTATTATTCGGCTGGGCACAGTGGCTCACGCATGTAATCCCAGCACTTTGGGAGGCCGAGGCGGGCGGATCACAAGGTCAGGAGATGGATACCATCCTGGCTAACACGGTGAAACCCCATCTCTACTAAAAATACAAAAAATTAGCCGGGTATGGTGGCGGGCGCCTGTAGTCCCAGCTACTCAGGAGGCTGAGGCAGGAGAATGGTGTGAACCTGGGAGGCAGAGCTTGCAGTGAGCCAAGATCGCGCCACTGCACTCCAGCCTGGGCGACAGAGCGAGACTGTGTCTCAAAAATATATATATGTGTGTGTGTGTGTTTGTGTGTATGTGTATTATTCCTCTGTTAATCTATAAATCTCACTTGTTCCTGAAATCTGGTGAGATTTAAAAGATTTCACTGGCCAGTCGCGGTGGCTCATGCCTATAATCCCAGCACGTTGGGAGGCCAAGGCAGGAGGATCACTTCAGCTCAGGAGTTTGACAGCAGCCTGGCCAATGTGGTAAAACCCCATCTCTACTAAAAATACAAAAAAAGAAATTAACTGGGGTGGTGGCAGCGCCTGTAATAGGAGGCTGAGGCAGGAGAGTCGCCCGATCCCAGGAGGCGGAGATTGCAGTGAGCCACGGTCATGTTCTTGCACTCCAGCTAGGTCGAGAAGAGCAAAGCTCCATCTCATATAAATAAATAAATACATAAAAATAAAACATTTACCAATTTTTAACTTTTTAATTTTTTTTTTTTTTTGAGATGGATGGCTGACTTAGTTCATTTTGTGTTGCTATAACAATACTAGAGACTGGGTAGTTTATAAAGAAAATAGGTTGATGTAGCTCATGGTTCTGCAGGCTGGGAAGTTCAAGGGCATGGTCATGGTTTCTGGTGAGGGCTTTTTTTTTTGAGACGGGGTCTTGCTCTATCACCACCCAGGCTGGAGTGCAGTGGCGCAATCTCGGCTCACTGCAACCTCTGCCTCCCGGGTTCAAGCGATTCTTCTGCCTCGGCCTCCCGAGTAGCTGGGATTACAGGTGCCTGCCACCACGCCTGGCTAATTTTTGTATTTTTAGTAGAGATGGGGTTTTGCCATGTTGGCCAGGCTGGTCTCAAACTCCTGACCTCAGGTGATCCACCCGCCTCAGCCTCCCAAAGTGCCGTGATCACAGCGTGAACCACCGCGCCCGGCCTCTGGCGAAGGCTTTCGTGCTGCATCGCAACGTGGTAAGAGTGGTCAAAGCGGAAGTGGCCACACTGAAGGAGAAGGGACCTCAGGGGTATCCTATCCTTGTAACAACCCATCCTCCCAGGAACTGAGCCGCTCCTGGGAGAACTAATCCAGGCTCTCGAGACTGAGAACTCACCACCGTAAGAATGGCACCAAGCCGGGCGCAGTGGCTCACACCTGTAATCACAGCACTTTGGGAGGTGGAGGCAGGTGGATCACCTGAGGTCAGGAGTTCAAGACCAGCCTGGCCAACACGGCAAAACCCCATCTCTACTAAAAATACAAAAAAAATTAGCCAGGTGTGGTGGCGCATCCCTGGCGCATCCCAGGGAGGCTGAGGCAGGAGAATCGCTCGAACCCAAGAGATGGAGGATGCAGTGAGCTGAGATCGCACCACTGCACTCCAGCCTGGGCGACAGAGTAAGACTCCATCTCAAAAAAAAGAAAAAAGAATGGCACCAAACCATCATGATGGATCCACCCCCATGACTTAAACAAACACTGATAGATCCCACCTCCCAGCACCACCACACTGGGGATCATTTTTTTTTTTCTGTTTTTTTGTAGAGATGGGGTCTCCCTATGTTGCCCTGTTTGGTCTTCAACTCCTGGGTTAAGCAATCCTCCCAGCACTTTGGAAGATCAAATTTTAACATGAGTTTGGGGATCAAATTTTATTTATTTATTTATTTATTTATTTGAGATGGAGTCTCGCTCTGTCACCCAGGCTGGAGTGCAGTGGCGCCATCTCGACTCACTGCAAGCTCCGCCTCCCGGGTTCACGCCATTCTCCTGACTCAGCCTCCCAAGTAGCTGGGACTACAGGCACCCACTATCATGCCTGCCTAATTTTTTGTATTTTCAGTAGAGACGGGGTTTCATTGTGTTAGCCAGGATGGTCTCGATATCTAACCTTGTGATCCGCCCTCCTCGGCCTCCCAAAGTGCTGGGATTACAGGCATGAGCCACCGCGCCCGCCCTGGGGATCAAATTTTTTTTTTTTTTTTTTTTGAGACGGAGTCTCGCTCTGTCGCCCAGGCTGGAGTGCAGTGGCCGGATCTCAGCTCACTGCAAGCTCCGCCTCCTGGGTTCACGCCATTCTCCTGCCTCAGCCTGCTGAGTAGCTGGGACTACAGGCGCCCGCCACCTCGCCCGGCTAATTTTTTGTATTTTTTTAGTAGAGACGGGGTTTCACCGTGTTAGCCAGGATGGTCTCGATCTCCTGACCTCGTGATCCGCCCGTCTCGGCCTCCCAAAGTGCTGGGATTACAGGCTTGCGCCACCGCGCCCGGCCAGGATCAAATTTTAACATGAGTTTTGGTGGGGACAGGCAAACCTTACCCAAAGCCCAGCACTGACCTTTCTTGGGACATAGACCATCGATCAGTGGTGTCCTTTGTGCCTACACCACACTGCGTGGCCATGACCACAGCCAGGACTGTTTGCCCCTTTCATTCATTTCTTCTTTTTTTTTTTTCTTTTCTTTTTTTTTTTGGAGAGAGAGACTCTCACTCTCAGGTTCACGCGATTATCCCAAATAGCTGGGATTACAGGTGCCAACCACCACGTCGGCTAATTTTTGTTTTTAGTAGAGACCGGGTTTCGCCATGTTGGCCAGGCTGGTCTCAAACTCCTAACCTCAAGTGATCTGCCCGCCTTGGCCTTCCAAAGTGCTGGGATTACAGGCATGAACCACCACGCTCAGCCTATTTTTTATTTTACTCAACTTATTTATTATTATGATTATTATGATTATTATTATTTATTTTGAGACAGAGTCTCACTCTGTCGCCCAGGCTGGAGTGCAGTGGCACCATCTCGGCTCACTGCAACCTCCACCTCCCAGGTTCAAAATCCTCCTGCCTCAGCCTCTGGGGTTGCTGGGACTACAGCTGCCAACACAGACGGCTAATTTTTTGTATTTTTAGTAGAGATGGGGTTTCACCGTGTTAGCCAAGATGGTCTCGATCTCCTGACCTCGTGATCCACCTACCTCGGCCTCCCAAAGTGCTGGGATTACAGGCGTGAGCCACCGTGCCCAGCCTCTTCTTATTATTACAGACAGTGTTGCCTTGTCACCCAGCCTGGAGTGCAGTGGTGTGATCACTGTTCACTGCAGTCTCCACCTCTCAGGCTCAAGTGATCCTCCTGCCTCAGCCTCCTGAGTAGCTGGGAGTACAGGTGTTACCTACAGTTGTCCAGGTTCTTGGTGTTTTGAACAAAGACTTGGACAAAACGCACAGCAAAGCAAGGCAAGAATGAAGCAGAGATTGATTGAAAATGAAAGTACACTCCACAGGGTAGAGGCGCCCGAGCAGCAGCACAAGGGCCAGGGTTACAGAACCTTCTGGGGTCCTTAGAGGTTCTCCACTGGCCAGTTGGTCACACTCCATGCAAATGAAGTAGCAGCCTGTGATCAGTCTGATCTGTTTCGGAAAGCGGCCAGTCAGAGGGACTTTCAATTTTCCATCTGCCATGCAGAAAGCCGGGAAGGGTTTGCAAAGGGAGTAGCCTCTGGTCCTTTAGTTATTTAGGTGTGGGAAGTTGGCGTTTTCCTTTTGATTCAGTTCTAGAAAGTCAGCGTGAATCAGCCTTAGGTTCCCTGCCTCCGTATCCTATTCTCCTGCCTCACAGGCACACGCCACCACACCTGGCTTTTTTTTTTTTTTTTTTTTTTTTTTTTTTTAGAAATGGGATCTCACTAAGTTGTCCAGGCTGGTCTCAAACTCCTGGGCTCAAGCAATCCTCCCACTTTGGCCTACCAAAGTGCCGAGATTATAGGCATGAGCCACTGTGCCTAGCCTAAATAAATTATTTAAAACGTCTTTTGGCTGGGCACGGTGGCTCACACCTGTAATCCAAGCACTTCAGGAGGCCAATTTTTTTTGTATTTTGCGCCCGGCTAATTTTTTTGTATTTTTTTGTATTTTTAGTGGAGACGGGGTTTCATTGTGTTAGCCAGGATGGTCTCGATCTCCTGACCTCGTGATCCGCCCGTCTCGGCCTCCCAAAGTGCTGGGATTACAGGCTTGAGCCACCGCGCCCGGCCAATTTTTTTTTTTTTGTATTTTTAGTAGAGACGGGGTTTCACCGTGGTAGCCAGGATGGTCTTGATCTTCTGATCTTGTGATCTGCCAGCCTCGGCCTCCCAAAGTGCTGGGATTATAGGCGTGAGCCACTGCGCCCGGCCGAATGTAATGTACCTTTTAAAGTCTGCCTCTTTTTAGGACTTTTCTCGTTACCATTGGTTTTCAGCAGTTGCACTAGGATATGCTTTCATGTATTTTTCTTTGGCTGTATCTTTTTAGGAGTTTGCTGAGCTGTTTGGATCTGTGGGTTGGTATATTTTCACCAATTTATAAACTTCTTACATATTATCTTCTTAAATATTTCCTCTGCTCATTTTCTTTCTCCCTACTTCTTGGCAGTCAAATTTTACATTTATTTGACCATTTGATCTTGTCCCACAGATCTCTAATACTCATTTCTGTTTTCTTTTTTTCTCATTTTCCTTCTTTTTTTTTAGTCTCGGCCTTTTGATTCAGATTATTTCTACTGATGTAACTTTGAGTTGAAAAATCTTGTCTTCAGCTGTTTCCACTTTGGTGTTTAGATAATTCAATAAATTATCCATGTCATATATTTTAACTTTTTCTTTATACTGGTGAACTTAACACTAGTAAAGTTTACACACCCTTAACCCTAAAGCCCTTACTCCTAAGGTGTTCCCTTTCCGGGGTCTCAACTGAGTGCCCGGGTTGGACCAAGATGACTTACCTTTGCCGCCATGTCTCTCAGTCCTGTGTCCTCTGCAATCACTTTTCAGCTCCCTTGTAACACCAGCAATCAAAAGAGGTTCAAAAATCAGAGTGAGGTTGTTGTAATAAAACTTCCTCTCGTTCTATTTATTTTTATGTATACATTAATGAAATAACAGGGATAATATTTATATACACCCTGCCTCATTATAGCAATAAGCACTTTTCATCAGTGGGTACATGAGTGAATTGTCAGGGGGGAAAAGCCCCAGACTTATTAAAATATGTATCTCCAATGTAATTCAATTTTTTGGTCTTAATAAAAATTTACAGACTGAGCACGGTGGCCCACCCCCGTAATCCCAGCCCTTGGGGAGGCTGAGGCGGACAGATTGCCTGAGCTCAGGACTTCAAGACCATTATAGGCAATATTGCAAAACCCTGTCTCTGCAAAAAAAAAAAAAAAAAAAAAAAAATTAGCCAGGTGTAGTGGTGCACACTTGTAATCACTACCATGGCTGGCTAATTTTTTGTATTTTTAGTAGAGACAGGGTTTCTCTATGTTGGTCAGGCTGGTCTCGAACTCCTAACCTCAGGTGATCTGCCTGCCTCGGCCTCCCAAAGTGCTAGAATTACAGGTATGAGCCACCGCGCCCAGCTCTAATTTTCTTGTTTTTGTTTGAGATGGAGTCTTGCTCTGTCTCCCAGGCTGGAGTGCACTGGCACGATGTCAGCTCACTGCAAGCCCTGCCTCCTGGGTTCACACCATTTTCCTGCCTCAGCCTCCCGAGTAGCTGGGACTACAGGCACCTGCCACCACGCCTGGCTAATTTTTTGTATTTTTAGTAGAGACTGGGTTTCTTCATGTTGGTCAGGCTGGTCTCGAACTCCCAACTCAGGTGATCTGCCTGCCTCAGCCTCCCAAAGTGCTGGAATTATAGGCATTAGCCACCGCGCCCAGCTCTAATTTTTGTTTTTGTTTTTGTTTGTGTTTGAGACGGAGTGTCACTCTGTCTCCCTGGCTGGAGTGCAGTTGTGAGATCTCGGCTCACTGCAAACTCTGCCTCCTGGGTTCACGCCATCCTCCTGCCTCAGCCTCCTGAGTAGCTGGGACTACAGGTGCCCGCCATCACGCCCGGCTAATTTTTTGTATTTTTAGTAGAGGCGGGGTTTTACTGTGTTAGCCAGGATGGTCTCCATCTCGTGACCTCGTGATCTGCCCGCCTCGGCCTTCCTAAGTGCTGGGATTACAGGTGTGAACCACCGCGCCTAGCCAATTTTTCTATTTTTAGTGGAGATGGCGTTTCACCATATTGGTAGGATGGTCTCATCTACTGACCTCGTGATCTGCCCACCTGGGCCTCTCACAGTGCTGGGATTACAGGCGTGAGCCACCGCGCCCGGACTGTCCATCTTTTTTTGTTGTTCTTTTTTCTTTTCTTTTCTTTTTTTGAGACAAAGTCTCACTCCGTCACCCAGGCTGTAGTGCGGTGGCACGATCTCGGCTCACCGCAACCACCGCCTCCCTGGTTAAAGCAATTCTCCTGCCTCGGCCTCCTGAGTAGCTGGGATTACAAGCATGTGCCACCATGCCCAGCTAATTTTTTTTTTTTTTTTTTTTTTTTTTTTTTTTTTTTGAGACGGAGTCTCGCTCTGCCGCCCAGGCTGGAGTGCAGTGGCCGGATCTCAGCTCACTGCAAGCTCCGCCTCCCGGGTTCACGCCATTCTCCTGCCTCAGCCTCCCGAGTAGCTGGGACTACAGGCGCCCACCACCGCGCCCGGCTAGTTTTTTGTATATTTTTTAATAGAGACGGGGTTTCACCATGTTAGCCAGGATGGTCTCGATCTCCTGACCTCGTGATCCGCCCGTCTCGGCCTCCCAAAGTGCTGGGATTACAGGCTTGAGCCACCGCGCCCGGCCAATTTTTTGTATTTTTAGTAGAGACAGGGTTTCACCATGTTGGCCAGGCTGGTCTTGAATTCCCGACCTTTAGTGATCCCCCTGCCTCGACCTCCCAAAGTGCCGAGATTACATGTGTGAGCCACCACACCTGGCCTGTGTTTTTTGTTGTTGTTAAATGATACAATTCCTATTTATCATTTCCATAGTTATCTCAATGCCCCCTAAAACCCTCTAATATGGCCGGGCACGGTGGCTCACACCTGTAATCTCAGAACTCTGGGAAGCCAAGGCAGGCGGATCACTTGAGGTCAGGAGTTTGAGACCAGCCTGGCCAACATAATGAAAACCTGTCTCTACTAAAAATATAAAAATTAACCAGGGCCGGGCGCAGTGGCTCAAGCCTGTAATCCCAGCACTTTGGGAGGCCGAGACGGGCAGATCACGAGGTCAGGAGATCGAGATCATCCTGGCTAACACGGTGAAACCCCATCTCTACTAAAAAAATACAAAAAACTAGCCGGGCGAGGTGGCGTGCGCCTGTAGTCCCAGCTACTTGGGAGGCTGAGGCAGGAGAATGGCGTAAACCCGGGAGGCGGAGCTTGCAGTGAGCTGAGATCTGGCCACTGCACTCCAGCCTGGGCGACAGAGTGAGACTCCGTCTCAAAAAAAAAAAAAAAATTAACCAGGCATGGTGGCACAGGCCTGTAATCCCAGCTACTTGGGAAGCTGAGGCAGGAGAATTGCTTGAACCTGTGAGGCAGAGTTTACAGTGAGCAGAGATTGGGCCATTGCACTCCAGCCTGGGCAACAGGGTGAGACTGTCTCAAAAAAAAAAAAAAAAAAAAAAAAAAAACCCGAAAAGAAAAGAAAAAAAATCCCTCTAATATATAAGTGAATATTGAATGAAACAATTTTTTTCTGTCTAGGAAATCCTGCCAGAACACTTCGCACCTGTAGGAATTCACTATAATTACAAACACATATACGGCAATTAAGACATGTAAATGTAGACCGGGCGCGGTGGCTCACGCCTGTAATCCCAGCACTTTGGGAGGCCGAGACGGGCAGATCACGAGGTCAGGAGATCGAGACCATCCTGGCTAACACGGTGAAACCCCATCTCTACTAAAAAAATACAAAAAACTAGCCGGGCGAGGTGGCGTGCGCCTGTAGTCCCAGCTACTTGGGAGGCTGAGGCAGGAGAATGGCGTAAACCCGGGAGGCGGAGCTTGCAGTGAGCTGAGATCCGGCCACTGCACTCCAGCCTGGGCGACAGAGTGAGACTCCGTCTCAAAAAAAAAAAAAAATTAACCAGGCATGGTGGCACAGGCCTGTAATCCCAGCTACTTGGGAAGCTGAGGCAGGAGAATTGCTTGAACCTGTGAGGCAGAGTTTACAGTGAGCAGAGATTGGGCCATTGCACTCCAGCCTGGGCAACAGGGTGAGACTGTCTCAAAAAAAAAAAAAAAAAAAAAAAAAACCGAAAAGAAAAGAAAAAAAATCCCTCTAATATATAAGTGAATATTGAATGAAACAATTTTTTTCTGTCTAGGAAATCCTGCCAGAACACTTCGCACCTGTAGGAATTCACTATAATTACAAACACATATACGGCAATTAAGACATGTAAATGTAGACCGGGCGCGGTGGCTCACGCCTGTAATCCCAGCACTTTGGGAGGCCGAGACGGGCAGATCACGAGGTCAGGAGATCGAGACCATCCTGGCTAACACGGTGAAACCCCATCTCTACTAAAAAAATACAAAAAACTAGCCGGGCGAGGTGGCGTGCGCCTGTAGTCCCAGCTACTTGGGAGGCTGAGGCAGGAGAATGGCGTAAACCCGGGAGGCGGAGCTTGCAGTGAGCTGAGATCCGGCCACTGCACTCCAGCCTGGGCGACAGAGTGAGACTCCGTCTCAAAAAAAAAAAAAATTAACCAGGCATGGTGGCACAGGCCTGTAATCCCAGCTACTTGGGAAGCTGAGGCAGGAGAATTGCTTGAACCTGTGAGGCAGAGTTTACAGTGAGCAGAGATTGGGCCATTGCACTCCAGCCTGGGCAACAGGGTGAGACTGTCTCAAAAAAAAAAAAAAAAAAAAAAAAAAAACCGAAAAGAAAAGAAAAAAAATCCCTCTAATATATAAGTGAATATTGAATGAAACAATTTTTTTCTGTCTAGGAAATCCTGCCAGAACACTTCGCACCTGTAGGAATTCACTATAATTACAAACACATATACGGCAATTAAGACATGTAAATGTAGGCCGGGCGCGGTGGCTCACGCCTGTAATCCCAGCACTTTGGGAGGCCGAGGCGGGCGGTCACGAGGTCAATAGATGGAGACCATCCTGGTCAACATGGTGAAACCCTGTCTACTAAAAATACAAAATTAGCCAGGCATGGTGGTGAGCACTTGTAGTCCCAGCTACTTGGGAGGCTGAGGCAGGAGAATCTCTTGAATCCGGGAGGTGGAGGTTGCAGTGTGCCGAGATTGCACCACTGCACTGCAGCCTGGGCAACAAGGGCAAAATTCCACTCAAAAAAAAAAAAAAAAGACATGTAAATGTTACATTCAGAGGGACACATTAATTTCCATTTCTTTTAGAAAAAGCTTTTACCCACTGAACGAATGAAAATGCATGAACTGACCCTAATGTCTCTTGCCTGGGGCCCCCACTTGGCAGTTCCTGTTCAGGATTTCCTCTTTATCCTGCTCCGCTTAAGTCTAGTCTCAAGTCTTTCTACTCTTAACTCCTTTTGTACCTACATTATTATGATTATTATTATTATTTTGGAGACAGAGTCTGGCCTTGTCACCCAGGCTGGAACGCAGTGGTGCAATCTCGGCTCACTGCAACTTCCACCTCCCGCGTTTAAGCGATTCTCCTGCCTCAGCCTCTCAAGAATCTGGGATTATAGGCGCCTGCCACCACACCCAGCTAATATTTGTATTTTTAGTAGAGATGGGGTTTCACCACGTTGGCAAGGCTGTTCTCGAACTTCTAACGTCAAGTGATCCACCCACCTTGGCCTCCCGAAGTGTTGGGATTACAGGCATGAGCCACCGTGCCAGGCCTCTGTACCTAAATTATATCATTTCTGTCTTCTAATTGTTCTTTGCTATTTAACAAGCAGCAAATAGAGGAACCTTGGGGTGTTTGCTATAACCTGTATATAAAGGCTATAATAGGATCTTCTCACACACCCTGCAGGAACCACCATGTTGAAAGAAGTGAGACAATTCAGGGGGCAGTCCCTCCCCAGCAGAGACTAAATTAGTACCATTTGTTGCTATTTCAGTTTTGCGAAGATGCACTTGGAGCCTAAGCTGTGGTTTCTAGGGCTGACACTGACTTCCCACAGAATTCTTTCTGTTTAAGAGGTTGTAGACTTTTCACAATCCTGAACCTTGAACGTCTCCACAACTGGTTAAGTACCCGTGAGATACATTTACAGGATTTTTTCTTTCTTTTCCTTTTTTTTTTTTTTTTTTTTTTTTTGAGACGGAGTCTCGCTCTGTTACCCAGGCTGGAGTGCAGTGGCGTGATATCTTCTCACCACAACCTCTGCCTCTCGGGTTCAAGCGTTTCTCCTGCCTCAGCCTCCCAAGTAGCTGGGACTGCAGGCGTGCCCCACCATGCCTGGCTAATTTTTATATTTTTATCAGAGACAGGGTTTCACTATGTTGGTCAGGCTCGTCTTACTCCTGACCTCGTGATCCACCCGCCTTGGCCTACCAAAGCGCTGGGATTACAAGTTTGAGCCACCGCGCCCGGCCCCAGAATTTCTTCTTTTTAATGGAAGGAGTTTCATTGATTAGTAAACATCTGGACTATTGATCATCTTGATTTAGATGGGATCTCATAATTTTTTAAACTGTGGCAAAGTTCTGTTTTTTAAAAACTTAGTATCAGATTGGTTAAGACATTAACTATTCGTTCATAAGAGAGAGTTCATGTGTGTGTGTGTGTATGTGTGTGTGTGTGTGTGTGTGTGTGTGTGTGTATATATATATATATATATATATATATATATATATATGAGACGTAGTTTCACTCTTGTTGCCCAGACTGAAGTGCAGTGGCGCGGTTTTGGCTCACTGCAATCCCCACCTCCCAGGTTTAAGCAATTCTCTTGCCTCCTCCTCCTGAGTAGCTGGGACTACAGGTGTGCCCCACCACGCCCGGCTAATTTTTTTTGTATTTTTAGTAGAGCTGGGGTTTCACAATGTTGGTCAGGCTGGTCTCGAGCTCCTGACCTCAGGTGATCCGCTCGCCTCGGCCTCCCAAAGTGCTGGGATTACAGGCGAGAGCCACCGCGCCCGGCCTCGTGTATATTTTTAAACTGCGTGCTGACGACAGTTAAGTGAATGTGATTCACAACTTCTGGGTATTTTGCAGAACACTTTTGACACAATGACATGACCCGCTAGCCAGGAAAGACAACGACATCCAGTCCTGGAGCTGCTGGTTAAAAACGAACGTGTCACCGGGTGCCCTGGGTCTGAGGCCACGCGGCCCGCGGCCCCTCCGCGGTGTTCCCGCACCTCGCGGGGAAAAGGCCGCTTGGCGGCCGGGCCTGGGCGCACTGGCCGTCGCCTATCCGCACCCCGGCGTCCACGCCGGGTTGGGGGCCGACGCGTGCCCGGCGCCCGCTGTGACCTTGGGCCCGGTCCTGCCCGCCGCGTCTAAGGCGCTGCCAGGCCGGGCTCAGACCCCCGGGCCCCCGCGCCCGCGCCGCCCCCCGCGCCAGCCCCGATCCCGTGCGGGTTCCCGGCCGTCCGCCCCGGGTTTTCCGCGGCGCCCGGAGTCGGGACTGCGTCGGGCGTCGCCGCCGGACGTGCCGGCAGCTCGGCGCGACGTGTCCTGCCATTGGTCCGCCTCGGTAGCCCCACTGCCGTGCGCCGCCGCCATTGGCCGGCGTGGCCGTCCGTCAGCGAGGGGCGGGCCCGGCACGCCGGCTCGGTGGCGCGGCCGCGCGTGCTCCCGCCCCTCGCCGCCGCTCGCTCGCTCGCCGGCCGGCGGCCTCGGCTCGGCCCCCTCCCTCAGCTCCGGTGCGCGGCGGCCGACGACCCGCGCGGCCTGGGCCTCGGCCCGCGCCACCGGCGCCCGCGCGGAGCGGCCTGGGGGCCCTCACGCAGGCCCATGGCGGCGGCCGCGGCGGCGCTCTCGGGCGCGGGCACGCCACCCGCGGGCGGCGGGGCCGGGAGCGGCGGGGCCGGGGGCGGCGGGTCCCCGCCGGGCGGCTGGGCCGTGGCGCGCCTGGAGGGCCGCGAGTTCGAGTATCTGATGAAGAAGCGCTCGGTGACCATCGGCCGCAACTCGTCGCAGGGCTCGGTGGACGTGAGCATGGGTCACTCGAGCTTCATCTCCCGGCGCCACCTCGAGATCTTCACGCCCCCGGGCGGCGGCGGCGGCGGCGGCCATGGCGGGGCCGCTCCGGAGCCGCCGCCCGCGCAGCCCAGGCCCGACGCCGGCGGCGACTTCTACCTGCGCTGCCTGGGCAAGAACGGCGTGTTCGTGGACGGCGTGTTCCAGAGGCGCGGGGCGCCGCCGCTGCAGCTGCCGCGCGTGTGAGTGGCCTCGGGCGAGGCGGGCGGGGTCTGCGGCCTGCAGCGCCTGGCGGGACGGGACGGGACCCGAGTCCAGGCCCGGGACCACCCACGGCCGGGGCCCGACTCCGTCCCACGGCCGGGACCACCAGCGGGACCCAGGCCCAGCTGGATCCCAACCCTCGACAGCCCCTGGCCCCGACCCCGTCCTCCTGGTCCCCGGCCTGGCAGGTGCAGCCCCCGGTCTTTCCCCTTCCTGGAGCTGGAGCTGCGGGCGGCTGCGCGCGCGGGTCAGGGTTTCTGGGTTCGGTGCGTTGGGGAGTTGACATGTGCTGTTCCTAACCTGCAGCGAGGTCGCGCTGGACAGAAATGTTAAAACGTGCGGTGTGCGGTGGGAGGAACTGTCCCGAACTAAAACCTGTGCCTCTTAACCGATGAAGGGTTGTCTGTCGTCTTTTTGTTGTTGTTGTTCACTCGTTTTCAGTAGTGAGCTATTTCTAGAGTGCGGTGTTTTAAGCAGCAACGACTCCTTTTTCCCTGCCGTGTTTTCAGTAGCCCAAATTGGAAAGCTCTTCAAGCAGGATGGATTTTCAATCTGTGCTCTGAACCTTGAAATTTAGGGAAAACTAGATACTTTTCACTTTTCACGTAACTTTTACAGAAAGACGGTTGATTAGGAATTAGTATAAGATCATGTAGAGTGTTAAGTGAGCCTCATGGGGTACTGTCAATCCTGCTACAAAACAATTTAGCTTGATCCTGTGGTTTTATGAAGATATATCATTTACTCTGCTTGAAACACAAACTTGCTGTCTAGGAAATGCTAATTATTCCTCAGGGGATCGCTTCTAGATCGTTGCAAGTACAGCCTTTGTCCACACACACTGGAATTTTTGTGTTTTTTGAGACGGAATCTCACTCTGTCGCCCAGGCTGGAGTGCAGTGGCGCGATCTTGGCTCACTGAAATCTCCGCCCTCGGAGTTCAAGCGGTTCTCCTGCCTCAGCCTCCCGAGTAGCTGGGATTACAGGTGCCTGCCACCGCGCCCAGCTAATTGTTTGTATTTTTAGTGGAGACGGAATTTCACCATCTTGGCCAGGCTGGTCTTGAATTCCTGACCTGGTGATCCACCCGCCTCGGCCTCCCAGAGTGCTGGGATTACAGGCGTGAGCCACAGCGCCCGGCCTACAAACTGGAATTTTTAACCGTTTTCAGTTGTTGGAGATGCTGTAGGAGCTGTTGCTTTTTTTCTTGACTTGCATGTGTGGTGTGTGTTTACATGTGCTGTTCTGTTTCTTGGGATGGAAAGGGGTACCAGCATATTCCTTAAACTTTGGTAGTAGCATTTTAAAGAATGTTGTTTTCAGACCGGGCTTGGTGGCTCATCCCTGTAATCCTAGCACTTTGGGAGGCCGAGGCTGGGGGATCACGAGGTCATGAGATCGAGACCATACTGGCTAACACAGTGAAACCCCGTCTCTACTAAAAATACAAAAAAAAGAAAAAGCCAGGCGTGGTGGCGGGCGCCTGTAGTCCCAGCTACTCAGGAGGCTGAGCCAGGAGAATGTGAACCTGGGAAGTGGAGCTTGCTGTGAGCCCAGATCTCACCACTGCACTCCAGTCTGGGCGACAGAGAAAGACTCCGTCTCAAAAAAAAAAATTTCAAATGAAAATACTGTTTATGTACGGTCTCTGTTACCTAGCCTGGAGTGCACTGGTGTAATGACAGCTCACGGCAGCCTCAAATTCCTGGGCACAAGCGATTCTCTTGCCCCAGTGTTCAGGAGTTTGAAGTTGCTGTGAGCTGTGATCTCACCACTACGTTCCAGGCCGGGAGTACAGGTGTGAGCTGTGGTCTCACCGCTGCATTCCAGGCCGGGATTACAGGTGTGAGCTGTGATCTCACCACTGCATTTCAGGCCGGGATTACAGGTGTGAGCTGTGATCTCACCGCTGCATTCCAGGCCTGGATTACAGGTGTGAGCTGTGAATGCATCACTGCATTCAGGCCAGGATTGCAGGAGTGAGCTGTGATCTCACCGCTACATTCCAGGCCGGGAATACAGGTGAGCTAGGATCTCACCACTCCTCCCAAGGTGCTGGGATTATAGGTGTGAGCCACCACACACCTGGCTAAGATTTTGAGTTTTTTGGAATTCTTTTTTTTTTTTTTTTTTGAGATGGAGTCTCGCTCTGTCCTTGAGGCTGGAGTGCAGTGGCGTGATCTCGGCTCACTGCAAGCTCTGCCTCCTGGGTTCACGCCATTCTCCTGCTTTAGCCTCTCGAGTAGCTGGGACTATAGGTGCCCGTCACTATGCCCGGCTAATTTTTTTTGTATTTTTAGTAGAGATGGGGTTTCGCTGTGCTAGTGTGCTAGATGGTCTTGATCTCCTGACCTCGTGATCCGCCCACCTCAGCCTCCCAAAGTGCTGGGATTACAGGCATGAGCCATCGCACCTGGCCCGATTTTTAGTTTTTAAAGAAAATTCTCCTTACCATTCATCCAGAGCCATTTGTATTGAATTGAATTCTACCCACGCTAACGTGATAAACATCAAAATAAGTCGACTTTTCAGTGAGGGCCAGAATTCAGACCTTATTTTTTTGAGACGGCATCTCGCTCTGACGCCAGGCTGGAGTGCAATGGCGCGATCTTGACTTGCTGCAACCTCCGCCTCCCGGGTTCAAGCAGTTCTTGTGCCTCAGCCTCCTGAGTAGCTGGGATTACAGGCACGTGCCACCACACCCAACTAATTTTTGTATTTTTAGTAGAGACAGGGTTTTACCATGTTGGCCAGGATGGTCTTGATCTCCTGACCTCGTGATTCACCCGCCTTGGCCTCCCAAAGTGCTGGGAATACAGCTGTGAGCCACTGCGCCTGGCCGAATTCAGAACTTTTGAACAGTAATAATGAGCCTTGCAGTAGAGATGAGTAAGAAGGGTGGTGAGATGGAGGCTGGGCCTCCCACTTGTGCTCAGGGAAGAGTCTTGTGGCCACCGAGGCTAACATGTATCCTGGACTTCTCATGGGCCTGGGAACCTCTACTGGTACTGAGTACACAAGGGGATGAATGGCTTTTTTCACAGAAGGGAGCTTAGCATTTGTTTAGTGTGAATTACATTATTAACCTAGAGGATATTTTGGCACCTCCTTTTTTGTAGGGCATCATTTCCAAATTTTAACCTGGGTGGTAACACAGGTTAATGGAATAAATTGTAAAGAATTGGTACCAGTGAAATGCAGATAAATTGTTTAAAATCTTTTTTTTTTTTTTTTTTTTAGACAGAGGTTTTCCTCTTGTTGCCCAGGCTGGAGTGTAATGGTGCGATCTCGGCTCACTGCAGCCTCTGCCTCCTGGGCTCAAGTGATTCTCCTGCTTCAGCCTCCCGAGTACTTGGGATTACAGGTGTGCACCACACCACCCCACCCAGTTAATTTTGTATTTTTAGTAGAGACAGGGTTTATCCATGTTGGTCAGGCTGGTCTCAAACTCCTGACCTCAGGTGATCCGCTCGCCTCCGCCTCCCAGAGTGCTGGGATTACAGGTGTGAGCCACAACACCTGGCCCTAAAATCTTTTTTTCTGAATTTAAGCTCAGTGTTCAGGTTGATGATACAAGTTCTTTTTAAGTTTAAAAATCAAATTAGCCGGGCGCGGTGGCTCACGCCTGTAATCCCAGCACTTTGGGAGGCCGAGGCGGGCGGATCACAAGGTCAGGAGATCGAGACCACGGTGAAACCCCGTCTCTACTAAAAATACAAAAAATTAGCCGGGCGCGGTTGTGGGCGCCTGTAGTCCCAGCTACTCAGGAGGCTGAGGCAGGAGAATGGCGTGAACCCGGGAGGCGGAGCTTGCAGTGAGCCGAGATCGCGCCACTGCACTCCAGCCTGGGCGACAGAGCGAGACTCCGTCTCAAAAAAAAAAATAAATAAATAAAAATAAAAATCAAATTAAATATATAAGCTTAAAGCATACGTAACGTAGAGTAATTATGTAAAGGCCAAAGTGTTATTACGAGTCTCACTCTGTCGCCCAGGCTGGAGTGCAGTGGCGTGAATCTCAGCTCACTGCAACCTTGGCTTCTTGGATTCAAGCAATTCTCCTGCCTCAGCCTCTTGAGTAGCTGGGATTACAGGCGTGAGCCACTGCGCCCGTCCTAAGGCCGAAATAGTATTAATGCTTATTTCAGATTCGCCTACTAAATTCAGTATCACTGTAGAGTGAGAAAATAATGTAACAACCCATGGTTGGTCCCTTATTTGAACCATAATGATTTTGTTAGAATTCCAACTTTAAAGTGAATTTATGTTTTGAATTTATATTAAAAATTATCAGAAATTTTAGAAGAGTACATAAGTAGTTTAGGTTTAAAATTTGGCTCATTTCATTGAAATACTAAATAATGTATTAATGTGGGGGAAGAGAGTAAGATGAGGACTGTGATCCTGTCCTTGGCTGCTGTATTTTAGTAATTTGACTAAGATGTGGATCCAAGTACCGTTTCCACAGTGGCTGGGGAGCCTCGAGCCCAGTGTGGATGGGTGGGGGCGCAGCGTGTACAAGATTGTCAGAGTGCATGGTTTTCCGGAAAACAAATGGCTTCTTCAAGTCCTTGATTTTTGGATACACAGGCTGCCGGGCTGTGTGTAAAGGAAGGCAGCGTTTTCCTCTCTCAGAGCCTCAGACTGGCTGGAGGCACAGGTGTTCCTGGGAGACTGGAGGGTGGGCTCCAGGGGGGTGTTCTGGGCCACCTGGGCAGGGCTCTTGGAGGTGAGCCAGTGGAGGTTGCCTCCCACATGTGACTGGCCCTGTAGCCTGGCTCTGGGGAACCTGGAATTCAGGCTGGAAGAGACTTTGGGGCAGATTTTAGAGCAGCTGGAGCGTGAGGTCTGCCTGTCTGGTGGGGAGTATTTTTACTTTGTCAGTGATAGACTGAAATGCCCTCTTTGAGGACAGGGTGTTTGTTTGTTTGTTTGTTTGTTTTTAAAGACGGTCTCGCTCTGTTGCCCAGGCTGGGGTGCAGTGACACAATCTCTGCTCACTGCAACCTCCACCTCCCGCATGCAAGTGATTCTCCTGGCTCAGCCTCCTGAGTAGGTGGGTTTACAGATGCCTGCCACCACACCTGGCTCACTTTTATATTTGTATTTTATTTATTCATCTATTTTTTGAGACGGAGTCTCCTCTGTTGCCCAGGCTGGAGTGCAGTGGAGCGATCTCGGCTCACTGCAACCTCTGCCTCCTGGGTTCAAGCAATTCTTCTGTCTCAGCCTCCCCAGTAGCTGGGACTACAGGTGTGCGCCACCATGCCCGGCTAATTTTTTTGTATTTTTAGCAGAGACAGGGTTTCACCATGTTGGCCAGGCTGGTCTCTATCTCCTGACCTCGGGTCATCTGCCAAAAGTGCTGGGATGACAGGTGTGAGCCACTGCACCTGGCTAAGGACAAGGCACATATTTGTCCAAGGGCCTGGTTTGGAGCCTGTGACTGGTAAAGTGTTTTTAGGAAGATCAATTGGACAGGACAGTTTGGGTTTGTTGTTGCTATTTTTGTTGCCATGGTAACAAACTATATGTACTTTATGAATAAAAATAGGCAACTGTTTAACAGTTGTTTATACTTTGAAAATGTCAAATGAATTTGACACATTTTGATCAGTAAGATCCCAGAATATCTAATAGTCAAATATAAAAAGAACAAGTTGAATTTACTATTGCCTACGACAATTTAACGTGCTAAACTAAAACTGTGTTTATTTAGAAAAGTGACCCCTGTCCTATGCCAAAAGAACTATGGGTTCTGCCTAGTGGTAATTCAACACTTTCTTTCTTATGTGGCAGATTGTGTTTGGTAATGTCACATTTGAAGACTTGCTCATTAAATCAGAGATAGTATCTTCCAAGGTGAAGACTGGAGAGGGGTGAGCCGACAGTCAGTGGCTTCTGGAGCTTTCCAGGTGGAGACTCCAATAAATGAATTGAGGGAACTCATAGTGATTCTGTCCTACTCAGAATACGGATAGGCAGAACTGAGCTTCCTGGAGAATACCAGTACCAGAAAGAAGAAGTAAGAAGGAGGGGGTCCTGGGAAGGAGATGGCCAAGGGACATGGCTTGGCAATCAGGACAGTAGCCTTTGAGAGGGCTGTTGTCTCCAGGATAAGGAAGGAGGCTGGACATAGGGCTGGGGAGGAAGAAGGGAGTGGAGGTAGAAGGAGTGCATGTAAAGTGGGGGCCTTGTAAGGAGAGCAGAGTTGAGATTAGGGTTAGGAAGAGTGGAAACCTCATCACTAAACCAAGGTGAAGTGGCTGAAGGAACCACCAAGAAATGGGAGCCGAGGCCGGGCACGATGGCTCACGCCTGTGATCCCAGCACTTTGGGAGGCCGAGGCAGGTGGATCACAAGGTCAGGAGATCGAGACCATCCTGGCTCACACGGTGAAACCCCGTCTCTACTAAAAATACAAAAAATTAGCCGGGCGTGGTGGCGGGCGCCTGTAGTCCCAGCTACTCAGGAGGCTGAGGCAGGAGTAGTCCCAGCTCCTCAGGAGGCTGAGGCAGGAGAATGACGTGAACCTGGGAGGCGGTGCTTGTAGTGAGCCAAGATCGTGCCACTGCACTCCAGCCTGGGGGACGGAGCGAGACTCCGTCTCAGGAAAAAAAAAAAAAAAAAAAAAAGATGGAGTTGAGACCTGGTCAGCTCTTTGGCCGAGTAGGCAGCAGATGACGTGTGAAGGAGGACAGCTCCCAGTGGAAAAGAAAACGAGATTGTCTTGTTTGAAGAGCTGAGCAGAGCGGGTCAGAACGGAGCTACTTGGAAAGTCTGATGTGTTTCCATATTGAAGGGCTGCAAGGGTGGCTGAAATGCCTTCGTTTTGCGACCTGAAACTCCTGACAAGCTTGTAAGTGGAGCTGAGCCTGGGACACAGGAGTTGGCCTGTGTTGGCATAAATGGAAGTTCACAGCAGAGGGCAAATGCCACTTTGCACTTTGAAAAGTGCTCAGTGTACAAGTCAATTGCCTTTAATAACTACTGTGTATTTAAGCTCCACCTCCCGGGTTCAAGTGATTCTCCTGCCTCAGCCTCCTGAGGAGCTGGGATTACAGGCATGCACCACCATGCCGGCTAATTTTTGTATTTTTAGTAGAGATAGCTTTTTTTTTTTTTTTTTGAGATGGAGTCTTGCTCTGTTGCCCAGGCTGGACTGCAGTGGCCGGATCTCAGCTCACTGCAAGCTCCGCCTCCCGGGTTTACGCCATTCTCCTGCCTCAGCCTCCCGAACAACTGGGACTACAGGCGCCCGCCACCTCGCCCGGCTAGATTTTTGTATTTTTTAGTAGAGACGGGGTTTCACCGTGTTAGCCAGGATGGTCTCGATCTCCTGACCTCGTGATCCGCCCGTCTCGGCCTCCCAAAGTGCTGGGATTACAGGCTTGAGCCACCGCGCCCGGCCGAGATAGCTTTTAAAGAAATTTTGGCTGGGCCCGGTGGCTTTTGTGTGTAATCCCAGCACATTGGAAAGCTGAGGCAGGCAGATCACCTGAGGTCAGAAGTTTGAGATCAGTCTGGCCAATATGGCTAAACTCCGTCTCTACTAAAAATACAAAAATTAGCTGGACGTGGTGGTGGGTGCCTGTAATCCCAGCGACTCAAGAGGCTGAAGCAGGAGAATCGCTTGAACCCACGGGGTAAAGGTTGCGGTCAGCCAAGATGGCACCCCTGTACTCCAGCCTGGGTGACATAGCAAGACTCCGTCTCAAAACCCAAAAGACTCATTTAGCAAATTGAGATACATTGTTATCACTGATTTGTAGACATGGAGCACAGTGCAGCTATTTTAGCATAATTGTTACTTTAAGTTAAAAACCCAGTAACCAACTTACTTCTTTCTCACCTAGTGTTCAGTACTTCATCCAGTGGTAAAACTCTGTGTTCCTTTTATTTTATTATTTAGAGTCTTACTCTGTCACCCAGGCTGGAGTACAGTGGTGCCATCATAGCTCACTGCAGCCTTGAACTCCTGGACTCAAGCGATCCTCCCACCTCAGTCTCCCGTGTATCTGAGAGTACAGGCCCCCGTGTATCTGAGAGTACAGGCCCCCGTGTATCTGAGAGTACAGGCCTCCGTGTATCTGAGAGTACAGGCCTGCATGGCCATTCAGGGCTATTTTTTTTTTTTGGACCTGGGGTCTTGCTATGTTGCCCAGGCTGGTCGCAAATTCCTGTCCTCAAGCGGTCCCCCCACCTCGGTCTCCCAAAGTGCTGGGATTACAGGCGTGAGCCATCCCACCTGATCTATACATGTTTTCAAGTGCTGATCATTTACTAATAGGGAAGGGATTGTAGTCAGGCATGGCTCCCCCACTTACTGGCAGGTCCCATTAAGACCTGCGGTTGCAGAAGTACAGCACAGCCCCATGCGTTTTTGGTGGAAATATTCCAGGAGATGAGGCTGTTATAGTAACAGCAGATTTTTCCATTGTGAAAATGTAACTATTCTTGCTTTGTTGAGGAGAAAGGTTTTTTTTGGAAAATGAAGAAAAGAGGGTTTCTAAGTTAAGGAAGCTTTTCATGAAGGCAGTTGGCATTTGGGTAGTGTTCTTATCTGTTTAACATTTTTGTGGGGCTCTTATTTTCTTTTATGTTTGGTTTTTGGAGCAATTTATAATATCTTAAATAATGACAGTCATAGCAAATCAACCTCCACACTTTTTCATGAGGAATTTTTGAATTTGCTGCTAAAATGCAGTCCATGAGGGCACGTTTGAGGCACATATTACCATCTCTACGATGTGAAGCGGGCTTTGAGCATGGAACAAGGTGTTACAGCTACACCCTAGGAAGTGGTGGCAGGGAGACCAGGAAGTACCTCACGCGAGAGCCACGGCCCCAGCGGCCCTGCTTTCCTCGTGCACGTCAGCTTAGAGTGCGTGTTGGGCTTCAAACGTCTCCGCTGATTTGTTAGGAACAGAGAAGGTGCTCTGCTGAGAATTCCGTAGATTTTTAGACAGTATTTGGTTTTTGCTGTAGTTTGTCATTTGAGATGGAATACTTATGTTCTTTGTCCTGTGAAAGGCATTGGAGTATGACACCAGAATGAGTCTGCCTCCGTCCCCTCCCTGGGATGTTTGACAGTGTCTGGAGACACATTTGGTTAGCATAGACTGGGAGGACTGGTGCTACTGGCATCTAGTGGACAGAGGCCAGGGATGCTGCTAGAAAACCTTACAGTGCACAGGATGCAGGAGGGGAGAGCCGCCTGTTGCATAGCAGCCTAGCAGTTGATAATATAACAAGAATTGAGTATGACTCTTGGTCCTATTGGTGGTAAGTTTTGATAGTTTTTTTTACAGATGATTCCTGCTTAAAACTTTTATGCTACCAAAGCATCTGTTCAAAGTAAACCTGAAAGCGCCTTTTTTTTTTTTTTTTTTGAGACAGGATCTGCTCTGTTGTCCAGGCTGAAGTGCAGTGGTGTGATCTCGGCTCACTGCAGTGTCCACCTCCCGGTTTCAAGTGATTCTCCTGCCTCAGTCTCCTGAGTAGCTGGAATTACAGGCATGTGCCACCACGCCCGGCTAATTTTTCTTTTTTTTTCAAGGTGGAGTCCTGCTCTGTCTTCCAGGCTGGAGTGCAGTGGCAAAATCTCGGCTCACTGCAACCTCTGCCTCGCGGGTTCAAGTGATTCTCCTGCCTTAGCCTCCTGAGCACCTGGGATTACAGGTGCCTGCTACCACGCGTGGCTAATTTTTTTGTTTTAGTAGAGATAGGGTTTCACCATGTTGGCCAGGCTGGTCTGGAACTCCTGACCTAAGGTGATCTGCTCACCTCAGCCTCCCAAAGTGCTGGGATTACAGGCGTGAGCTATGGTGCCTCACCTGAAAGTGGCTTTTCTTTTTTTTTTTTTTTTTTGAGTCGGAGTCTCGCTCTGTCGTCCAGGCTGGAGTGCAGTGGTGCAATCTGGGCTCACTACAAGCTCTGCCTCCTGGGTTCACGCCATTCTCCTGCCTCAGCCTCCCGAGTAGCTGGGACTATAGGCGCCTGCCACCACGCCCGCCTAATTTTTTGTATTTTTAGTAGAGACGGAGTTTCACTGTGTCAGCCAGGATGGTCTCAATCTCCTGACCTCCTGATCCGCCCACCTTGGCCTCCCAAAGTGCTGGGATTATAGGCGTGAGCCACCGCGCCCAGCCGAAAGTGCGTTTTCTAAAACAGAGCCTGGGGGTTGAGACTCATTGCAGTCATAGGTAACTCCTCCTCCTTTGCAGCTTTGAAAGGACGCTCCTGGAATGCCGTTCTGTCTTGCTATCCCTGGTTGTGAGAAGGTTCAGCTAGGTCCCTTAAGGCAGTAGTAGCCTAGCACTGTTATACTTGTGTACTCTTAGTCATATTTATTGACTTAATTAGGCTGATACATATAGTCTGAGAACTAGGAATACCTTAGTTACATTGATACAGACATTCTGAGAACGTTTAGTGGGATAAAAGACACTGAGCTGTAGCTGAATTGTTCCAGTTTTTTGTGTTCCTGGTTCCACTGGAGAATGAACTGATGATGTGACGTCAGTGTTAGCACAGCCATGCTGGGAAAGATGGCTCTCAAGGTGCTGTTTTTAATGGTGTTTAGTCATTAATAATCGGCAGTAAGAAAACTCATCTTTTGACTTTTATTTGAACAGATGGAATATAGAAAACTTAAAATAGGCCGGGCACGTTGGCTCACGCCTGTCATCCCAGCACTTTGTGTGGTCAAGGCGGGCAGATCTCCTGAGGTCGGGAGTTCGAGACCAGCCTGACCAACATGGAGAAACCCCGTCTCTACTAACAATACAAAATTAGCCTGGTGTGGTGGCGCACGCCTGTAATCCCAGCTACTCGGGTGGCTAAGGCAGGAGAATCACTTGAACCCGGGAGGTGGAGGTTGCGGTGAGCTGAGATGGCGCCATTGCACTCCAGCCTGGGCAACAAGAGCGAAACTCCATCTCCAAAAAAAAAAAAAGAAAGAAAGAAAGAGAAAGAAAACCGGAAATAAGTAAATTTAAAACTACTGTTGTGTTTTTTTTGTTTTGTTTTGTTTTTTTGAGACGGAGTCTTGCTCTGTCACCCAGGCTGGAGTGCAGTGGCGCCATCTCGGCTCACCGCAACTTCCTCCTGCCGGGTTCAAGTGATTCTCCTGCCTCAGTCTCCCAAGTAGCTGGGATTACAGGTGCCCACCACCATGCCTGGCTAATTTTTGTATTTTTAGTAGGGATGGAGTTTCACCATGTGGGCCAGGCTGGTCTCGAACTCCTGACCACAAGTGATTCTCCTGCCTTGGCCTCCCAAAGTGCTGGGATTACAGGTGTGAGCCACTGCGCCTGGTCTACTGTTGTGTTTTCAAAGTGGCTTTTTTGGTCTTGTATTTTTCAGAATACAATAGCATTTTGAGTGTATAGAGAATGTTTTAAAAATTCTGTGTTTTTGCCATTTCTGAACTGTTGGAGGATGTCAGGGTAATGAACATCATTTTTATAGTCGTTTGAGCTGGGTAGAAGAAGATGTGGTTTAAATATAAACTGTCTGTTCTGGGTCCTCCGTGAGGACCTGTTCCCACCGCGCCCAGCTTCCCCTGGACTTGCCTACACGTAGTTAAACAACTCAAATCCTGTACACTGGAGTGAACTGCATGTAAGTGTTCTGTGGGCTGGCTGGGCTGATTCATCTTTACGTTGTACACTTCCTGGGGTTGTGGCCTTTGACCCCTGGGTGACCTCCAGGAATTCTGGGTACTCGATAGGACTCAAATGTTTATTGCTGAATTGGTTGGATGTAGGCTTCTGAAGTGTAGAAAACCATGTAAAACAGTTATAAATGTAAGTCAGGTTAAATTCACTTCTGATTCTGCAGTTGCTCCCACTTTTTTTTTGTTTTCATTGATGGTAGACTCCCCAGAGTGGCCTTTTTGGCCTTGTACAGTCATGCATCACTTAACGGTGGGAATCATTCTGAGAAATGCATCGTTAGGTGATTTCATTGTTGTGCCAACATCATAGAGCATACTTGTGCAAACCTAGGTGACATAGCCTGCTACACACCCAGGCTGTGTGTACATCCTTTTGCTCTACAGCCACAGGCTGCACAAACTTAAGCAACATGTGACTGTACTGAACGCTATAACGTGGTAGGTGTTTGTGTGCCTAAACATACTAAAACAGAAAAGACAGTAAAAATAAGGTACAAAAAGGCCGGGCGCGGTGGCTCAAGCCTGTAATCCCAGCACTTTGGGAGGCCGAGACGGGCGGATCACGAGGTCAGGAGATCGAGACCATCCTGGCTAATACGGTGAAACCCCGTCTCTACTAAAAATACAAAAAACTAGCCGGGCGAGGTGGCGGGCGCCTGTGGTCCCAGCTACTCGGGAGGCTGAGGCAGGAGAATGGCGGGAACCCGGGAGGCGGAGCTTGCAGTGAGCTGAGTTCCGGCCACTGCACTCCAGCCCGGCGACAGAGCGAGACTCCGTCTCAAAAAAAAAAAAAAAAAAAAAAAAAAAAAAAAAAAAAAAAAGGTACAAAAGACAAAAGATGGTGCAGTTCTCTAGGGCACTGAGTGTCAGCAGAGCTTGCAGAACTGGGTGAGTCAGTGAGTGAATGTGAAGGCCTAGGACATGGCCATACACCACTGTCAACTTTATAAACACTGGACATTTAGGCTACACTTTATTTATTTATTTGAGAAGGAGTTTCGTTCTTGTCGCCCAGGCTGCAGTGCAATGGCATGATCTTGGCTCACTGCAACTTCCGCCTCCTGGGTTCAAGCGATTCTTCTGCCTCAGCTTCCCGAGTAGCTGGGATTACCAGCGCTTGAAACCATGCCCAACTAATTTTTTCATTTTTAGCAGAGACGGGGTTTCACCATGTTGGCCAGGTTGGTCTTGAACTCCTGACCTCAGGTGATTCGTCCGCCTTGGCCTCCCAAAGTGCTTGTATTACAGGTGTGAGCCACTGTGCCTGGCCTAAATTTATTTAAAAAGAGTTTTCTTGTCAGGTAGAAGAAAAAAATTTTCAATAATAAATTAGCCTTAACATACTATAACTTTTTTTACTTTATAAACTAATACTTAGTTTAAAACACACATTATACAGACATAAAAAATATTTTTTGTTGTTTTTTTCTGAGACCGCGTCTCACTGTGTGGCCCAGGCTGGAGTGCAATGGTGTGGTCTCGGCTCACCGCAACCTCCACCACCTGGGTTCAAGCAATTCTCCTGCCTCAGCCTCCCAAGTAGCCACATTGCCTGGCTCATTTTTGTGTTTTTAGTAGAGATGGAGTTTTGCCATGTTGGCCAGGCTGGTCTCGAACTCCTGACCTCAGATGATCTGCCTGCTTTGGCCTCCCAAAGCGCTGGGATTACAGGTGTGAGCCACGCGCCTGACCACAGAAATATTTTTGTATTCTTATTTGATAAGCTTTTTTCTGTTTGTAAAATTATTATTTTTTTTCTTTTTAAACTTTTTTTGTTTAAAAACTAAGACTGAAACACACACTAGCCTAGCCCTATACAGGGTCAGTACCAGCAGTATCACTGTCTTCCACCTCCACATCTTGTCCCACTCCAAAGTTCTCAGGGGCAGTGAACGTGCACGGAGCTGTCACCTCTGCTGATAATCACGCCTTCTGGATACTGCCTGAAGGACCTGCCTGGGGCTATTGTATAGTTAACTGTTTAAAAATAAGTAGAAGCAGTATACTCTAAATTAACAATAAAAAGTATAGTGCTGCCGGGCACAGTGACTCATGCCTGTAATCCCAGCACTTTGGGAGGCTGACGCGGGTGGATCACCTGAGGTCATCAGTTCGAGACCAGCCCGGCCAACATGGTGAAAGCCCGTCTCTACTAAAAAAATGTTAGCCAGGCTTGGTGACACACGCCTGTAGTCCCAGCTACTCGGGAGGCCGAGGCAGGAGAATTGCTTGAACCCGGGAGGCGGAGGTTGCAGTGAGCCGAGACCAAGCCACTGCACTCCAGCCTAGGCAACGGAGTGAGACTCTGTCTCAAAAAAAAGAAAAGTATAGTGCAGTAAATACATACCAGTAACAGTCATTTATTATTGTCAAGTATTACATATTGTACGTGATCATATGTGCTGTACTTTCTTTTTTTTTTTTGAGACGGAGTCTCGCTCTGTTGCCCAAGATGGAGTGCAGGGGCGTGATCTGGGCTCACTGCAAGCTCCGCCTCCCGGGTTCACGCCATTCTCCTGCCTCAGCCTCCTGAGTAGCTGGGACTACAGGCGCCCACCAACACGCCTGGGCTGATTTTTTTTTGTATTTTTAGTAGAGACGGGGTTTCGCCGTGCTAGCCAGGATGGTCTCGATCTCCTGACCTCGTGATCCGCCCGTCTCGGCCTCCCAAAGTGCTGAGATTACAGCTGTGAGCCACTGTGCCGGGCCATGTGCTGTACTTTCACACGGCTGTTCGCGTAGTGGGTTCCTTGACACCACCATCCCCCTAGACTCGTGAGTAATTCATTGCACTATGACATCACAATAGCTAGGAATAGGAATTTTTCAGCTCCATCATAATAACGGGACCCTCGTATATGCGGCCCATCATTGACTTGAAACGACATGAATTGTGTTAGCCGGGCCTGGTGGCGCGCAGTTGTAGGTTAGCCGGGCCTGGTGGCGCGCCGTGGAAGGTTAGCCGGGCCTGGTGGTGCGCAGTGGGACGTTAGCCGGGCCTGGTGGCGCGCAGCTGTAGTCCCAGCTACTCGGGAGACTGAGGTTGGAGGATCACTTGCACCCAAGAGGTGGAGGCTACAGGGAGCTGAGATCACACCAGTGCGCTCCAGCCCAGGCAACAGAAGGGGAGACCCTGTCTCAGGTGGATAGGTAGATAAGATTGGGAGACCCTGTCTCAGGTAGATAGGTAGATAAGATTGCCGTGCATGGCGGCGCACACTTGTAGTCCCAACTGAGTAAGACCCTGTCTCAAAAAAAAGTAGCCAGATGTTGTAGTGAGGGCCTCTAGTCCTAGCTACTTGGGAGGCCGAGGTGGGAGGGTCACTTGACCCTAGGAGGTTGAGGCTGCTGTGAACTGATTGCACTATTGCACTCGAGTCTGGGCAACAGAGCAAAACCTTGTCTCGAAAAAAAAACCAAAAGATGGCTGATATGTGGAGGGGTAACCTGTGGAAGCCTGGCTGCACATGGACAGAATTTCTTGTGATTGAATAAAAATGTTCTAATAATGTGTGACAGGGAACGTGACTTGTGGTACTGCTTGATCGTTGTTAGGGCTCTGGTATCAGAACAAGTCAGACGGACCATGAAGTGGGTGGCTCGTTGTGCCTGAGCCTTTGCACCGACCCGGTGCTGCTGCTCTGCTTCTGCAGAGCCTGTGCACAGACCTGGCTCTTGGGTCTTCGTGCCTTGGGCTAGAGGAGGGGCCAGGCTCCTTCTTGCTGAGAACTTTTGCAGAGCTCTGGAGGCGACTCTCCTGGGATTGTGCTACTGGTGCACATCCTTGTTCCAGATGAGATGGTCTGTAGCTCTGATCCTTCCCACCACACGCCTCAGCCCCTCCAGATTTGACTTTAGTGACTAGGTGGCTCAGCATTCACTCTTGTTCCTGTCTCCTCTTACAGATGGTAACGAACTTGTTGAAACCTGTCCCCAAAAGTAGTAGTTTATTTTCCATGGATCTTTTATTTTGTTCTCTCTTAAAAGTTGTTTTTCAGGCTATGCATTTTCTTGTTGACACAAATCTACCTGTTAATTATTGAGTGCTGAAAAACACACATTTTTTTGAGGCAGGTTCTTGCTCTGTTGCCCAGGCTGGAGTGCAGTGGCACCGTCTTGGCTCACTGCAACTTCCGCCTCCAGGTTCAAGCGATTCTCCTGCCTCAGCCCTCGGAGTAGCTGGTATTACAGGCGTCTGCCACCATGCCTGGCTAATTTTTGTATTTTTTTTGTACAGATGGGGTTTCCACATGTTGGTTAGGCTAGTCTTGAACTGCTGACCTCAGTTTATCCACCCGCCTCAACCTCCCAAAGTGCTGGGATTACAGGTGTGAGCCACCATGCCCCGCCTTGGCCTTCATGATTTCTGATGAGAAGTCAGCTGTTGACAGTTATCCAGGCGCTTTTATCTTGCTGCTGTCAAGATTCTCTCTTCTTTGTCTTTTGGCTTTCAACACTTTTATTAAAATGTGTTTCGGCCGGGTGCGGTGGTTCACACCTGTAATCCCAGCACTTTGGGAGGCCGAGACGGGCGGATCACGAGGTCAGGAGATCGAGACCATCCTGGCTAACACGGTGAAACCCCGTCTCTACTAAAAGGTACAAAAAACTAGCCGGGCGAGGTGGTGAGCGCCTGTAGTCCCAGCTACTTGGGAGGCTGAGGCGGGAGAATGGCGTAAACTCGGGAGGCGGAGCTTGCAGTGAGCTGAGATCCGGCCACTGCACTCCAGCCTAGGTGACAGAGCGAGACTCCGTCTCAAAAAAAAAAAAAAAAAAAAAATGTTTCATTTTGGGTCCTGTGAGTTTATCCTACTTGGAGTTTGTTGAGCTTCTTGGATTTGTAAAATTCTTGTCTTTCATTAAACTCGAAAAGGCTTTTTTCCATTATTTTTTCGAACATTCTTTCTGCACATTTCAGACTCCCATACTGTGTGTGTTGGTTGGTAAGCTGACATCTCAGGTCCCTTAGGCTCTGCCTGTTTTGTTCCTTTTTATATTTTCTCTCTCTATCGATAGTCCTGTTTGGTTCACATACGCGTTGTTTTCCTTTTTTCTTTTAGTTGTGTGTGGGGTTTTTTGTTTGTTTTTTTTTTTGAGACGGAGTTTCATTCTTGTTGCCCAGGCTGGAGTGCAGTGGCGTGATCTCGGCTCACTGAAACCTCTGCGGGTTCAAGCGATTCTCCTGCCTCAGCCTCCCAAGTAGCTGGGATTACAGGCATGTGCCACCACGCCCGGGTAATTTTGTATTTTTAGTGGAGACGGGGTTTCTCCATGTTGGTCAGGCCGGTCTTGAACTCCCGACCTCAGGTGATCTGCCTGTCTCAGTCTCCCAAAGTGCTGGGATTATAGGCGTGAACCACTGCGCCTGGCATTTTTTTGTATTTTTAGTAGAGATTGGGGTTTCACTGTGTTGGCCAGGCTGGTCTCAAACTCCTGACCCCAGGTGATCTGCCCATCTCGGACTCCCCAAGTGCTGGAATTACAGGTGTGAGCCACGGTGCCTGGCCTGTGTTTTTATTTAAGTTTTTTTTTTTTTTTTTTTTTTTTGAGACGGAGTCTTGCTCTGTCACCCAGGCTGGAGTGCAGTGGCCGGATCTCAGCTCACTGCAAGCTCCGCCTCCCGGGTTTACGCCATTCTCCTGCCTCAGCCTCCCGAGTAGCTAGGACTACAGGCGCCCGCCACCGCGCCCGGCTAGTTTTTTTTTTTGTATTTTTAGTAGAGACGGGGTTTCACCGTGTTAGCCAGGATGGTCTCGATCTCCTGACCTCGTGATCCGCTCGCCTCGGCCTCCCAAAGTGCTGGGATTACAGGCTTGAGCCACCACGCCCGGCCTTATTTAAGTTTTTGAGCATGTTTAAGGCAGTTGTTTCAAAGTCTTTGTCTAGTAAATCCAATGTCTGGCCTTCCCCAGAATAGTTTGTCAGTTTTTATTTCTTTGACTGAGTCATACTTTTCTGTTTCTTTGTGTGCCTTGTGATTGTTGTTGTTGTTGCAAACTGGACCTGTGATTATTACAACACAGTAGTTCTGGAAATCAGATTCTTTTCCTTTGCTTGGGTTTGGTGGGTTTTTTGTTTGCCGAAGGATATAGGGGCCCTTTTATTTAATGACTTTCCCAAGCTGTTATTATTGCAGACTATCGTCCTTCGTTATGTAGTCACTGAAGTCCTTGTTCCTTAGCTTGTGTTTAGCTGGTGTTTTGCAAAGATTTCCTTGAATGTCAGGAACTCTTCCAGTCTTTGCAGAATGACTTTGTGCCTGAGCCCTCCTTGAACTCTTGGTCAGGCTTGCGCTTGGCCTGAGGATCAGCCCAGAGTGAAAGCAAGGTGGAGGCCTGAGATCTTTGCAGAGTGCACATTTTGCCCTGGGCATGTGCGTAGCTTTCTGAATTTTCCAGCACAGGCTGAGGCCTCTGAATGTCCTGATTTCCCGGGAACACACCCAGGTTTTTGCCTTAGGCAGTCTGTTGTATGTTGGGACTGTAATCTTTTGCCCCAGGCAACTGAGAGTTGTTAAATGGGTTTGAAATGTTTTTAAGCTTTTTTGCCCTTGGATCTGACTTCGGCGAAACAGAAGAGGAGTGCCTTGTGTCAGTCAAATCTCCAGACAGGTTGGAACAGACACACACAGTAGATTTTCAATGAGGTCTCCAGCAGCTTCTGGTAGGCACCTAAGGTTAGAAAACATTGTTTCGGAAAAGAACAGAACATAAAGCTTAGCGGCTGGTTGTAGAAGATTCTTGCTGCTGGATCCACTCGGCTACTGGGCACTTGGTGGGGGCCAGCCTCCAGCTGCCCAGTGAGTGGGACGCTGGGCCGGAGCTGCTGGTATTATGTTAGGGAAGTTATTCCTGAGAAATTCAGATACTTGTTGACTGAATTGGTATGATGCTTACAGTCTTTCTTAAATGATTAAAGTTTACTTTAAAATATTATTAATTTTAAAAATATTGTGAAATAATACTTCTTGTGGAACATTTAGACCGTAAAAGTGGATGTGAAAAAGTATCCATTGCTGGCCGGGCGCGGTGAGTCACACCTGTAATCCCAGCACTTTGGGAGGCCATGGCTGGCGGATCATGAGGTTAGGAGTTCGAGACCAGCCTGGCCAGCTTGGTGAAACCCCATCTCTACTAAAAACACAAAAATTAACCAGGCTTGGTGGTGTGCGCCTATAATCCCAGCTACTCGGGAGGCTAAGGCAGGAGAATTGCCTGAACCTGGGAGGTGGAAGTTTCAGTGAGCTGCGATCACGCCACTGCACTCCGGCCTGGGCAACAAGAGTGAGACTCCGTCTCAAAAAAAAAAAAAAAAAAAAAAGGCCGGGTACACGGTGGCTCATGCCTGTTTGCCAGCAGTTTGGGATGCCAAGGCAGGCAGGTCACGAGGTCAAGAGATTGAAACCATCCTGACCAACACGGTGAAACCCCATCTCTACTGAAAATACAAAAATGAGTTGGGCATGGTGGCACACGCCTGTAATCCCAGCTGCTCAGGAGGCTGAGGCAGGAGAATCACTTGAGCCTGGGAGGCGGAGGTTGCTGTGAGATCGCGCCACTGCACTCCAGCCTGGTGATAGAGACTGTCTCAAAAAAAAAAAATTATCCATGGCCGGGCACAGTGGCTCACACCTGTAATCCCAGCACTTCTGGAGGCTGAGGCAGGCAGATTGCTTGAGGTCAGGAGTTTGAGACCAGGCTGGCCAACATGGTGAAACCCTGTCTCAGTTAAAAATACAAAAAATTAGCTGGACTTGGTGGCAGGCACCTGTAATCCCAGCTACTGGGGAGCCTGAGATGGGAGAATCGCTTGAACCCAGGAGGCAGAGGTTGCAGTGAGCCGAGATCATGCCACTGTACTCCAGCCTGGGTGACTGAGCAAGACTCCGTCTGAAAAAAAAAAAAGACATAGGCCCGGTGGGAGGTGGGAGGATTGCTGGAGGCCAGGAGTTCGAGACCAGCCTGGCCAACATGGTGATGCCACTGTCTCTACAAAAAATTTAAAAATTAGGTGTGGTGGTGCATTCCTCCAGTCCTAGACACTCGGGAGGCTAATTTGGGAGGTTCGCTTGAGCCCAGGACGTTGAGGCTGTAGTGAACCATGATCGTGCTGCTGCACTCCAACCTGGATGACAGACCGAGATCCTGTCTCCAATTAAAAGAACATTCAGTTCATTTGTCAAAGGAAAAATTACCACGCTCGCAGTTGCCTTTGTTGTTGCGGACAGAAGAGTGCCCTTGTCCTCTGCTGGTGGACACAGTCCCCACAGGAGCCGCATGGGGCTTTTCTGTGTATCAAGTACGGTATAAAAGTGAAAGAGCAAAATGCTCTGTGCCATGTTTTATAGGGAGTGAAAAACAACCCCACCAAACTTAGGATACATCTTTCCAGCCAGGCCCTTCCTGAAGCCCCTCACTGTCACCTCTGACCCCACTGAGGCCCAGCCCAGGGAAGGGACTTGTACGCCACACCATTCCCACAGTTCACAGCCACTCAGCCCAGTGTGGGTTGCCCTTGCCAGATCTTCCAAAGCAGTTAGAAGAGTAGTGATGAAGAGTGCTTCAGAATTTTCATTCTTCCTCTCCCGGTTTATCTTCTGGTGGGAAGAGGAAACACTTTTGGAATGTTTAAGACTGAGAGGTGATGGGATTTCTTTTTGAGGTAGAAAATGTGGTATGAGAGTGGGAGGGAGAAGTAGGAAAGTATTGAAGCTTTTAAAACTGTGAGGTGCTGGGCATCGTGGCTCAGGCCTGTAATCTCAGCACTTGGGGAGGCTGATACGGGAGGATCAGTTGAGGACAGGAGTTCAACACCAGCCTGAACAACATAGTTGGACCCTGTCTCTACAGAAACAATGAAACAATTGGCTCTGTATGGTGGCACACGCCTGTGATTCCAGCTACTTTGTAGGCTGAGGTGGGGGGATTGCTTGAACCCAGGAGGTCAAGGCTGTAGTGAGCCATGATCATACCACTGCACTCCAGTCTGGGCAACAGAGTGAGACCATGTTTCTAAAAATAAAAAAGTATATATATATATGTATGTATGTATATACATATGTATGTATGTATGTATGTATATATATGTGTATACATTTGTGTATATATATATATACATGTATGTGTATGTATATGTGTATATATATATGTGAATGGGCCGGGCATGTTGGCTCACGCCTGTAGTCTCAACACTTTGGAAGGCTGAGGTGAGTAAACCACCTGAGGTCAGGAGTTTGAGACCAGGCTGGCCAACATGGTGAAACCCTGTCTCCATTAAAAATACAAAAAATTAGCTGGACATGGTGGCAGGCACCTGTAATCCCAGCTACTCGAGAGGCAGAGGCAGGAGAATCTCTTAAACCTGGGAGGTGGAGGTTGCAGTGAGCCGAGATCATGCCACTGCACTCCAGCCTGGGCGACACAGCAAGACTCCATCTCAAAAAAAAAAAAAATTGATAATTGAAAGCTGGTTGGATGTGGTGGCTCATGCCTGTAATCCCAGCACTTTGAGAGGCCGAGGCAGGCAGATCACCTGAGCTCAGGAGTTCAAGAACAGCGTGGCCAATATGGTAAAACCCTGGCTCTACTAAAAATACAAAAATTAGCCAAGTGTGGTGGCTTGTGCCTGTATTCCCAGCTACTTGGGAGGCTGAGGCAGGAGAATCTCTTGAACCCGGGAGGCAGAGGTTGTAGTGAGGTGAGATCGCGCCATTGCACTCCAGCCTGGGCAACAAGAGCAAAACTCTGTCTCAAAAAAGAATAAAAGAAGAAAAGAAAGAGTTACTTTTCAGAATGGTCTCAACCGCTTCAGTGATTTGGAGAATTGGAAGTAAGAGATTTTGGTGTTAGTGACTTTAACTTCCCTGTCTCATGTCCATTCTTCCTGCATGATTGTTGTTTCTGGGTATGTGTCCTTCTGCACGTAATCTGTTTGAAACCTTTCCAGTGATCCCATGGCATACCCCCATTCCCCAATTTAGCCATCCCATTGGCCTGGATGCGGGGGGATGGTTTGTCTACTCATACCCCTGTCTCTTCTCCTGGAGTTGGCACACTCTAGTCCAGCACCCACCCTCAGGCGTAGCCCTTTCCTTCCTCCCACGTGCCTGCCCACCGGATGCTACTCTGCAGCTGCCTCTCCTGTAAGACCAGCTGTGAAGGTTCCTGCTCAGGTCCTTTCCTTTTGTCTGTCTCAGTGTCACCTAGGGAGGGAGCAAATAGTTGTTAAGTTAGCACTTGCTTCTGTCTTGAATTCTCTAATTGTTTCATGCGCACTAACAAGGTTGACAGCTGAGGTCCCGTATCAGTAAGTGAGCTTTTATTGATTTTTTTTTCCCAGTGCATCACACCTGGGCTTGTTGAACAGAAAGGCCTTTTTGTGTGTTAATACTGTGTTGGACGGAAAGCCTTTTTATGCGTTAGTACTGTGTTGGCTTGAAATGGAGTGGCACCTTCAGGGGCTGACGCTGGCATAGCTTGGAGTGTGAGCTTTCTCAGACAGATGGGCCCGCCGTGGGTGTGTGGTGTGTGGGGTGTGGGGTGTGGGGTGTGGTGTGTGATGTGTGGCTGCTGCCTCATTGTCCTTGGAGCGGGCTCTCCCAGCGTCGGAGGGTGTTCGAGACCAAGCACATTTCCTGTGCGGGCAGCTCCATCTTCTCTGGTTCTGCTGATGGGTTCACTTTTTAGTGGAGGTGTCAGTGGGCCAACGTCAGGGTGTTCAGGGACAGGGATGAAGGGTGTGGTATAAGCACAAGTAGGCCTGAAATAGACAGGTTTTTGGATTTAGAATTTTAAAAAATAGTTGTAGATTCTAAGTAACTAATGATTTACAGGTTTTTTTGTTTTTTGTTTTTTTGAGACAGTCTCACCATATCGCCCAGGCTGGAATGCGGTGGCGCCATTTTGGCTCACTGCAACCTCCGTCTCCCAGGTTCAAGTGATCCTCATGCCTCAGCCTCCCGAGTAGCTGGGATTATAGGCGCCCACCATCACGCCCAGCTAGTTTTTGTATTTTTAGTAGAGACGGAGTTTAACCTTGTTGGCCAAGGCTGGTCTCGAACTCCTGACCTCCCGCGTCAGCCTCCCAAAGTGGTGGGATTACAGTCATGAGTCACCGTGCCTGGCCAAATTTTTTAATTTATTAATGCGTATCTGTGTATTACAAGTTGATGCTTGTGTGACAAGATAAATGTTTTTTTCATACTTAACGCACTGTACCTGTTTCCAGAGGTAGGAAGGGTGATCTTTTTTAAAATAGATGGAGTCTTACTTTGTTGCCCAGGCTGAAGTGCAGTGGTGCAGTCATGGCTCACTGCTGCCTTGAACTTCTGGGCTCAAGGGATCCTCTTTACCTCAGCCTCCCGTGTAATAGGGACTAGCGGCACAAATCACTGCATCCAGCTAATTAAATTTTTAAATTTTTTTTGAGATGGAGTCTCACTCTCTTGCCCAGGCTGGAGTGCAGTGGTGCGATCTTGGCTAACTGCAACCTCCGCCTCTGGGGTTGAAGCAGTTCTTCTGCCTCAGCCTCGCAAGTAGCTGGGATTATAGGCGTGCACCACCACGCCTAGCTATGTTTGTATTTTTTGGTAGAGACGGGATTTTGCCATGTTGGCCAGTCTGGTCTTGAACTCCTGGCCTCAAGTGATCCACTTGCCTCGGCCTCCCTCCACAAGTTTTTTTTTTTTTCCTTATTTCTTTTTTTTTCTTTTTTTTTTTTGAGACGGAGTCTGGCTCTGTCACCCAGGCTGGAGTGCAGTGGCGCGATCTCGGCTCACTGCAAGCTCCGCCTCCCGGGTTTACGCCATTCTCCTGCCTCAGCCTCCCGAGTAGCTGGGACTACAGGCGCCCGCCACCTCGCCCGGCTAGTTTTTTGTATTTTTTAGTAGAGACGGGGTTTCACCGTGTTAGCCAGGATGGTCTCGATCTCCTGACCTCGTGATCCGCCCGTCTCGGCCTCCCAAAGTGCTGGGATTACAGGCTTGAGCCACCGCGCCCGGCCTTCTTTTTTTTTTCTTTGAGACAGTTTCGTTCTTGTTGCCCAGGCTGGAGTGCAGTGGTGCGATCTCGGCTCACCGTAACCTCCGCCTCCTGGGTTCGGGCGATTCTCCTGCATCAGCCTCCCGAGTGGCTGGGATTACAGGCGCGCACCACCAGGCCCAGCTAGTTCTTTTTGTATTGTTAGTAGAGACGGGATTTCACCATGTTGGCCAGGCTGGTCTCAAACTGAACCCAGAAGATCCGCCCACCTCTGGCTTCCCAAGGTGCTGGGTTTACAGGCATGAGCCACCACGCCTGCCCCCAATTTTTTTTGTTTGTTTGTTTTATTCAGACAGGGTCTCGCTGTCCTGCTCAGGTTGATATGGTACTACTGGGCTCAAGCAATCCTCCTGCCTCCACCTCCCAACCTTCCATTACAGGGATTACAGGTGTTTGCTGCCACGCCTGGCAGAAGGGCAGTGTTGGTGTTGATATGAGAAACGGCAGAGGACCCTGCTGGCAGGAGAGGACAGGTGCAGAGTGCGGCCAGAGCAGCATTACCAAGGGCTTGGTCAGCTCTACAAGTGGTCTCTGGGCCGGGTGTGGTGGCTCATGCCTAGTACTTTGGGAGACTGAGGCAGGAGTACAGGAGTTTGAGACCAGTCTAGGGAACATAGTAGAACGCTGTCTCTACAAAAAATAAAAAAAATTAGCTGGGTGTGGTGGTGTGCACCTGTAGTCCCAGGTACTCAGGAGTCTGATGTGGGAGAACTGCTTGAGCCCAGGAGGTTGAGGCTGTAGTGAGCCGTGATTGCAGAGTGAAACCCTGTATATGTGAATAAGCGAGTGAATGGTCTCTGGTACTTAACAGGTTATTTACCTGGAAAGGAGAAGTAGAATGAGCTAAACTTCTTGAGTGTTGTTGCCAGAACGGCCAGTGGGACCCCAGCAGAGGACATTTCCCATGTGGGGGTTTCGTTTGATACTGTGATTTTTGTCTTATAACTATTTTCTAAATCCACTCCACAACTATTTGTAAATGCTTAGTAAATAAAACCAGACATGCCATCAGAAGACTATTTTGAGAGATCTTTTATTTCGTTTTGTTGTTTTCGAGATAGGGTCTTGCTCTGGTACCCAGGCTGGAAGTGCCAGTGGCCCAGTCATAGCTCTTACCGCGAACTCCTGGGCTCCCGTTCTCCAGGGAGGCTGTAGGTGAGAACTTTCGGCATCTGTCTGAAGGCGTCTTTGAAGGGGCAGACTGTGCTCAGTGCTGTGTGAGTACCTGCTGTGGGGGTGCCGTACCAGGAGCTGAGCAGAGTGAGTACCTGCTGTGGGGGTGCCGTATGAGGAGCTGAGCAGAGTGAGCACCTGCTGTGGGGGCACCGTACCAGGAGCTGAGCAGAGGCTCACCGCAGCTGCCCACTTGGAGCCCAGAGCTCAGTGCTGTGAGTACCTGCTGTGGGGGTGCCGTATGAGGAGCTGAGCAGAGTGAGCACCTGCTGTGGGGGCACCGTACCAGGAGCTGAGCAGAGGCTCACCGCAGCTGCCCACTTGGAGCCCAGAGCTCAGTGCTGTGAGTACCTGCTGTGGGGGTGCCGTTCCAGGAGCTGAGCAGAGTGAGTACCTGCTGTGGGGGTGCCGTACCAGGAGCTGAGCAGAGTGAGTACCTGCTGTGGGGGTGCCGTATGAGGAGCTGAGCAGAGTGAGCACCTGCTGTGGGGGCGCTGTACCAGGAGCTGAGCAGAGGCTCACCGCAGCTGCCCACTTGGAGCCCAGAGCTTTGGCCGCTTCTGGCAGCTTCTCTTTGCCTGTTTGAATCGTTCTGGGCTCTGCTCTGAGAATGGTCGTGAGAAACTAGAGCAGCAGGAAGGCCTTGATAGGGAAGAGTCTTTCTTTTATTTTTAGTTTTTAGTGGAACAGGGTCTTGCTGGAGTGCAGCGGCGTGATCATGGCACACTGCAGCCTTGAACTCTTGGCCTCGAGTGATCCTCCTGCCGCAGCCTCTTAAGTAGCTGGGACTACCTGCCATCATGCTTCGCTTTTTGTTTTTTTATAGAGATGAGGTCTCACTATGTTGCACAAGCTGGTCTTGAACTCCTGGGCTCAGTCGACCCTCCCACTTCAGCCTTCTAACATGCTGGGATTGTAGGCGTGAGCCACTGTGCCCCACCTCATTTTATTTTGAAAATTCTTTGGCGTTTACATTTTATGCCATGTGCATTTATCATCTATTAGTGACAACAACAAAAATACTAATTGATCATCTCCTCTGGACAGTAGTTAAATGGATTTATTCTCTTTTTTTTTTTTTTTTTTTTTTTGAGACAGAGTCTCGCTCTGTCGCCCAGGCTGGAGTGCAGTGGCCGGATCTCGGCTCACTGCAAGCTCCGCCTCCCGGGTTCACGCCATTCTCCTGCCTCAGCCTCCCGAGTAGCTGGGACTACAGGCGCCCACCACCTCGCCCAGCTAGTTTTTTTGTATTTTTTAGTAGAGACGGGGTTTCACCGTGTTAGCCAGGATGGTCTCAATCTCCTGACCTCATGATCCGCCCGTCTCGGCCTCCCAAAGTGCTGGGATTACAGGCTTGTGCCACCGCGCCCGGCCTCTCTCTTTTTTTTTTTTTTTATGTAAGCTGCCTAATTTTCCCCTTAAATCAGAGTATTTGTGGAGAAAGTCTTAGGGAAATGGCACTGTGCTGGTACACACACAGATGCCGCCCAAACCCAGAGATGCTTTGGCATCAGAGCAGACTGGATTTACAACAGTAGCACAGCGTGTGTGCTGGGTATGATTTCTCTCTCCCAGCACCGCGTCATCGAACACGTGAGCATTTCTATTGCTGAACTCAGGAATATTCTCACTAAGTGGGCTAATTGAAGGGTATAATTAGCTTTTTCTCAGTTTGGGTCAGAATTGGCTGCCAGATGATTTCAGGTCAGAGTTTTTGGAGCTTTTTGCTTTTTGGAATTGTGGAAAAGGGATTGTGGACCTTTATGGGGCATAGAGCTACTCCAGGCAAGTGGCTGTGGGAGGGGTGTGCAGAGTGAAGTGCTGGTGGGTGGCCGTCCTCAGTGGCGTTGGGACCTGGCTTCCGTCCAGCTCTGTGTCTGCAGTGCCACTGTCCTTCTTTCCTCTTGTGAGCCAGTGCTGCCCACCCAGATCCTGGGAGGCGTACCCCCTCCACGGTGTGCTCTGCTGCTCTGCGTTCACAGGGATGGAAAAAAATAATTAAAAAAAAAAAAAGAATTGTTGATCTGCCCGTCTGTCCTCCTTTAGCGTTTCTCAGATGTGTCACCTGCTCTTCCTCCTGCCCCATCTTGCTGTTGACCTAGCGGTTTCTCACTTGGACTTCTGGAGTGGTTCTTAGTTGGTCTCCGTTACTCTCCACTTTGTAAAAGTATCATCTAGACACAGAAAAGTGCGCAGATTCTACGTATAGCTCAGTAAGCACTGCTGGCATGGTCTGTTCTAGTGAAGACATGTGACGTCATTGGCATCCACCTCTCCCAGCCAGAGCCTCCCACTCCTCAGTGTGGAACTCCTATCCTGCGTTCTAAACCATAAATTAGTTTTGTTTGCTTTCGAACTTCATATACATGAAATTGTTCAGAGTCTTTGGTAGGAGAGGGTGTTTGTTGTTTATTTAATACTGTGTTTCTGAGGTTAATCCATATTTTTGCACATAGCTATTGGACATTTATTCTCATTACCGGAAAGTATTTAGTAACGTGGATATATGACGATTCAATATTCTGCTATAGGTGGACATTTAAAGTAATTTTATTTGGGGCTATTACGGATAATGCTGCTGTGAATAATCTTATAGTTTGTTTTTTTTTTTTTTTTTTTTTTTTTTTTTTGAGACGGAGTCTCGCTGTGTCGCCCAGGCTGGAGTGCAGTGGCCGGATCTCGGTTCACTGCAAGCTCCGCCTCCCGGGTTTACGCCATTCTCCTGCCTCAGCCTCCTGAGTAACTGGGACTACAGGCGCCCGCCACCACGCCCGGCTAGTTTTTTTGTATTTTTTTTTAGTAGAGACGGGGTTTCACCGTGTTAGCCAGGATGGTCTCGATCTCCTGACCTCGTGATCCACCCGTCTCGGCCTCCCAAAGTGCTGGGATTACAGGCTTGAGCCACCGCGCCCGGCCTTTTTTTTTTTTTTTGGATGTTGGAAGGGTTTTTTTTTTTGAGACAGAGTCTTGCTCTGTCTCCCAGGCTAGAGTGCAGTGGCATGATCTTGGCTCACTGCAGCCTCTGCCTCCCGGGTTCAAGCGATTCTCCTACCTCAGCCTCCTGAGTAGCTGGGACTACAGCTGTGCACCACCATGCCTGGCTAATTTTTATACTTTTAGTAGAGACGGGGTTTCACCATATTGGCCAGGCTGGTCTCGAACTCCTGACCTCAGGTGATCCACTTGCCTCGGCCTCCCAAAGTGCTGGGATTACAGGCGTGAGCCGCCAGATCTGGCCGTGTGTTCAGCTTTCTTACCAACATGCTGGAAAGTGCTTTGTGCAGTTTATAGCCGTTTATACTGTGTGAGATCCAGTTCAGGGTGCCTCACAGCTGCCTCAACTCTTGGCATTTTCTCTCTTTTTTATTTTAGGTATTTTGGCAGGTATTGTGGTTTTAATTTGCATTTCCCTTGTGACTAATGATGTTGAAGAGCCTTCCATGTGCTTACTGGCTACCAAGCATGGTTTTTTTTTTTTGAGATGGAGTCTCGCTCGGTCGCCCATGCTGGAATGCAGTGGTACCATCTTGATTCGCAACAACCTCTGCCTCCTGGGTTCAAGCTTCTCCTGCGTCAGCCTCTTGAGGAGCTGGGACTACAGGCGCCGCCACCGCGCCTGCCTAATTTTTGTATTTTTAGTAGAGACGGGATTTTGCCATGTTGGTCAGGCTGGTCTCAAACTCCTGACCTTGGGTGATCCACCCACCTCGGCCTGCCAAAGCGCTGGGATTATAGGTATGAACCACTGCACCTGGCCAGCATGGTATATTAAAAATGCTTTCCTGTACATTCAGCAAATGTTCACCTCTTGGTGCTGCTCACCTTGTAAGTGTGGTGGAGAAGCTAGAAGTCTGAGCACTTGTAAGTGTGATGGAGAAGCTAGAAGTCTGAGCACTTGTAAGTGTGGTGGAGAAGCTAGAAGTCTGACAAGTGTGGTGGAGAAGCTAGAATTCTGAGCACTTGTAAGTGTGGTGGAGAAGCTAGAAGTCTGACAAGTGTGGTGGAGAAGCTAGAATTCTGAGCACTTGTAAGTGTGGTGGGGAAGCTAGAGGTCTGGGCACTTGTCAGTGTGGTGGGGAAGCTAGAAATCTGGGCACTTGTCAGTGTGGTGGGGAAGCTAGAAATCTGGGCACTTATCAGTGTGGTGGGGAAGCTAGAAATCTGGGCACTTGTCAGTGTGGGGAAGCTAGAAATCTGGGCACTTGTCAGTGTGGTGGGGAAGCTAGAAATCTGGGCACTTGTCAGTGTGGTGGGGAAGCTAGAGGTCTGGGCACTTGTAAGTGTGGTGGGGAAGCTAGAGGTCTGGGCACTTGTGAGTGTGGTGGGGAAGCTAGAGGTCTGGGCACTTGTGAGTGTGGTGGGGAAGCTAGTGTGGTGGGGAAGCTAGAGGTCTGGGCACTTGTCAGTGTGGTGGGGAAGCTAGAAATCTGGGCACTTGTCAGTGTGGTGGGGAAGCTAGAGGTCTGGGCACTTGTGAGTGTGGTGGGGAAGCTAGAGGTCTGGGCACTTGTTTTTTTTTTTTTTTTTTTTGAGACTGAGTCTCGCTCTGTCGCCCAGGCTGGAGTGCAGTGGCCGGATCTCAGCTCACTGCAAGCTCCGCCTCCCAGGTCTACGCCATTCTCCTGCCTCAGCCTCCCCAGTAGCTGGGACTACAGGCGCCCGCCACCTCGCCCGGCTAGCTTTTTGTATTTTTTTTAGTAGAGACGGGGTTTCACCGTGTTAGCCAGGCTAGTCTCGATCTCCTGACCTCGTGATCTGCCCGTCTCGGCCTCCCAAAGTGCTGGGATTACAGGCTTGAGCCACCGCGCCCGGCCAGGTCTGGGCACTTGTAAGTGTGGTGGGGAAGCTAGAGGTCTGGGCACACATGCAGGAGCTCTTCGCTGCAGGTCCCCGAGTGGAGGGCCCTCAGGATGAAGTACTGCGTCCCAGTGTCAAACAGTAGTAACAGCTCACCTTTTTGTTTTAGACAGTGATGGGAATCTTACCATGTTTCCCAGACTGGTCTTGAACTCCTGGGCTCAAGTGTTCCTCCCACCTCAGACTCCCAAGTTCAGGGATAATTGGTGTGAGCCACTGAGCCCAACCTGAAACTTGCTTTTAAATAAAGAACTCAGGCTGGGTGCGTTAGCTCATACCTGCAATCCTAGCACTTTGGGAGGCCGAGGTGGGCGGATCACCTGAGGTCAGGGGATTGAGACCATCCTGCCCAACATGGTGAAACCCCGTCCATCTCTACTAAAAATACAAAAATTAGCCAAGCGTGGTGGTGGGCGCCTGTAATCCTAGCTGTGGTGAAGGCTGAGGCAGGAGAATCACTTTAACCCCGGAGGTGGAGGTTGCAGTGAGCCGAGATGGTGCCACTGCACTCCAGCCTGGGCGACAAGAGCAGAAACTCTCATCAAAAAAAAAAAAAAGGAAGGAAGGAGAAAGAAAGAACTCCATACACTGATCTGTTTTATACTGTGTAATTGTCTATTATTATTGATTTTAAAGCTACAACCCTAAGCATCACACTCCCTCTGTTTAGAGTATTCAGGGTGTAGTATTAGTCTCCATCATTGTCCCCAGAAGTGATCAAGGTGACACTTTACACTCAGGGTGTCCAGTCTTTTGGCTTTCCTGGGCCACACTGGAAGAACTATTGTCTACACTAACAAGAGCTGGTGAGCTGAAAAAATCTCAAAAATCATCATGTTTTAAGAAAGCTGATGAATTTGTTTTGAGCTACATTCAAAGCCATCCTGGGCTGCATGCAGCCCATGGGCCGTGGGTTGGACAAGCTTGTTTTAAGAGTTTAGGAGGAAAAATAATACTTCTGGTTATTTTTTTTTCATCCTGCTTAGTTGCTATTTTTCTGTTTTACAATGTGCAATACTGTAATATAATTTATACATATATTAATATATTGTTGTGCCACCTTATTTTTACTTTAAACTTTTTTTTGAGGTATACTTCACATAAAACAAACTTATTTTAAGGGTACCTTTCAAAGAGTTTTGACAACTGTATATATCCGTGTAACTGAAATCCCAATCAAAATAATAGATTAAGATATTACCCCTCACCCCCAGACCTTCCTCTTGCCCCTTGGCAGTCAGCTCATCCCCCCTGGAGAGTCCCAGACAGTCACCTCTGTGCCTCCCCTTCCGTAGAAGTGTTTTCTTCCAGGGTTTCATAGACATGGAGTCATGTAGAACATGCTGGTGTTTGGCCCACTCTTATTCACATGGTTTATTTGGGGTTCACCCATGTTACTTGTGTGGGCAGTTTTCCTTTGCGATTGCCGGGCGGCAGTTGAGTGGATTGGGCAGTTTTCCTTTGCAATTGCTGGGTGGCAGCTGAGTGGATTCTCTTCCATGGATGTGCCATTTGTGGATCCATTACCTATGGCTGACTGTCTAGACAGTGTCCAGTCTGGGCTGCTGCGCATCACGCTGCCGTGAGCCTTTGTGGAGGAGTCACATCTGTGTGCACTGGTGCTCTCATTTCTCTTGGCGGATAACTACGGGTAGGTTGGTGGGGCTGGGTGGGCAGTGTGCGTTTATTTCACGAAAAGCTGAGCCGCTTTTCCAGAGCATTGCACCGGTTCGTATTCTTGCTGGCAGCGTGTGACAGCCCTAGTTGCCCTCTATGCTTGTTAGCACTTGGCTTTGTCAGTCTTGATCTTAGCCATTCTCCGGGTGTGTGGTGGTATCTCGGTATGTGTATTTTTTTAATACTTGGGATCATTTACATCAAATGTGGTTTAATTGGCCTTTTACTGATGATCAGTGGTGTTGAGTGTCTCTGCATATGCTTTTGGCCATTTCTATGTCATCTATAGTGAATGACCATTTTTATTGGGTTGTTTACCGTCTTACTGAATATTAAGCTTATTATTACACCCTGAACAGAAGTCCTTTGTGAGGTAGGTGTATTGTGAATATTTTCTCCCATTCCATCCTTTGCCTTGTTTCTTGATATTGTATTTCATATATTCAAATATTGATTTCTACTTAGTTTTTCACTGAGAGGTGTACAGTCAAAACCATTTGGAGGCTACTGCTCTGCTGAATTGGCAGAAGGAATTGCTGTGGACGGAAGAGAGGAAGGAGGGGACCCAGGCGCTGCCCCACAGCCTCTCCTGTGGCCTCACCCCGGGGGAGGCGTGGATGTTTGGTGGAGAGCCCGCTTTGGTTTTCCGTGAATGTCATTTGGGTGGTGGGGGTAGAATGATCTCAGGAGCGTTCTCACCTCCAAGGAGCGGCTGCATCTTGATGTGTTGGCACCGGAGGGCTGTGCTGCTGTGTGCTCGGTGTGCTTTCTGCCACCACCTGCGAGACCTCCAGAGAGCCTGACCCCACAGTCTGCACCAAGATCCCAGCTGTTGTCTGGTGATCCAGATGAGAGGACCTGTGCGATAGTTTCTCGCAGCAGCCTCTGGCAGGACCTGGAGTCGAAATCTTCCTCAGTCTAAAACACATCCCAAATGACCGGACGTTAAATGAGAGCGCGTCTTTGTTTTACGAGGCCACTTGAGGTCGACCTCCCTCCTCCTCTGGGTGTGGCCCTTGCCCGTAGCTCCGAGTGTGAGGATCTTACATGGCTGTGCGCTCCTGAGCCAGCCTTTACCCCTACAGCAAGTTGCCACACCGAATTGCAGACCTGGCAGCCCTTTCCAGCACCTTCCTTATTACAGTTACCATGCAGCACATGGGAGAGGGGGGCCAAAAACCCCAAAATTATTCTCCAGGCCAAAGAAAAACTCTGGAGTGCTCGACAGCCACTTACAGACCTGCTCATCACCTGTTGTTGGAACACCCAACACCAGCCTCCTGGTTGTGAATGTTTCTGGGATCGAGGCTCCCTGATACCTGCCTACAGAAGCAGATCCGCCTGAGGACATGCACCATTTCCTGATATTTGTACCTTAGAATATAGGGCCAGCTTCATGATATGTGGGGTCCAGTGCAGAATGAAAACGTAGGACGTGTTGTTGAGAAAGCAGGAAAAGGCTGGGTGCGGTGGCTCATGCCTGTAATCCCAGCACTTTGGGAGATTGAGGTGGGTGGATCACTTGAGCCCAGGAATTTGAGACCAGCCTCAGAAATACAGTGAGACCCCCCATCTCTACAAAAACAAAACAGGTGTGGTGGTACGTGGCTGTAGTCCCAGCTATTCAGGAGGCTGAGGCGGGAGGATCGCTTGAGCCTGGGCTTGCAGTGAGCCATGATCGTGCCACTGCCCTCCAGCCCAGGCGACAGAGCAAGACCTTGTCTCTAAACAAACAAACACACAAAAAAACAAGAAAAGAGCTTCTTCATGTCTTCTGTGGACTCCTGGCCTGCCATAGTGTTTTTAATTTGCCATTTGACTTCAGGCTTTCCCAGGAATACGTGTCTGAAGCAAGGCACTGCTGTTCACACCCCACCGGGGACAGTGGACAGTTGTGGGGGAAGAAGGGGGTGCAGGAGCAAGATGGGCTGTGTCCTGTTGAACCTCACTACAGAACACCAGTTTAAAGATAAATGATGAGGAATTTCAAGATGTTGGCAGTAAGGCATTAAACTCCATGCCTGGCCCTTCTGAGGCGGGCCTTCTGCAGCTGTGCTGGCCACACAAGCCTGAAGCTGGCCTTGTCTGTATGGAAAAGTTTTGTGTCAAAACTATGTGGTTCCTAAGTCACTTTGAAGCAATGCATGCAGTAAATGTGCTTCACTGAAAGATTACACTTGCCGACCAGTGCTGAGCCAGGTCATTAGGTGCCAAAGCCTGTTTGAAGCTTCGGAGGCTTAGGTTAGAAGATTTGTGCTGAAAGGCCGGGAGCGGTGGCTCACACCTGTAATCCCAGCACTTTGGGAGGCTGAGGCGGGTGTATCACGAGGTCGGGAGATCGAGAGGAGACCATCCTGGCTAACACAGTGAAACCCCGTCTCTACTAAAAAAAAAAATACAAAAAACTAGCCGGGAGTGGTGGTGGCGCCTGTAGTCCCAGCTACTCGGGAGGCTGAGGCAGGAGAATGGCGTGAACCCGGGAGGCGGAGCTTGCGGTGAGCCGAGATTGCACCTCTGCGTTGCAACCTGGGCGACAGAGCGAGACTCCGTCTCAAAAAAAATGAAAAGTAAAAATAAACATGATGGCATGTCGTGAGTTCTGAAGGATAAGAAGTTAAAGCTGACCGGGCACAGTGGCTCACGCTTGCAATCCCAGCACTTTGGGAGGTCAAGGTGGGTGGATCACTTGAGGTCAGGAGTTTAAGACCAGCCTGGCCCACATGGTGGAAACCCTGTCTGTACTAAAAAAAAATTACAAAAACTTAGCCAGGTGTGGGGACACGTGCTTGTAGTCTTAGCTACTTGGCAAACTGAGGCAGGAGACTCGCTTGAACTTGAAAGATGGAGGTTGCAGTGAGCTGAGATCACACCACTGCACTCCAGCCAGGGCAACAGAGCAAATCTGTCTTAAAAAAAAGTTGAGGCTGAGGTGATAGATGTTGCTTGAGGGTTTTTTGCTGATGAGTGACAAAGTATGGACTCTTTAGGGTTTCTAGTGTATTCCTCATTGTCTTAAACTGTCTTCAACGTTGTCAAGCTCTCTATTTGTAATTTGTGTGCTTTAAGAGGACACTTGCCACTCAGACCTCCTCCAAGGAGGGGCAGGGCAGCCCATTCCTGGGCCTGGCACGGTGCTCCACCTCCAGCATACCCCTTTCTGGGGCGAGTCCTTGGACTGTGGGGAAGCGCCCGCTGCACTCTGGGTGGTGGCAGCCTCGGGCCCTGGGCTCCCCCTTGCGGAGTCCTCAGGGTGTGAGGCACAGGGAGTTGACGGGTGCTGCTCTTAGCGCAGTTGAAAAGGCCGGGTCGGTGGGTGCGTGCTTAAGGGTCACTGGTGTATGTCAGGCCTCCTGATCGTGAAAGATTGTATGACCACGTTTCAGTTCGGGGGTTCTTCCCTGTCCTGTGGGCCCCTCTTACCCACTGGCTGCAGGCTTAGCTGTGGACGTGCTTCCATCTTTGTGTTTACCCCCCACCTTGGGACCAGCAGTTTTCCTAAATGGGGCCACTGCGTCAGCCTGGGCCACAGAGGAAGGAAACGTGGCACTGAGCAGCTACTAACGCAGATGAGCACGGTGGAGCCAAACCAGACGTCGAGTTCGAGCCCAGAGACCCAGGGGTCGCTGTGACAGCAGCAGGGTTCAGCCTGTGCGAATGGGACGTCACCGGGGGTCGGGACGCCCAGGGCCATGCTGGAGCAACATGGTTGGGAAAACATTGTTCTGCTGAGTACGTATAGGAGCGGGATGAATGTTTCCCGAAGAGAGAAGAAATCTGCAGTGTGTACAGTGGCATTACCAGACCCAAGTTTCTTGGCCACGATTCGGAAGCCCACTGCAGGGCGGCGCGTGGGCGCAGTGGACGTCACTTGTGCTGGGCGGGTGACAGGACACAGGACCAGAGAGGTCGCTTGGTGCCACTGCCCTGTCCTCGACAACACTGGAGCTGCACCTTCCTGGCCTAGCGCGAGGCCAGCTCTAAGGAACACGTGTGGCCCTCGAGAAGGGTCAGGAACTTGTGGGAATTGCAGTGAGGCAGCGTTTTGTAACTGTTCAGCCCACAACGTGGTCCGTGGAATCTGGCCGATGGGACTGACACGGAGACGGCCCCAGGAGCCGAGACGCTGGAAGAGTCACCGGTGTCTGGAGCAGGCTTCTCAGGCTGTCTGTGGTGAAGGCCCAGTCCGGCATGAACCGGCGCTTCTATCAAACACCATAAACTGATTCAAAAAATGAAGTGGTTTCCAAACACTCCGCATGTCCACACTCCCCTCGTGGTGCACCAAGGCACACGCTCCCAGCCTGGCCACAGGCCTAGACTAGCGTTGAGGTTTGCATTGGACGTTTTGAAGGCTTGCACATGTTTTTCTTTTTCTTTTTTTTTGAGACGGAGTCTTGCTCTGTCACCCAAGCTGGAGTGTAGTGGCCCAATTTTGGCTCACTGCAAGCTCTGCCTCCTGGGTTCACGCCATTCTCCTGCCTCAGCCTCCTGAGTAGCTGGGACTACAGGTGCCCACTACCACGCCCAGCTAATTTTTTGTATTTTTAGTAGAGACGGGGTTTCACCGTGTTAGCCAGGATGGTCTCCATCTCCTGACCTCGTGATCCACCCACCCCGGCCTCCCAAAGTGCGGGATTACAGGCGTGAGTCACCGCGCCCGGCCTCTTTTTCTTTTGAAATTACTTGAGAATTAAAGCAAAGTTACAAAAATAGTCCAGAGAATTTCCATTTCCCCAGATTCCCACTCTATTACTGTTTCACCAAACCCGCATGTTCAGCCTCTCTCCCTCTCCTGAAGCATTCAAGGGGCACTTGCAAAGGTGACGCTTTTCCTGCAGGCATCCTCTTCTGTACCTGCCCCAGTGAGCGCTGCTACGGCACCTGTGGCCAACAGCCGACCTTCTCCAGGCTTCATCCACCATCACTCCTGCCCTTCCCCGAGTAGGCCCTGTGTCGCGTTGAACGCTCCCGTCGCTCTGATCTCCTTTGAGGTGTGGCCATCCTCAGCCTTTGTCTTCTGTGACATTGATGTTTTTTTTTTTGTTTTTGTTTTTGTTTTTTTTTTGAGACGGAGTCTCGCTCTGTCGCCCAGGCTGGAGTGCAGTGGCCGGATCTCAGCTCACTACAAGCTCCGCCTCTCGGGTTCACGCCATTCTCCTGCCTCAGCCTCCCGAGTAGCTGGGACTACAGGCGCCCGCCACCTCGCCCGGCTAGTTTTTTGTATTTTACAGTAGAGACGGGGTTTCACCGGGTTAGCCAGGATGGTCTCGATCTCCTGACCTTGTGATCCACCCGTCTCGGCCTCCCAAAGTGCTGGGATTACAGGCTTGAGCCACCGCGCCCGGCCTGACATTGATGTTTTTGAAGAGCACAGCATTAGTGATTTTGTCGAATGTCTCTCGATTAGGATTTGTTGGATGTTTCCTCTTGATTAGATCTAGGTTAGTTACCTCTGGCAGGAACTCTAGAGGTGAAGTTGTGTCCTCTCGGGGCACCACGGTCGTGTCACCGTGGTGTCATTTTGTGCCGTGGACAGTGATGCTGGCCGTGAGCACTTGGCTGAGTTGGACGAAGAGCGGCATCCCGAACAGGGCTCTGGAGTGCAGAGTGACCTCTGCAGCCATTCTGGTCAAGCGTCTCCATGTGGTCTGCAAGGCTCCAAACCTGGCAGGTGCTCTGTAGGTCACCCCGTTACGTAAAATCACAAATTGGAAAGAGTTTATTAAACTTTCTTTTCTTTTTGAGACGGAGTCTCGCTCTGTTGCTGAGGCTGGAGTGCAGTGGCATGATCTCAGCTCACTGCAAGCTCCGCCTCCCGGGTTCAAGTGATTTTCCTGCCTCAGCTTCCCGAGTAGCTGGGACTACAGGCGCCCTCCAACGCTCCCAGCTAATTTTTTGTATTTTTAGTAAGAAGGGGTTTCACCATGTTAGCCAGGATGGTCTTGATCTCCTGACCTCGTGATCCGCCCGCCTCGGCCTCCCAAAGTGCTGGGATTACAGGCGTGAGCCACCGTGCCTGGCTAATTTTTTTTTATTTTTAGTAGAGACAGCATTTCACCATATTGGCCAGGCTGATTTCGAACTCCTGACCGCAGGTGATCTGCCCACTTCGGCCTTCAAAGTGCTGGGATTACAGGCGTGACCCACGGCGCCCAGCCCTAGATAAAGTACTTTTAGGAGTACACAGTGTCAGGAATTGTGATGGGTTGACTGTGTGAGACAGCCTAATGTCTTTCAGACACTTAAACTCCATCATCGACCCCAAGTGCTTCTCTGGAGGAAAGCTGCAGGGCCAGGGAAGGCACCTCAGGCCTTGGGGAAGTCAGGAGCCCTCCCAGCCAAGACACCGACTGCACGTGGACCTGCACTGGGCTCGTTGCCCTGCAGCCGTGTGGGGAAGACACGGGTCTCAGGAGGATCTGAGCCCCTGGCATCTGTTTTCACCCCCACCTCCGTTCTGTTGTAATATTTTGTGCCTCTTTTTAGTGTCGTGAGGCAACTCATCCAAAATTATTCCAGTTTTTAATTTCTAGTTTTGAAAAGGGGAACAAGGATTTCCAAGGTAACTGAACTCCACAGAGAACCTGAAAACAGTTTTAATGTATCTTGTTTTGAATGTAACCTACATTCAAATAAATTATAATTATAGTGTGGGTATCCGTGCAGTCACAACCCAGGTAAAGGAAATAGGTCATTGTGGCCAGGCGCGGTGGCTCATGCCTGTAATCCCAACACTTTGGGAGGCCAAGGTGGGTGGATCACAAGGTCAGGAGATGGAGACCATCCTGGCTACACGGTGAAACCCCGTCTCTACTAAAAATACAAAAAAGAAAAATTAGGTGGGCGTGGTGGTGGGCACCTGTAGTCCCAGCTATTCTGGAGGCTGAGGCAGGAGAATGGCGTGAACCCGGGAGGCGGAGCTTGCAGTGAGCCAAGATTGTGCCACTGCACTCCAGCCTGGGCGACAGAGCGAGACTCAGTCTCAAAAAAAAAAAAAAAAGAAATAGGTCATTGTCAGCACAAAAGCATAGAAAATGGCACAGTGAACCCCCATACCTGTCATATGATCCACATTTTGCTACTTTCTACATCCATCTGCATGGATGGCTTTTATTTTTTTTAAAAAACTGTCTATTGAAGTGTCCAGAAAGGTGTGTGTATCATGCATATGCAACTGGTGCATTTTTGCAGACAGGAACTCTCACCGATGCAGTCAGAATCCAGATTAAGAAAAAGTAAGTTGGCCGAGCGTGGTGGCTCAAGCCTGTAATCCCAGCACTTTGGGAGGCCGAGGCGGGCGGATCACGAGATCAGGAGATCGAGACCATCCTGTCTAACATGGTGAAACCCCATCTCTACTAAAAATACAAAAAACTAGCCGGGCGAGGTGGCGGGCGCCTGTAGTCCCAGCTACTTGGGAGGCTGAGGCAAGAGAATGGCGTGAACCTGGGAGGCGGAGCTGGCAATGAGCTGAGATCGCGCCACTGCACCCCAGCCTGGGTGACAGAGCGAGACTCTGTCTCAAAAAAAAAAAAAAAAAAAAAAAGAACAAGTTGGCTGGTCACGGCGGCTGGCCTCTGTCTTTTTTTTTTTTTAAACTAGAAATAGGATCTTGCTCTGTTGCCCAGGCTAGAGTACAGTGGTACGACCACAGCTCACTGCAGCCTCAAACTCCCAGGCTCAAGCAACCCTCCTGCCTCAGCCTCCAAGCCACTGGAACTACAGGTGTGCACCACCACGCCTGGGCAAGTTTTTAAACATTTTTTGTAGATAAGCGGGGATTTTGCTGTGTTGCTGATGCTGGTCTTGAACTCCTGGACTCAAGTGATCTTCCCGCCTCAGCCTCCCTAAATGCTGGAATTACAGGTGTGAGCCACCGTGCCTGGCCCCTCTCCTCGTTTTCAATGCCCTGTGCTGAGGATCCTCTGCCGTGGAATGTCATCACAGCACTGATCGTCCGTTGTCTTTAACTGGAAACATTGGGGTTGGGTCCAGTGGCCCACACCTGTACTCCCAGTACTTTGGGAGGCCAAGACAGGAGGATCACTTGAGCCCAGGAGTTTGTGACCAGTCTGGGTGACACTGGGGGACCCTGTCTCTACAAAAAATGATAATAATAAAAATTAGCTGAACATGGTGGCGTGTGCCTGTAGTCCCAGCTACTCAAGAGGCCGAGATATAAGGATCCCTTGAGCCTGGGAAATTGAGGCTACAGTGAGTCATGATTGCGCTGCTGCACTCCAACCTGGGCTACAGAGCGAGACCCGGCCTCAAAACGAAAAGGAAACAGAACCAGATACAAGGGAAGGATGGCTCAGTGTGGCAGTGCCCTGTCCTGCGGAGAGCACTCCGCCAGGCCTGGACTAGGACGTGCGTGACTCTAGGGAGAAGTGCGAGCTCACAGGTAATATGGGGGTGTGGTCCTGTTGTGTGAAAAGCAAGCGGAACACTCAGAGGATATTGGGTTCCCTATCGTTCCAGAGCTGCTGCCCCAGCAGAGGAGGAAGAGCTCGCCTCTTTGCGTGTTGGAATTGTGCGCACTGCTGGAGCTCTCTCCTGGGAGGACCGGCAGGGAGTGTGTTCTGGTCGAGGGTGAGCCTTCTGCAGAAGTTCAGGGTGGACGTAGAATAAATACAGCACAGTGGACACCAGATGCGTCTGTGGGAAGAAGTCACTGCTGACATCTTTTTTTTTTTTTTTTTTTTTTTGAGATGGAGTCTCACTCTGTCGCCCAGGCTGGAGTGCAGTGGCACGATCTTGGCTCACTGCAACCTCCACCTCCCGGGTTCACGCCATTCTCCTGCCTCAGCCTCCTGAGTACCTGGGACTACAGGCGCCCACCACCACATCCGGCTAATTTTTTGTATTTTTAGTAGAGACGAGGTTTTTAGCCAGGATGGTTTGCATCTCCTGACCTGGTGATCCACCCGCCTCGGCCTCCCTCCCTGGGATTACAGGCGTGAGCCACCACGCCTGGCTGTTTTTTCTTTTCTTTTCTTTTCTTTTTTTTTTTTTTTAAAGACAGAGTCCCGCTCTGTCACCTGGGCTGGAGTGCAATGGTGAGATCTCAGCTCACTGCAACCTCCGCCTCCCAGATTCAAGTGATTCTCCTTCCTCAGCCTTCTGAGTAGCTGGGATTATAGGTGCCTGCCACCACACCCGGTTAATTTTTGTATTTTTAGTAGAGATGGTGTTTAACCATGTTGGTCAGGCTGTTCTCAAACTCCTGACCTCAGGTAATCCTCCTGCCTCGGCCTCCCAAAGTCCTGGGATGAGAGGCGTGAGCTTCTGTGCCTGGCCTAGTAGTACAGTGTTTGATTTGATGTCCTGAGTGTCTGTCTGTATGTGGGTGTGGAGTGCGGTTTTCCACTGGGCTTCAGTCTGAGGTTGCGCGGTTGGTGCTCGCTGTTCTTCCCATCTCTGCTTCTGGCTGGCGACTGTGCGGGTGTGGACTCTGCAGCTGCCCAGCTCAGAGCCAGAGTCGTGTGCGGAGCCCAGCAGGGATGGCGGAGCCGTTTGGCATCCACGCAGCTTGCCCTGTTTGTGTCCATGTGGTTCTGCTGTGAGAACCCCTGGGTTGTAAGCTGTTAGGCTGGTATGAGAGGGTGGGTGGTCCTGGCAACATGCCCCCGCGTGAGACAGGCTGCTCGTTAGCGGTGAGGAGGACTCAGGAGAGGGTGGGTGGGAGTCTAGGGTAGCTTGCGGATCCTGCTGAAACCTCGTGCCAGGCCGGTCTTCCTTGTTGTCCTCAGAGGCGACAGCTATACACACACACAACGCCCCATCCACCCCCCTTGTTTGCAGAATCTACAGGTAATGTCTGTGTAAAGGGAGCCGAACTCTGTCAGATCTCAGATACATGACAGGTGATCAGTTTTATTATTTATTGTGTATTTATTTAGAGCAGTACTGAAAGCTTATTAAAAAGCTCTAGAGCGGAAGGAAAAGAGGAAAAGTGCACTTGGAAGAGGGCCGGGCGGGTGACGAGAGATTCGGTGCCAGTTTTCTTTAAAATGTGTTTGAATTTGGAAAGTCTGAAGCCAGCAGTGAATGTCACTAAATGTGAAGTGTTGCAACTCTTTTTTGTTTTGTTTTGTTTTGTTTTTTTTGAGACGGAGTCTCGCTCTGTCGCCCAGGCTGGAGTGCAGTGGCCGGATCTCAGCTCACTGCAAGTTCCGCCTCCTGGGTTTACGCCATTCTCCTGCCTCAGCCTCCCGAGTAGCTGGGACTACAGGTGCCCGCCACCTCACCCGGCTAGTTTTTTGTATTTTTTTTTTTAGTAGAGACGGGGTTTCACCGTGTTAGCCAGGATGGTCTCGATCTCCTGACCTCGTGATCCGCCTGTCTCGGCCTCCCAAAGTGCTGGGATTACAGGCTTGAGCCACCGCGCCCGGCCAGAAGTGTTGCAACTCTTTGCTCTAGATTTTTTTTTTTTTTTTGAAATGGAGTCTCGCTCTGTCGCCCAGGCTGGAGTGCAGTGGCGGGATCTCGGCTCACTGCAGCCTCTGCCTCCCGAGTTCTCCTGCCTCAGCCTCCCGAGTAGCTGGGATTACACGTGTGTGCCACCACCCAGGCTAATTTTTTTGTTTTTTTGGTAGAGACGGGGTTTCAGCATGTTAGCCAGGATGGTCTTGATCTCCTGACCTCATGGTCTGCCTGCCTTGGCCTCCCAAAGTCCTGGAATTACAGGTGTGAGCTGCCGCGCCTGGCCGTTCTCCCTGTTGTTTAAGGGAAGTGGTCTCACTCCGTTGCACAGGCTGGCTTTGAGCTCCTGGGCTCAAGCGATTCCACCCCTGGCTTTGTGATGCAGCTGGAAGCATTTTGCTATCTTCTATTTTACCGATTCTTTTTATTTTTCCTTTGGTTTCGATACCAGTGGTCTGTTTCTGTCTTGGTCTTAGTTGATTCAGTTAATAATTTGCAAGGATGTAAAATCAAATAGAGCTTTATACACCAAAAGATCAGTGTCTTAAATGTATCATTTACAGACGAGGTCAGGCACTGTGGTTTACGCCTGTAATTTCAGCACTTTGGGAGACTGAGGTGGGCGGATCTCCTAAGCCCAGAAGTTTGAGACCAGCCAGGGAAACAGAGCCTGGCATGGTGGCATGTGCCTCTAGGCACTACTCAGGAAGTTGGTGTGGAGGATCGCTTGAGCCTGCGAGTTCAAGGCTGCAGTGGGTCAGTGACCGTGCCACTGCGCTCCAGCCTGGGTCACAGGGTCTTTGCTGACCCGGCTAGTCTTGAATTCCTAGGCTCAAGCAATCCTCCCTCCCCAGCCTCCCAAAGTGCAAGGATTACAGGTGTGAGTCACTCTGCCCAGCCTTCAGACCTTTTCTCCTGAAGGTGAGCAAGAAAGGAAGGTGGCTTATTTTTTCAGTGTCGTAACAGGGAATTTGTCAGAGAAGCTTTTTCAGTTTTCACGATGGGCAGGTTTTGAAGGCCAGAGCTGATGGCACTGGTGGATGGACTCCAGTGTTTCTGGCCTGAGTGCCTCCATGCTGCCTGTCTGCTGAGGGGAGTCCTGGGAGGGGAGTGTTGGCTAGGAGTCTTGTTTGAGACCCAGTGTTGATGCATATGAGGGGCCAGAGTGTAGGGAAACCCTGCAGCTGAAGGTGGGGATTTTGGAGCTATTTGGGTACGTGTAGAGTTCAAGGTCCAAGGCCTGGATGAGCCAGGAGTCAGGATAGAGGGAGAAACTGGAGTCGAGGCCTGGGGCATTGAACATTGAACATTGGGTGGTAAAGAGAGGAGGCTCTGGTAAGGGATTGAAAAGGAGTGCTGCAAAGCGGGAGCCAGAGATTCTGGTGTCCTGGATACCCAGGAGGTGGTCGCTCTGTGAGGTTCTGCTCTGTGCCCCAAGACTGGGGCAGGACTGGCTGTCCTGCCTGTGCCTCACCGGGGAAGGAGAAGGGCGAGGGGAGGCAGCAGCAGTGCAGCAAAGAAGCAAGTGTTGAAACCCTCGCGTGCTGCCCTTCCTGACCCCAGCTACTGTCGGGAAGTGTCTCCTCGGAGATGTCCCTGAAGTGGGAGGGCCATGGCGTAGCCTCTGACCTCCTCAGACTGGACCCTTCTAGGGCAGGTGCCCTGTAGGGCAGGGTGATGGGCAGAGCCTTCCTCTGTGGCCGGAGTGCCCGTACTGGGTGCACAGATGTGAGCTGGGCTGAGTGTGGCCAGCCACTTGTTTGGGTTGTTTGTAGACAGACAAATAGGCTGTTGTTGAACTGGGTTCATGGTGGGAACTTAGAGACTCTCAGAGTCTAAAATTTAACTGTTGTGTTAAATTTTATTCTTTGAAGGTATTTGGCTTGCGGGACCTTTGTTTGGTTACGTTTTACGTGAGTCATGTCAAGGAAGCTACATGAAGTGTGAACCAGAGTTTTCCACTGCAAACCTTCTCCCCTGTAGCTTTAATGTCCCTGGCTTTGGTTTGCCAGAGCCAACAGTGAAAAAAGTATAGGAGTTTTTATTTAAAGAAAAGGAGGCCGGGTGCCCTGGCTCATGCCTGTAATCCCAGCACTTTGGGAAGCCGAGGTGGCAGATCATGTGAGGTTGGGAGTTCAGGACCAGCCTGACCAACATGGAGAAACCCTGTCTCTGCTAAAAATACAAAATTAGCCGGGCGTGCTGGTGCCTGCCTGTAATCCCAGCTACTCGGGAGGCTGAGGCAGGAGAATCTCTTGAACCAGGGAGGTGGAGGTTGCAGTGAGCCGAGATAGCACCGTTGCACTCCAGCCTGGGCGACAAGAACGAAACTCCGTTTCTTTAAAAAAAAAAAAAAAAAAAGGAAAGGAATTATTTTTCTTAAATAAGAAAACTACCACAGAGTTATTGCTTTGTGACCCAGATACATTTGTATGTTTATTTTGAAAGGAAAAATAGACACTGGGTGGTATTTGAGTTTTAAGTCTACTATAAGACCCAAAACATATTTGTGCACTTAGTTTAAAAGGAGTCATGTAGACTAAGTGGTATTTGAGTCTTTTTGAGTCTATGCTTTTTTTTTTTTTTTTTTTTGGTTGGGAGAGATGGGGTCTTTTGCTCAGACTGAAGTGTGGTGGCACTGTCAGAGCTCACTGCAGCCTCGACCTCCTGGGCTCAAGCAATCCTCCTGCCTCAGCGTCCTGAGTATCTGGGACCACAGGCATGCACCACCACACCTGGCTAATTTTTTGCAGTTTTTGTAGAGGTGGAGTCTTGCTGTGTTGCAAAGGCTGGTCTTGACCTCCTGGACCCAAGTGATCTGCCTGCCTCAGCCTCCCAAAGTGCTGGGATTACAAGCATGAGCTACGATACCTGATCTTTTCTGCGCTTTTAATTTTCCTGTGTGGCTGGTCTAAATAGTGTTTTCTTATTGGTGTTTTTTAAGTCATGAAGCAGTTTGTTAGACAACTTGTAAGAACACGGTGAGCTAAGCTTGGAGGTGTTGCATACACGTCCTCAGCTGCTCCAGTGTTGTGGGGACTCTGCTCCTACCCTGGCTGGGACAGCAAAAGGGTGCTGATGGTGGGTTTTTCTTTTCCAGGTGCACGTTCAGGTTCCCGAGCACAAACATCAAGATAACGTTTACTGCCCTGTCCAGCGAGAAGAGGGAGAAGCAGGAGCTGTCTGAGTCTCCGGTGAAGGCCGTACAGCCGCACATCTCACCCCTGACCATCAACATTCCAGACACCATGGCCCACCTCATCAGCCCTCTGCCCTCCCCAACAGGAACCATCAGGTGTGGCCATGGGGATGGGGGAACTGGAACGTCCTCAGTCCCAGCGGCAGCCCCAAGTAACGCCTTTCTCCTTCCCTGGTGCTGACTTACGTGGAGAGAGAGATGTGAAGTGGTGTTTAAAATACTGAATTTCCTGAATTTTCTGCATTAGGAAGTGCAGTTCCCAAAGGTTCCTGGTTTTTATTTACTCATTCTTTTTTTTTTTTTTTTTTGAGACAAGAGTCTCTCTCTGCTGCCCAGGCTGGAGCGCAGTGGCGTGATCTCAGCTCACTGCAAGCTCCGCCTCTCAGGTTCAAGTGATTCTCCTGCCTTAGCCTCCTGAGTAGCTGGGACTACAGGCATGCGCCACCACGCCTGGCTAATTTTTGCATTTTTAGTAGAGACGGGGTTTCACCCTGACGGTCAGGCTGGTCTCGACCTCCTCACCTCAAGTGATCCACCCGCCTCAGCCTCTCCAAGTGTTGGGACTACAGGCTGAGCCACTGTGCCTGGCCTGTTTGCTTATTCTTTAAAAGATGTTTTTAAAGTGTTGTGTTTTTTTTGTTTTTTTTTTAAGATAGAGTCTTGCACTGTTGCCCAGACTGGAGTGCAGTGGTGCAGTCTCGGCTCACTGCAACCTCTGCCTCCCAGGTTCAAGCGATTCTCCTGCCTCAGCCTCCTGAGTAGCTGGGGCCACAGGCACGTGCCACCATACCCGGCTAATTTTTTGTATTTTTAGTAGAGACGGGATTTCACTGTGTTGGCCAGGGATTACAGGCGTGAGCCACCGCAGCTGGCCATTGTTTTTTTTTTTTTTTTTTTTTGTGAGACAGGTTCTGGCTGTGTTGCTAGGATGAACTCAGACTCCTGGATGTTAGCGACCCTCCTGCCTTGGCCTCCCGAGCAGCTGGGACAACACGTGCTCCACTGTGCCTGGCCTGGATTCTTTTCATTGGAGTATAAATGGAAGGGCAGACAGTGGTCTAAAGTCTGAGATAGATTTTAATTTGAATTTTGAATTTTTTAGAGAGCCCACAGCCTGAAGAACCATGAGCCAATTAAACATCTTTTCTTTCTTTTTTTTTTTTTTTTTTTTTTGAGACGGAGTCTCACGCTGTTGCCCAGGCTGGAGTGCAGTGGCGCGATCTCGGCTCACTGCAAGCTCCGCCTCCCGGGTTCCCGCCATTCTCCTGCCTCAGCCTCCTGAGTAGCTGGGACTACAGGCGCCCGCCACCGCGCCCAGCTAATTTTTTGTATTTTTAGTAGAGACGGGGTTTCACTGTGGTCTCGATCTCCTGACCTTGTGATCCGCCCGTCTTGGCCTCCCAAAGTGCTGGGATTACAGGCTTGAGCCACCACGCCCGGCTTCTTTCTTTTTTTTTAAAAGAAGAATAGAGAGCCGAGAAATAAACCCTCACATAATGTAGTCAAATGATTTTTTTTTTGAGATGGAGTTTCGCCCTTTTTGCCCAGGCTGGAGTGCAATGCGTGGTCTTGGCTCACTGCAACCTCTGCCTCCCAGGTTGAAGCAATTCTCATGCCTCAGTCTCCTGAGTAGCTGGGATTACAGGCACGTGCCACCATGCCCGGCTAATTTTGTATTTTTAGTAGAGACGGGATTTCTCCATGTTGGTCAGGGTGGTCTTCAAATCCTGACCTCAGGTGATCCTCCCGCCTCGGCCTGCCAAAGTGCTGAGATTACAGGCATGAGCCTCTGTGCCCGGCCTCATCAAAATGGTTTTTGACGAGGGTGCCAAGACTATTCATTCAGACTTTCCAACAAGTGGCACTAGGTAAACTGTGTGTCCACATGGAAAATAATGAGTTTGGGCCCTTATATCATGTGCAAAAATTAACTGAAAATGGATCAAAGGCCTAAATTTAAGGCCTGAAACTGTAAAATTCTTAGAAGAAAACTTAGGCAAAACCCCCATGACATTGGATTTGGTATTGATGTCTTGCATTTGATACCAAAGGCACAGGCAACAGAAGAAAAAGACAAATTGAACTTCTTGAAAATTAAAAAAATTTGTCCACCAAAAGACAACTTAAGTAGTAAAAAGGTGTTCTACAGAATGGGAGTAAATATTTGCAAATCATACATCTGACCAAGGGATTAATATCCAGATTATAGAGACAACTCCTAAAACTCAACAACAAAGAAACAAAAGACTCAGTTCAAAAGAAAGACATTCTTTCAAAGAAGATATAGAAATGGCCAAAAGTACATGAAAAGATATTCAACATCAGTAGTTATTAGGGAAATGCCAATCAAAATACAGTGAGATCCCACCTCACACCCATTGGATTGACTGCTGTTAAAAACAAAAAACCCAGAAAATAGTGTTAGTGAGGATGTGGAGAAATTGGAACTGTTGTGCGCTGTTGCAAGGAATGCCAAACCGTGCAGCTGCTGTGGAAACAGTCTAGCGGTTCCTCAAAAAACTAAAAATAGAATTACCATGTGATCCAGCAACCCCACTTCTGGATATAGACCCAAACTGAAGGCAGGTTCTTGAAGAAATATTTGTATGCCCGTTTTCATAGCAGCCTTATGCACAATTTCCAGAGGATAGAAGATACAATGGAATATTATTCAGCCTTAAAAAGGAAGGAAATCCTGACATACGCTGAAACATGAATTAATCTTGAGGACATTATGCTCAGTGAAATAAGCCAGTCATTGAGATTCCTAGAGTATCACATTCGCGTAGACGGAAGGCAGAATGGAGGTGGCCAGGGGCTGGGGGCGGGGAGGGGGAGCCCGTGTTTCTCGGGGACAGAGCTTCAGTTTGGGAAATGAGAACATTCTGGAGGGGGTGGTGTGATGGCTGCACCTCCATGTGAATGCGCTTCATGCTCTTGAAGTGTGCAGTTTAAAATGGTTAAAATGGTAAATTTTATGTTGTGTATATTTTACCACAAAGGAAAAAAAAAAGGCCCCCTGGAAAAGCTTCTGTCATGCATGTGTTTGTGAAATGGAGGCATGGCTGGTGGACTCTGGCCACCATCCTGTGCCTGGTGCTGTCCCAGAGCAGCCCTGGCTGGTGTCAGGGCCTTCCCGTCGCTGCCCTGTCTCCTGTTGCTCCTTCGCTGAGGCTGCCATCTCTCTTTCCCACTTTGGTTGAATTTGGCTGAACATAACTGAGTGGGCCAAATAGTAGATGTGTGGGTGGGTAGGCATACGTCAAGTCCTGCCACCCAGTGCTTATTAAGCACTACATAAAAAGGACACAGAATTCACTGGAGGAGAATGCGCCCGAGTTTGCCTGAGTCACATACAGCTCACTGCCGAGCAGCAGCCTTGAAGACCCCACATACAAGAGTGACTGACAGCAGCGGTGGGCGCAGGGGAAGGGTCGCAGCTGCAGCCCTGAGGTTGGCTCGGCTCCCGACTCAGCCTCTCCTCTCGCCGACCACTTTCTCTTCGTCCTGTGTTTCCTTGCTTGCCCCACTCCACACCTGCACAGACCTTTGTCAGGGGAACCCAGGTCCCCGGGGCCTCCAGGTGGAGTGAGCCTGAGCGACCTGACTTTCCAAACCTGCCATCCAACCAGCAGGTCACTTGCCTTCCTCAGGCCACACTGGCTGCATCCTCCACTTGTTAAAAGTTGGCTCTTTAAACTCATAAATTGTAGATGCCATGAGTCTGTCGTTCCTGCTGTTTCTCAGTGCTTTAAGGATGTTTGCTGGCATTGAGCAAATACTTGTTGAATGGACGAGTGAGTATACCAGTGGTGCATATTCGTGGCGGAAGGTCTAAGAAGCACTGTGGAGGGCACAAGGCCACTGGTGGTTTGCCCTTTCCCTCCTCCTCCTCCCCACCTCTCCATCTCCCTGGTCCTCCTTTTCAGTTGTTTCTCAGAGGTCACGACTTTAGGTTTGTTATTTTTTTCTAGACCTTTTCTATGCATTTGCAGTGTTTTTTCCCCAAAACTCTTCTATAATGTAGAAAATGATCTTATCTTGATTTTGTTCCATTTCAATGGCTCGTTCTTTTTATTGAAGTGCAGAAAATGAGGCATGGAGAGAACCTGCAGCTCCTTGACTTACCAGAAATGCACGTGCCCTTTAATTGGCACAGAGATCAAGATCAGAACACTCCCTGTGCCCCAGTCCAACCTGGTGGGAAAAAGTGCATGTCTGAAAACAGGGGCCTGATTCTTCGTCCTGGGTGCCCCTAGCTGACCTGCTGCTGTGCCTTCAGCGGGTGTCCACGCCCACGGCTTCATCTTCAGTGGAACCGCTTGTTCCACTTCAGTTCCAGGGGCCTTGGCTGTCAGACCCCCTCCCCTGCGTAACTTTCCCTGTCTTTTCTGTGCCCCCTGTCACAGCTCCTCAGTGAGGACCTCTGCGCCTGTCCTGTGTCAGTTTGTGTCTTTAATAAGTTCTGGAACCATCTGGAGCCTAAGTTTCCTCACTGGTGAAATGAGTGGGCCACTGCCTCCCTTGAGAGCTTGTTTTACATATCATGAGCTGGCGTTTACAGAAGCAAATACCCTATTTCCACATTGCTTCTTGGGACGATCTGAAATTTCACAGATAGTTTATAAGAATCTGTGTTTCCATAGGAAATGCTGATATTCTCTTCCTTTTTTTTTTTTTTTTTTAACATTTTTGTATGTTTTCCCTATAATTAGAGCCAGTTGCTGAAGCACAGTAGGATGTGTGCTCTGTGACAGACTAATAGGAACAACCTTTTCTCTTCCACAGCGCTGCAAACTCCTGCCCCTCCAGCCCCCGGGGAGCGGGGTCTTCAGGGTACAAGGTGGGCCGAGTGATGCCATCTGACCTCAATTTAATGGCTGACAACTCACAGCCTGAAAATGAAAAGGAAGCTTCAGGTGGAGACAGCCCGAAGGTAAAGGCTTTGTAGCCTTGAAGCAGCCCCTGGGGGAGAGTGTGCAGCCACAAGGCCCTCAGTGTCACCTGTCTGTCACTCACCTGCTGTCTCGTGCGGTGGGCCCCAGCCCTGCCAGGGCGTTGGTGGGGATGTGGGCTTGACTCTGGTGTTGCTGCTGACTGTGTTCTTGGTATTGGGGTTTTGCAGGCGTACTCTTTTAGTCATTCAACACACATCTTAGGATTCCCCTAATAGCAGCTGTAGGCCCAGGTGCTGAGCAGACAGTGGAAGATGGAGGAGTGCTTTGGTCTTTGTGGAGCTCATGTGCGTTTGTGCTGGAGTTTAGCCCCTTGTCCCAGACTCTGAAGGTTATGCGAATGCACACCCTGCCATTCATGATTGTATGGGGCACGTTTGTCCCTTGTTTGGACAGCAGTTGTTGAGAGTCACACTATGACCTGGCACGTTTGTGTTCTTTGACCCAGTAATTTTCCTTTTAGGACTTAGACCAAAGGAAATGGCGGAAAGTTTGTATAAAACAGCAGTATGCGGCTGGGCGCGGTGGCTCACGCCTGTAATCCGAGCACTTTGGGAGGCCGAGGCGGGCGGATCACTTGAGGTCAGGAGTTGGAGACCAGCCTGGTCAACATGGTGAAATCCCACTTCTACCAAAAAAATACAAAAAGCCAGGCGTGGAACACAACGTGAATCTCAGCTGCTCTGGAGGCTGAGGCAGGAGTATCACTTGAACCCTGGGAGGCGGAGGTTGCAGTGAGCTGAGATCGTGCCATTGCACTCTAGCCTGGGTGACAGAGTGAGCTCCTGTTTCAAAAAAAAAAAAAAAAAGAATGCAACCTCAGTGTCCCTAGGGAACGGTGAAGGGTGATGAGGCTATTGTGGTTCCACTTAGGAAGAGCATGCAGAGTATTTGCTGATATGGAAATATTCCGGATGTAATGCTAGGTGGAAGAAAGAGAGTAAGAACCACGCGTGGTATTACTTGACATATTTAGGAAATGTGGTCTATCCCAGCAGAACGCAGCACAGCCATGAGAATGAATAAGCCACAGCCGTGCATCCCCCACCTGCGGCCGACTGCGGTGTCTGACACAGGGTGCTAGGCAAGGAGGGCACAGCCTGTGTGGTACCATTTCTGTCAGGCTTAAAATTGGACAAATCTAAATTGTATTGTTTCAGGATGCAGTCAAGTGGTAGGTTAGTAAATCCCAGCAAAACTGCAGTCACTGTAAGAAGTCAGTAGTAATGGTGGCCTCTTTGAGAGGTAGAGGTAGTGGGCTGAGAGGGCCCATATGAGCGTTTCGGGGATGCTGGTGGTGCCCCTGTCTCTTGACCTAATATACTGATGTTCACTTTGCAAAAATTTGTTCAGCTGACATAAATGTATCGTGAGCTTTTCTGTCTGTCTTAATGTTTTTCAATTTAAAAAGTTTTTAGAAATATAGAAAAAAGATCACAAGGAAATACACCAACAGCATAGGCACAGTGACGAAGGCTTTGTTAGCTGTTTAAAAGAAGAGACGTAGCAGGCAGTGTGGCATGCACCTGTAGTCACAGCTGCTCGGGAGGCTGAGGCAGGAGAATCAACTTGAGTTCGAAGCTGTGGTGAGCTGCGATCAAGCCTTGAATAGCCACTGTACTCTAGCCTGGGCAACATAGCAAGACCCTACCTAAAAAAAAAGAATTGGGTTTGTGGAGGGTCTTCTTGTGATTACGTTTTTCTGTTTAGAAAAAAAAGCGATAGGCCGAGCATGGTGGCTCACGCCTGTAGTCCCAGCACTTTGGGAGGCCGAGGCGGGTGGATCACGGGGTCAGGAGATAGAGATGAGACCATCCTGGCTAACACGGTGAAACCCTGTCTCTACTAAAAATACAAAAAAATTAGCCGGGCGTGGTGGCGGGCACCTGTAGTCCCAGCTACTTGGGAGGCTGAGGCAGGAGAATGGTGTGAACCCGAGAGGCGGAGCTTGCAGTGAGCCGAGATTGTGCCACTGCACTCCAGCCTGGGCGACAGAGTGAGACTCCGTTTCAAAAAAAAAAAAAAAAAGTTGACTTTGGGAGGCCAATGTGGGTGGATCACTTGAGCTCAGGAGTTTGAGATCAGATTGGACAAAAAAGCAAGACCCTGTCTCTACGAAAATTAGCAGGGCCTAGTGGCATGCGCTTGGAGTCCCAGCTACTGGGGAGGCTGAGGTGGAAGGATCACCTGAGCCCTGGGGGTTCAGGCTTCAGTGAACCAAGATCACACACTGCACTCCGGCCTGGGCAACAGAGTGAGACCCTGTCCCCAAAAAAGAAAGAAAGAAAGAAAAGACAAATGTCCCTTTGTCCACGCTGAGCTGTTAGCGCTGAACGCGGCCTGTGCTGTGGAATCCCATGTGGGCACGTCCGATGTCCTTGCCTCCTGTCTGTCGGCCTGCCTGTTTCCCGTTCCATTTGTGTTATCCTCGAACAGTATCTGTAATTGTGCAACTTCATGTAAATAGTGTCATCGTGAATGTATTGTTTTGCAAATGCCTTTTTTCATCCAACATCATCTGTTGCTTTTCATCCATGTTGACAAGTGTGTTGTCCAGAAGTTTACAACCAGGGGTGGTTCCCTTTCCCAGTGGGCTTGTGCCGATACGTGTGGGTTTCAGGTTGTCACTATGACGAGGAACCTCCAATGGCCTTGAAAGGGCCAGGCCCAGGGATGCCAGCCTGTCAGCAGGGCACACAGCAGCCAGGATGTCTCCGACCCCAAGGCGGGGTCTCCATGGGGCTCTCTGTGGGCTGGGGGCTGCTCCTCGTGGGCGGCGGGGGCTCCTTGTGGATGGGTGTTTGGTGAGTCCAAGGGCTCTGAGCTGTCCTGGCCACTCCTGGTGCTCACACCTGGGGAGGGGTGCTGCTGGCTCTGAGCCCTCAGCCAGCCTTCCCCACCCCTTGCCTGGACCCCTGTGGTGGCCAACAGGATCTGGTCTTGGTTGAGGTGCTTTGCCTTGGACTCCACTGCGGTCAAACAGCCTTTATTTCTTCATTTTTGACATTTGTGTTTTTACTTATGTAATTTTTAATGTTCTTTATAGTCTATAGTTTTCCATTTGCTTCCTCCATGTTTTCAAATTATGTTACTTTTATAGTAAGAACAATGAAGTATCAGGCTGGGTGTGGTGGCTCACGCCTGTAATCCCGTCACTTTGGGAGGCCAAGGCAGATGGATCACCTGCGGTCAGGAGTTTGGGACCAGTCTGGCCAACATGGTGAAACTCCTTCTCTACTAAAACCACAAAAATTAGCCGGGCGTGGTGGCGGGCGCCTGTAGTCCCAGCTACTCAGGAGGCTGAGGCAGGAGAATCGCTTGAACCTGGTAGGTGGAGGTTGCAGTGAGCCGAGATTGCGCGGCTGCACTCCAGCCTGAGCAACAGAGCGAGACTCCATCTCAAAAAAAAGAAAGATGAGGTATCAGAGGAACACTTAAAAGCACTGAGAATCTTTAAATCTAGTAAATTTAATACAAAATGTGTTAACTTCAATATTCTTTTTTGTTTGTTTTTTTAAATACAGGATGATTCAAAGCCACCTTACTCCTATGCACAACTAATAGTACAAGCAATTACAATGGCTCCGGACAAACAGCTCACCCTGAACGGAATTTATACGCACATCACTAAAAATTATCCCTACTATAGGACTGCGGACAAGGGCTGGCAGGTAAATGCCTTTCAGTTTGTTGTTAAATAGAGGCCGATTGATGCTGAGAAGAAAGTTGAGTGGCTGCTGTACTTAACACAGGCACAGGTTAGGAAGGTAGAAGGTGGCGGGGGGAAGGGGGTGTGGTGTGGGGGCGGTGCTTGGAGCCTCCTGTGCTGAGAGGAAGAGGAGTTGGGGCCGGTGCTGCCATGCTCTGCCTCACCTTCCTCGCGTGGAGCAGAAGGAAACATGGTTCTGGAAGAGCATCTAGGCCTGCGTGCTTTACTGTTGTGGAAATTCATGCGTCTGCACAGGATTTGTGAAGTGTGGATTGTCTGAGATATTTCCCTTTGACCAGTGCAGTTCATATTTGAAATGTAGGAAAAATTTGAAACCCAGCCCATCCTTCCCTTTGGCATTCTCCTGTCTTCCTCATCTAGTCCTGCTAACGGACAGAAGTTTTGAAGTTTGCAGAAACAGTTTTCAAACCGTGTTTTACCGAGGAACACGTAGAGGGCGTCTTACCCAGTTGGTCGGAATATAAGACAGATGAACGGGGCGTGCCCTGTCTCAGCCGGGGAGCCCACCTGCTCGTGGAACCCCAGGCTGCCTCCAAAAACCACTTTGAAATCTGCAAAATGTTCCCTTTGGTCAGCTCACACACCAATAATTTTAACCCTTTAGACTATGTAGGTTTTTTCTCTTTCTGTGTTATCTGTGTTGTGTTGGCTGTTTACTGGATGTATACGAGAATCTTGCTATTTGAGATAATTTGGCAGTGGGTAGGTTTGAAATATAGCATATTAAAAACATAGCAAGAGAAGAAATGTATGCATGCTTATAGTTTTTTAATTCGTTAAGTAACCAGGAATATCTATAGAATTTCTTTGAGGCTTTCATGTAATGATTAAATGATCCTTAAAAAAACGTCTAAACTGCATGGCTTAGTGATGAGGGTGGTGCAGGGGCACCTGTTTTCTGTTTATTGAAGGGAAAAACCTTTTCTCTTTTAACCGCAGATGTATAAACATGTTATATTGAAAAATAGCCCACCAGCCGGGCATAGTAACTCATGCCTGTGATCCCAGCACTTTGGGAGCTGAGGCAGGTGGATCACGTGACTCTAGGATTTCGAGCGCAGCCTGGGCAACATGGCGAGACTCTGTCTCTACCAAAAAAAAAAAAAATTAGCTGAGTGTGTTGGGTCACACCTGTAGTCCCAGCTACTCCGGAGGCCCAGGTGGGAGAATCACCTGAGCCCAGGAAGCAGAGGCTCTATCGTAAAAAGAAAAGAAAGCCTACCAGCCACGTCTTCCATATTTCCCTTGTGGAGGGGCTTGGGGGTCTTTAATCATGGAAGGTACAGAATGAGACCCAACCTCCCCTCTGACCCCCTTGGTGCACCCCATGCCTGGAGTGTCTGTGCCCGGCCCTGCCCACCTCCCTGTTTACAGCAAGGGGGCATCTCTTGACCATTAGGAAAATGCCGGATTCGGAGAGTTGTTCATATCCAGCCATGTCAGGGTCTCTTAACACATTGCATGCTAAATTCTGGCTGTATTTACTCTATTTTAATCTTTGTGAGGCTGTGCTTCAGACTATCTATATGTGTACACACACACACATATACATACTAACACACACAAAACCAGACGATAACTTCTACCCATGTTCCAATGGCCATGGCTTTATGGCTTCGTCAAGGAGAGAAACTCCACATGGAGTCCAGCTGGCTCTGGGGGAGTGTGTGAGGAGCCCTCAGAGTTTAAGTGCAGCTTATTCTGATGGTTTGAAGTACCAGTTACCTGGGGCTTTGTGAGTATGTGTTTCTAAGAAGCTTTATTAGACTTTAATCTGTTTCTCTTAAGTGGTATTTCCGTGTGTTTTTTTCTAACATCTGTTTATTTGAGAACTACCTATGAATAGGACAAGGCTTTCTTGCTAAAGAGGGTGGATGGATAAAGGCCCGGCCTCAGTTTTGGGAGTGCCCTAGTCAGGAAGTCAGGACATGCCTTTTGGGGAGCAGAGCCCTTGGAGCAAGGCTCTTCTGGACCACATTCGCGAAGTGGCGAGGACCCCATGGGACCGACCCCTCATGCATGCACTGCTTTCTGTCGTCTGTTGCAGGTGCCTGCACAGCTCACGTAGGCAGGGAATGACAGACTAGCACACATCAGGCACCCCTCTCTGCTGAACTGCTATTAAACTTGTTTCTGTTGAAACATTTTCTTTCCTGTCTAGATCAAGGTCTGTAAGTCTACAGCTGCATCTCTTGCCCCAGTAAGGCCGCTCCTGTGTCATTTCACACCTCGTGGCTCCAGCTAATTTAGCAGGAGAGGGATGAGTTTCTCCAGATTCCCCTTAGTTCATGGACACCTACTATCTCTCTCTTTTTTTTTCTGAGACAGAGTTTTGCTCTTGTTGCCCTGGCTGGAGTGCAGTGGTGCGATCTTGGCTCACTGCAACCTCCACCTCCCAGGTTCAAGCGATTCTCCTGCCTCAGCCTCATGAGTAGCTGGGATTACAGGCATGAGCCACCACACCAAGCTACTTTTGTGTTTTTAGTAGAGACAGGGTTTCTCCATGTTGGTGAGGCTGGTCTTGAACTCTTGACCTCAGGTGATCTGCCTGCCTCGGTCTCCCAAAGTGTTGGGATTACAGGCATAAGCCACCACCCGGCCAATGTACTCTTAATTTCTTTCTGTCCTCAGCTGTACCCTTGGCTGTTGGAATACTGACCCTCACGGGCTGTTCCTCTGCCATGAGATTCTCTGAGCTGCCCTTCCCAGTGCGTCAGACCTTATTCTGACCTTGTCCCTCTTGGCTTAAAACAAAAGCGAGGTGTTTTGCATTGTCTACCAATGGTGTGGCTTTTTGGTCAATCCTCAGAGGATATCCGAGGGTGAAATGAGACGGTCTGAGGACATCCGAGGGTGAAATGAGACGGTCTGAGGACATCCGAGGGTGAAATGAGACGGTCTGAGGACATGCGGGGGTGAAATGAGACGGTCTGAGGACATCCGAGGGAGAAATGAGACGGTCTGAGGACATGCGGGGGTGAGATGAGACGGTCTGAGGACATGCGGGGGTGAGATGAGACGGTCTGAGGACATCCGAGGGTGAGATGAGACGGTCTGAGGACATCCGAGGGTGAAATGAGACGGTCTGAGGACATCCGAGGGTGAAATGAGACGGTCTGAGGACATCCGGGGGTGAAATGAGACGGTCTGAGGACATCTGAGGGAGAGATGAGACGGTCTGAGGACATGCGGGGGTGAAATGAGACGGTCTGAGGACATCCGAGGGAGAAATGAGACGGTCTGAGGACATGCGGGGGTGAGATGAGACGGTCTGAGGACATGCGGGGGTGAAATGAGACGGTCTGAGGACATCCGAGGGTGAAATGAGACGGTCTGAGGACATGCGGGGGTGAAATGAGACGGTCTGAGGACATCCGAGGGTGAAATGAGACGGTCTGAGGACATCCGGGGGTGAAATGAGACGGTCTGAGGACATCTGAGGGAGAGATGAGACGGTCTGAGGACATGCGGGGGTGAAATGAGACGGTCTGAGGACATCCGAGGGAGAAATGAGACGGTCTGAGGACATGCGGGGGTGAGATGAGACGGTCTGAGGACATGCGGGGGTGAGATGAGACGGTCTGAGGACATCCGAGGGTGAGATGAGACGGTCTGAGGACATCCGAGGGTGAGATGAGACGGTCTGAGGACATCCGAGGGTGAGATGAGACGGTCTGAAGACATCCAAGGGTGAGATGAGACGGTCTGAGGACATCCGGGGGTGAAATGAGACGGTCTGAGGACATCTGAGGGAGAGATGAGACGGTCTGAGGACATGCGGGGGTGAAATGAGACGGTCTGAGGACATCCGAGGGAGAAATGAGACGGTCTGAGGACATGCGGGGGTGAGATGAGACGGTCTGAGGACATGCGGGGGTGAGATGAGACGGTCTGAGGACATCCGAGGGTGAGATGAGACGGTCTGAGGACATCCGAGGGTGAGATGAGACGGTCTGAGGACATCCGAGGGTGAGATGAGACGGTCTGAGGACATCCGGGGGTGAAATGAGACGGTCTGAGGACATCTGAGGGAGAGATGAGACGGTCTGAGGACATGCGGGGGTGAAATGAGACGGTCTGAGGACATCCGAGGGAGAAATGAGACGGTCTGAGGACATGCGGGGGTGAGATGAGACGGTCTGAGGACATGCGGGGGTGAGATGAGACGGTCTGAGGACATGCGGGGGTGAGATGAGACGGTCGGAGGACGTCCGAGGGAGAGATGAGACGGTCGGAGGACGTCCGAGGGAGAGATGAGACGGTCGGAGGACGTGTGGGGGTGAGATGAGACGGTCGGAGGACGTGCGGGGGTGAGATGAGACGGTCGGAGGACGTCCGAGGGAGAGATGAGACGGTCAGAGGACGTGCGGGGGTGAGATGAGACGGTCGGAGGAATCCTGTTTGAAAAGATGCCGTATGTCTTTCCTTTGTTTGCATTTACCTGCTATGGTTTGTTTTTTTCATGGTAGAAAAGTATTTAGTAAGTGACACATCAGTACAGAAACACACGGAGCTTATAGCTTGTCCTTTAAAACCAGGATGGCCAAGTGAAAAGTCAATACAGATTCTTATTTTTACTATTTAAAGAAATCAAAGGGACACACTGGGCATTGAACTATGTTTTTTCTTCTTTCTAGAGATGATGTACGTGTTTTCTGATAAGTAATCTACCACACATTGTACTAAAGCAGAGCAGCAAACAGCCAGGAAAGCTGTGCCCTGCCTGCTCCTCCCGCTGGGCTGCTCCTCCCGCTGGGCTGCTCCTCCCACTGGGCTGCTCCTCCCGCTGGGCTGCTCCTCCCGCTGGGCTGGACCAGTGGAACAGCATCTCAGTAGGAAAGGAAGAAACTGCAGAGTCCCTAACCCAGAGAGCCTAACAAACTGGTTTATACAGAAAAGATCTTCAGCAAACACGCAAACACAGTAACATGCTGTAAGAATATGTTTTACTCTTATTTCTAGCGCACACATACATGCATAGGTGCCCAGTCAAATAGGAACGAATGCCAATGTAGAAAGCATTTTTGCCTTCACAGCACTAACACCTAAAACGCACACGGCATATAATACTTTGATCTTTAAGTGGATAATCATGGAAGTCTCAAGATCACATCCACTAGGTTAGCCTGAGTATTCATTTATAAATATACATATTTTTAAAATAATGCTTTGGCAGGGCGCAGTGGCTCACCCTGTAATCCCAGCACTTTGGGAGGCCGAGGTGGGCGGATCACGAGGTCAGGAGATCAAGACCATCCTGGCTAATACGGTGAAACCCCATCTCTACTAAAAATACAAAAAATTAGCCAGGTGTGGTGGCGGGCGCCTGTAGTCCCAGCTACTCGGGAGGCTGAGGCAGGAGAATGGCGTGAACCCAGGAGGCGGAGCTTGCAGTAAGCCGAGATCGCGCCACTGCACTCCAGCCTGGGCGACAAAGCAAGACTCCGTCTCAAAAAAAAAATAAAATAAAATAATGCTTCAAAGAGACTTCTAGAAACAGTGGGACTACATCTGGACCAGAATGAAGTGACACAAGGACTGCAAATATTAAGACTAGGGGTGGCTTTTCACGTGGAGCTTTTATGTAGAGGGCGTCTCTTTCCGTTGATTCCTGCAGCCGAGACAAGCTGTGATCACAGGAGATTCCAAAATCTCAAGCTGGGCTTGAGTAACACCCTAGACAGACATCAGGAGCCCCATTGAGGGTGAAGTACTGAAACTGATCCATGTGAGAAAGAGATGCAAATGTGTAAAGATTCACGCAGAGCCTGCTGGGACAGAGGGTGGAGGCGGATTCGTCCACACCTACACACCAGCGGTGTGCTCAGGTGGTGGCCGTGGGTTTGTCCGCACGTACACACCAGCGTGTGTGCTGGGGAAGGGCCCCCCAGATGGAGTGCTTGACATGGGCTCGCTCCAGAGGCGTCTGACTCAGAAGCTCCTGAGCGAAGTGTCTACTTGCGGGGGGAGGAGTACTACGGTTAATGGATACAAGAAGGTGTTTCGGGAGAAATAGGTCTAGAAGGGTTAGGTCATTTTGGTTTTGACCTGTCAATACTTAACATAAATGAAGAGTTACAAAATAGAGTCAGTCTTTTTCCAAGATGTATTCTGTCATCATGAGCTGAGCCTCTTGGGCCGGTGACATCCAGAATGTTCTCAGTTCATTGGCTGGCGGGAGGACCCAGTGCCGCAGATTGTTCTGGGAAGCTGGCACAGATGATTGACACAGCGAAGTCACCACCAAGCGACTGCTTAAGTCTGGTCCTCGGTCCTCAGTCTTCTTTTTCTGCTCTGTAGTCCAAAGAATCTGTGAAGGTAGCAGCATGTCCAGTGTGTCACCCGCTGCTTTATTTTTATGGTGCTGTGATGTGATGGTGAAAGCTGCCGTGTTGAGTCCAGGAATCCGCTGCAGCAGCTGTTCTTCAATACAGTTTTCTACCCAAAAAAGGTATTCAGGCTGGGCACGGTGGCTCATGCCTGTAATCCCAGCACTTCGGGAGGCTGTGGCCGGTGGATCACCTGTGGTTGGAGGTTCGAGACCAGATGACCAATGTGGAGAAACCATGTCTCTACTAAAAATACAGTATTAGCTGGGTGTGGTGGTGGGCACCTGTAATCCCAGCTACTCGGGAGGCTGAAGCAGGAGAATCGCTTGAACCCACGTGGCGGAGGTTGCAGTGAGCTGAGATCGTGTCATTGCACTCCAGCCTAGGCAACAAGAGTGAAACTCCGTCTCAAAAAAAAGAAAAAGAAATGTATTCATTAAAAATAGATGTGTAGGTGAGTTTATTCTCTTCCATGTCTTCAAACTCCAGGTCGTACCTGTTGGTGAAATTACTCTGTAATAACTGGAACTCGTCATCCATGATAATGTCATCTAAATATCCCACCACAATATCAGATTCATCAGAGGTGGAAGAGAAAGACAGCAGAAAGCTCTCTTCTTCTAAGGCGTCCATCACTGCTGCCCCTATAGACTCCTGCCCTGCCTGCGGCCCAACCCGCATGCAGGGCGTGGCAGGCGACCTGGTTAAGGCCTCGCAACCAAGGCTGCAGCCTGCTCACTGCCCAGTCAGGTCAGCACCTGTGCGCCAGGCCCAGCCCTGGGTACCCGGCTGTGCCCACGTGCTGGCCCGGTCTCTGCACACCGCCAACACCACGGATCCGGGCCTCGGTGACTCCAAAATGATTTTTTATGGTTTTATAATTTTACCTAACCCGGAATTGAGATAATTGTTGTGACTATGAAAAGTTTGAAAAGACGGGGCTCTCAGCCTCCAAAGGGACTAGAGCTGGTTCCTTTTATTTTTATTTTATTTTATTTTTATTTTTTTGGGGACAGAGTCTTACTCAGTCGCCCAGGCTGGAGTGCAGTGGCGTAATCTCAGCTCACTGCAACCTTTGCCTCCTGGGTTCAAGTGATTCTCCATCCTCAGCCTCCTGAGTAGCTGGGACTACAGGTGTGCGCCACCACGCCCAGCTAATTTTTGTGTTTTTTACTAGAGGTGGGATTTTGCCATGTTGGCCAGGCTGGGCTTGAACTCCTGACCTCAGGGGATCCACCCACCTCGGCCTCTCAAAGTGCTGGGATTATAGGTATGAGCCACTGTGCCCATCCCTTGATCTCTTTTAAAGGAAGGACTGTGCTCTGGACTCACCCTCACCCCTGCTCTTTTGGAGGCATTCCTGGACATTAGACCCCTCCTCTGAAAGGAACGTGGCCTGTTCCTTCTCCTCAGTTTCTGCACACGTCCTTACTGTGCAGAATGCACACTGGAGGGCACTCAGGGCTGGGGGGTGTTAGATAGACAAACAGTCCTTGAGAAACTTGAGGTCTGCTTAGGAAGGCTGACCAGGAAGGCACAGAGGAGAGCCCCGGAAGGGAGGGAGCTGGTGCTCACGGAGGGCTGATTGTCAGTAGATGCTCAATTTGGAAAGCCTTTGGGAGAAAGATAATTTGCTCAGAATTGCACATCCTTTTCTTCATGTTTAGCGTTAAAGAATAACAGCCCACGTTTTCTCTGAAAGCTTTATAATTTCTGAATCATTAGAGTCCAGTCAATGTGGTTTTAGTACGTGTAGCAACAGAATGAAGGTACATCCATCCTGGGTTTGATCAAATTACAACGGCCTTAAATTACCTTAGAAACATGGTTAATTTATTCTCTTTGTGTCTACATTAAATGTCTCATTACTTCCCCATATTTTCTAGAGTCTTGTTGGCTGGCAAATCGCAAGTAATCTTTCCTTATTTGCCCTTGAAGTTGTTGTTAGGGAGATGGATTGGAGAATAAAATAGGTTAGAATCTATTCTGATGATGCAGACTGTGTTCTTGTATGTTTTCAGGACAGAAAGTAGCAGCTCCCCAATTCCACAGACCGACTTTGCGTCTCGTGAGTGATGGTGGTGGTGATGCAGGAGCAGGGCTTCTGGCCCACGTCGCGTTCTTCTGCTCACAAGGCTAGAGTCTGGCCCCGAAGTCACCTTTTCTGCTTCCAGATTCCCACTGTACTGACCTTTCCTCCTAGCAGCATGCAGATTAAATGACTCTGCGTCAGTCAGTACAGCCACAGTCTTCACTCCAGGGATGGTTGACTGCTTTCTGCTCTCCAGCGTCGGATGCCGTGTGGGGCAGTTCTTTCTGAGTTCCTGCTTAGGAGTACTGGTCCTGGCAGAACAGCCGAGAGGGCAACTGTCAACCTTCTCAGGCAGTGGCTGGGATTGCCGTTTGCACTGCTTGAGGGTTTTATATTACCATCGTCTGGGTTTGCTTTTCTTCAGTCACAGTCTTAGAATCCACCTTCTACTTCACACTTAAAATTGGTCACAGTCTCAGAATCTACCTTCTTCTTCACACTTAAAATTCTGAGAGCAGTTGGCAAAGCTTTGCCTTCTCTGTCCAGTAACAGTCATGTTTGATTTTCTGGAGGAATTGATAGAAAGACTGGGTGTCAGCTAAAGCGAAATAAAACATCATAGCAAGTATCTGTGGTTATTCCAATATTGGAAATCTCATGTGACGCCTGCACCTGTAAACAGTTCCCCAAAATCCCACACACAGCCTCGCCCCCTCTTCATGTTGCCCACCAAGTAGCTCCCATCCGTCCACAGGGCCCAGAGGCGTTAGCATGGCACTTGAGCAGCCACTGAGATTGGTTGTAAAGTGTTATTTTATATGTTGGATTTCTTAGTCACCTTTGACGATTTCCGAGGCTTGTGATTCTAATAAGATTAATTGGGAAATTTAGAAATGACTTTTTGGGTAGGTTCAGATTGTGTTTTGAGTGATCACCGTTTTAACACTTTAATAGCTTAATTTTAAATCTACACATTAATGTAAATTAATGGAATGTTTCTGTGAACCCATGACTTTTGTCCGGTTTTGGCTGTGATGGTGCCTGAATCAGGTCACAGCGGGGGCTTTCTTCAGGTTGTCTGTAAACCCTTAGCTGGGCTTTTTTTTGAGGTGGAGTCTTGCTTGTCTTGCCCAGGATGAAGTGCAGTGGCATGATCTGGGCTCACTGCCACCTCTTCCTCCCAGGTTTAAGCGATTCTTCAGCTTCAGCATCCTGAGTAGCTGGGACTACAGGTGCGAGCCACTGTGCTCGGCCGATTTCTGTGTGTTTAGTAGAGACGGGGTTTCACCATGTTGGCCAGGCTGGTCTCCAACTCCTGACCTCAAGTGAGCCACCGCGCCCGTCTGGCTTTTTCTAATAGAAAGAATGATGCACTGACGAGAAGCTGGGAGGGAAATTTTTCCTGTGTATCTTATGAAATTATTTCAAGGATCAAATAAAAAACAGAGGCACTTTGCCAAGTCCTCTCTTACTGGAAGATGGTGTCCGTCCTGATTTTCAGCCTCTTGCTCCTTTTTCTTTTTTGCTGGTTCGCCAAATACTTTATACTGGATTAATTTAATTTTAATGGCATGACAGATTCTGTAAGCTAATTCTGTGTGAAAAAGTATCTTAACAGAATGGCTCACCTCAGCTCTGTGTGTCTCCAAGCAGGGAGTGGTTGGCAGCTGTAAGTCGTTGACTCCACCTGGAATGCTCTGTGCTGACAGTCGCAGTCCTGGGTTTCCCACCTTGAAAGGAGATGGAGTCAGAAAGGGCCTCTGTGTGCAACCGCTGTGTGGATCGCCCATCCCTCCTGTTCCCCAGCCCCCCAGCCTGCCTCCCGGGCCTGTCCTACCGCAGAATGCCCTCCTGCTCCCCAGCCCCCCAGCCTGCCTCCGGGCCTGTCCCCCGCAGAATGCCCTCCTGCTCCCCAGCCCCCCAGCCTGCCTCCCGGGCCTGTCCTACCGCAGAATGCCCTCCTGTTCCCCAGCCCCCCAGCCTGCCTCCCGGGCCTGTCCTACCGCAGAATGCAGTGTCCTTTCCTCTTTGGAAGCCCGTAGCAGCCTTGGACTCAAACCCCCGGCTGCTCCTTCCCTTGAGAGTTACTCACCAAGCAGGGAGGGCTGCTCCTTCCACACAGCACAGCCCGTAAGCGTCACTCTGTTGTCGTTTGTAAGCGTGACGTCTGGGTTTTCACTCCTGTGCAGGACGGGCCTCCCTCAGACCTTGTGAGCTGTCAGTACGTTACCTGTGTGACGCAAAAGAGAAACAGTTCACTCTGCAGGCTGCCGGCGCCCCACGTCGAGGTTCTGCTTTGGAGGGCACTAAAACTAGGACGTGTTTTCATTTCTCGGCAAAGAAATATACGAATTCTATGTATTTTTTTATGTTTCATAGAATTCCATTCGCCACAATCTCTCTCTGAACCGTTATTTCATCAAAGTGCCACGTTCCCAGGAAGAACCAGGCAAAGGCTCGTTCTGGAGGATAGACCCAGCCTCTGAGAGCAAATTAATAGAACAGGCTTTTAGGAAACGACGGCCCAGGGGCGTGCCCTGCTTTAGAACCCCTCTGGGACCGCTCTCTTCTAGGTAAGGAGAAAGAGGAACAAAAGGCCTCACTTCATGCTCACTAAACTCACCTTCAATGTATTGGGAAAATTTCCTTTTGAAAATGAAGGAACTACCAAATGCATTATGATTAAATGTTGGGATGGGGATTTGAGCAAAAGTGTTGAGTGGCTGCCCGGGCATTTTCTGGTTCTAGTGGTTGAAACATTTGAGACCGTTTGCAGAGTTTAAACTGCACTCCACTCAGTGATTGCTGCTTTGTGGGGCTCGTCGCATATTGTTCACGCCAGTGCCATGGTGACATTTTTCCTTTCCTTTGGCACAGGAAAAGTTCTTTTTTTTTTTTTTTTTTGAGACAGAGTCTTGCTCTGTCGCCCAGGCTGGAGTGCAGTGGCCGCATCTCAGCTCACTGCAAGCTCCGCCTCCCGGGTTCGGGCCATTCTCCTGTCTCAGCCTCCTGAGTAGCTGGGACTACAGGCGCCCGCCACCTCGCCCGGCTAGTTTTTTGTATTTTTTAGTAGAGACGGGGTTTCACCGTGTTAGCCAGGATGGTCTCGATCTCCTGACCTAGTGATCCACCCGTCTCAGCCTCCCAAAGTGCTGGGATTACAGGCTTGAGCCACCGCGCCCGGCGGGAAAAGTTCTTTAAAACTACTTTTTAGGCCGGGCGCGGTGGTGCACGCCTGTAATCCCAGCACTTTGGGAAGCCGAGGCGGGTGGATCACCTGAGGTCAGGAGTTGGAGATCAGTCTGGCCAATATGGTCAAACCCCGTCTCTACTAAAACTACAAAAACAATAGCCGGGCGTGATGGCGGGCGCCTGTAATCCCAGCTACTCGGGAGGCTGAGGCAGGAGAATTGCTTGAACCCGGGAGGCGGAGATTGCAGTGGGCCGAGGTCGCGCCACTTCATTCTAGCCTGGGCAAAAGAGTGAAACTCTGTCTCAAAACAAAAACAGACGCACTACTTTTCAGCTGCTTAAACTCGTGTTGACTTAGTGTTAATTTGCCTGAGTTTAAATACTTACTTTTAGCTTACTTTTAGGTTCATGTTTTTAACCAGAAAAATAAATGAGCATAATGTCAGTCTTAAGTGCCCACTGACTTGCCCACTGCTGGCTCCTACGTCTGTGCACAGGAGCTGTTTAAAGAGGGCAGCCAGCCCTGCCCCGTAGCCGTGCTGCGTATGTGGGCAAGGGGCCTGTGATGGCCCTGTCACACAGGCTGAGGCTGTCTCCCCGACTGTCCTGCTCAGTTCACAGGCGTACAGAGAAGTAGAACTTACACAACAGTAGTTGGTGGTCAGGAGACAGATGACACCCCCTTTGCAAAGTGCTTTCTGAGTGTGTAAACATGCAATGTGTTCTTCTCGGTGACACAGGAGTGCCCCAGCCTCCCCCAATCACGCTGGAGTGCTGTCTGCTCACTCTAGTGGCGCCCAGACCCCTGACAGCCTGTCGAGGGAAGGTTCGCCGGCCCCCCTGGAGCCTGAGCCTGGTGCCGCACAGCCCAAACTCGCTGTCATCCAGGAAGCCCGCTTTGCCCAGAGCGCACCAGGTGAGACAGTGGGAGAGGAAGCGAAGGCCAGACAGTGTGAGCCAGACGCGGATGCCTGGGCTCCACAGGGAAGAAATAGCTGGACTGGAGGCCTCCCTGTCCCTCTGTACCTTATACTAGTACCTGAGTGTGATTTTATAGGCCTTGGAAAACTAGTAGCACTGGGAGTGTTTTTTAAAAATGAATGAATGTTCTTTAAACGATACTGAGTAGATGCCTGAAAGAACTTAGAATTAACCTGTTTCTTAGTTTGTCATTCAAAAATCCATGAAACACCCCCCGTTCCCCTGCCCCCCCCCAAAAAAAAAAACCATGAAGTAGACAAACTAGACACTGGAAGCAAAAACATGTCAGTTTTTTTTTTTTTTTTTTTTTTTTTGAGACGGAGGAGTCTCACTTTGTGGCCAGGCTGGAGTGCAGTGGCACGATCTTGGCTCATTGCAGCCTCTGCCTCCCAGGTTCAAGGAATTCTCTTGCCTCAGCCTCACAAGTAGCTGGGACTACAGGCACGCACCACCGCGCCCAGCTAATTTTCGTATTTTCAGTAGAGACAGGGTTTCACCATGTTGGCCATGATGGTCTCGATCTCTTGACCTGGTGACCTCGTGATCCGCCCACCTTGGCCTCCCAAAGTGCTGGGTGTACAGGTGTGAGCCACTGCACCCAGCCTAACATGTCCATTTTAAGGAACAGGTAAAACAGTTTGCAGTTTACTTAGAAAGTCATAATGTGGAGTAAAATTGTGTGCCCTGGGGAATTAAACAAACATAGTGTGGAAATGTGTCCAAACTGAGTCTGTTGCAGTTGACAGAAATGTAAATTGGATCAGTTGGGATTACTGGCCCTCCTGGGCCAGAGAACAGCCTTCCCCTGCCCACTGGCAGTGGCCCCTGACAGCCATGTCTCTCTCTCTCTGCTCTAAGCCCCCAAACCACAAAGGGCAGAGGCTGGGTGCCAGAGGCTCTGTGACAGCCCCACTCTGTTTTTGAACTTTCTGCTTCCCCTCACAGGAGGAAGATGTTGATCCTAGGTGAGTGTGGCCCTCGTCTTTCTGGCCTACAGGGGCAGTTTCTTCTTTTTAATTTTGTTTGTCTGTCTTGAGACAAGGTCTTGCTCTGTCACTCATGCCGGAGTACAGCGGCGTATTCTTGGCTCACTGCAGTCTCCACCTTCCAGGCTCAAGCAACCCTCCCTCCTCAGCCTCCCAAATAACTGGCGCTGCAGACACACACTAACATGCCCAGTTAATATTTGTTGTAGAGACAGCGTCTCCCTATGCCCAGGCGGGTCTCAAACTCCTCCCACCTCAGCCTCCCAAAGTGCTGGGTGGCATGAGCCACCGTGCCCAGCCCAGTTTCCTCTTATATTGAGTATTGACATTTTCTTTTTCAAAAGGAAAGAACTGTGGGAAGAGGTGTTACCAGATATCTAAATAGAGCTAAAATTGCATTTTTAGCAGTTAGAGATAGGAATTAAATACCCCTATTAAAATACTACATCTCCCTCATTCTTAGTAACTTTACTATTGTGAGGTGAAATAGGGCCACATCCTGTATTTTAAAGTTTGTATGTTGCTGTCGGTGCTGAGTGTGGGAACCTTTGTAGAAGTATCTGTAAGTGTCGGTCCTGTTGTGTCTTTTACCAGGGTCACCTCTGTCCAGTCAGCCGGTCTTAATCACCGTCCAGCGGCAGCTACCACAGGCCATCAAGCCTGTCACCTACACTGTGGCCACCCCAGTGACCACCTCGACCTCCCAGCCACCCGTCGTGCAGACGGTTCACGTCGTCCACCAGATCCCAGCGGTATCGGTCACCAGTGTGGCCGGACTGGCCCCAGCGAACACGTACACTGTCTCTGGACAAGCCGTGGTCACCCCGGCAGCCGTGCTGGCCCCTCCAAAGGCAGAGCCCCAGGAGAACGGAGATCACAGGGAAGTCAAAGGTGGGCACTGGGGGAAAGGAGGAGAGGCCGCCCCATCAGCCTCACACTCTTGGACGTCCGTAAGGTTTGCTCATCCTTGGCTGGGTGCGGTGGCTCAACGCCTATAATCCCAGCACTTTGGGAGACTGAGGCAGGCGGATCGCCTGAGGTCGGGAGTTCAAGACCAGCCTGACCAACATGGAGAAACCCTGTCTCTACTAAAAATACAAAATTAGCTGGGTGTGGTGGTGCACGCCTGTAATCCAAGCTACTCGGGAGGCTGAGGCAGGAGAATCACTTGAACCCAGGAGGTGGAGGTTGCAGTGAGCTGAGATTGCGCCATTGGACTCCATCCAGCCTGGGTAACGAGAGTGAAACTCCATCTCAAAACAAAAAACAAAGATTTGCTCATCCTTTTCTTTTCTTTTTCTTTTTTTTTTTTTTTTGAGACAAGTCTCGCTCTGTCGCCCAGGCTGGAGTGCAGTGGCCGGATCTTGGCTCACTGCAAGCTCCGCCTCCCAGGTTTACGCCATTCTTCTGCCTTAGCCTCCCGGGTAGCTGGGACTACAGGCGCCCGCCACCTCGCCCGGCTATTTTTTTTTTGTATTTTTTAGTAGAGACGGGGTTTCACCGTGTTAGCCAGGATGGTCTCGATCTCCTGACCTCGTGATCCGCCCATCTCGGCCTCCCAAAGTGCTGGGATTACAGGCTTGAGCCACCGTGCCTGGCCTGCTCATCCTTTTCTAATTTGCCATTTGTTTTAGAGACATTTTCTAGCAGGTGTGGTAGCCATCTGACTATTATGTTTTAAACTGGCAAGATTTTTATTTGCTTTCCAGTAATATTAGTGTCGTTTCTTTCCTTTTAATTTCAGTGAAAGTAGAACCTGTCCCCGCCATTGGCCACGCCACGCTTGGCACTGCTAGCCGGATCATTCAGACGGCACAGACCACCCCGGTCCAGACGGTGACCATAGTACAACAGGCACCTCTAGGTCAACACCAGCTACCAATAAAAACTGTCACACAGAACGGCACTCATGTGGCATCAGTCCCCACTGCGGTCCACGGCCAGGTGAACAATGGTAAGACATGCCGGTCTGTGGCTCCCGCGGGTGGGGAGCAGAGACCCTTCTCACTCGGGGTTTTGGTTCTGACTGTAACGATTTTAACTTTTGTCTCTGAGGAAATATTTGCATTTCGAAGCTGCAGGAAATCTAGTAATGCTATAGGAAGTGGTCATGGAGTCGGCTGTCATGGGATTCCCGTTGGAGGACCTGTCTGAAAAGAGATGAGGGTTTCTAATACCTTGAGAGAGAAAAATATTCTCGCCTTTTGTAGATTTCCTGGGTGTGGCCTGGAAGCAGCCTGAAATGGCGGAAGGCTGTGGCCCGCCACGCTCCTGTGTGGAACCGCCGCCCGTCTTTTCACTTGGCCTCGCGCGTCCTGCGGCGGGGCTGTGTTGCTGAGGGCGGGAGAAGGGCTGCTTTTCTGTGCGCTCTGCTCTGAACGTCCGTCGGAGGCCGGTGCACAGAAAACAAAGCAGAGACAGCAGAACGTCCGCGCCGACACCAGGCGATCTGCCTTCGCCCTGCGCTGCGCAGTGTGGAAAGGGCGGGAGTCCCTGCCGGCTGCCGAGTCAACTCTGGCGCTGGGGCCTGGCCCAGGTGTGGGCTCCCGCTGCTCTGGGTCGGGTACACGCGGGCTGTCGGCGGCTGCGCTGGCTGATCCTGCCACTCGCAGGCTCTCAAGCAGGCAAATCCAAAGCTACCAACTAAAACTCTCTGTGCCCACGACACACTTTCTCTGAAAGAGGGTGAAGGTCAGAAGGGCTTTCTCACGAGTTCGAATCCTTATGGAATGTTAGGAACAGAGACCTGGAAACCTGCAGGTGCCTCCTACTCTGACTCAGCACCACCCTGCCTCTCCCCAAATTTATGAAAGAACAAGGTCTGGAACCTTCTCTGGGGAAGACTACCTACCTGAGGGTTTTTTGTTTTTAAGTAACAGCCACATGTGCTGCCTGTAGATAGAATGCGAAGTTTGCAGTCATCAGTTACCTGTTTGAATGCCTTCGTCCCCAAGCCCTGTGTCTCGTCCTCTTCTCTGTGGGTAACTGTGGCTGTCATGCTCTAAGGTGACAACCTGGTGGCACTGCAGGTAGCTGGGAGGAGACGGACGCTGGGAGGAGACGGACGCTGGGAGGGGACGGGCGCTGGGAGGGGACGGGCGCTGGGAGGGGACGGACGCTGGGAGGTGGCGGGCGCTGGGAGGGGACGGGCGCTGGGAGGTGGCGGGCGCTGGGAGGGGACGGGCGGTGGGAGGAGAAGGGCGCTGGGAGGAGAAGGGCGGTGGGAGGAGGCGGGCGCTGGGAGGGGACGGGTGGTGGGAGGAGGCGGACCCTGGGAGGGGGCGGGCGCTGGACGCTGGGAGGGGGCGGGCGCTGGGAGGAGGCGGGTGCTGGACGCTGGGAGGGGGCGGGCGCTGGGAGGGGGCGGGCGCTGGACGCTGGGAGGGGGCGGGCGCTGGACGCTGGGAGGGGGCGGGCGCTGGGAGGAGGCGGGTGCTGGACGCTGGGAGGGGGCGGGCGCTGGGAGGAGGCGGGTGCTGGACGCTGGGAGGGGGCGGGCGCTGGACGCTGGGAGGGGGCGGGCGCTGGGAGGAGGCGGGTGCTGGGAGGGGGGCGGACCCTGGGAGGGGGCGGACGCTGGAAGGAGGCGGACGCTGGGCGCTGGGAGGAGGCGGGCGCTGGGAGGGGGCGGGCGCTGGGAGGAGGCGGGCGCTGGGAGGGGGCGGGCGCTGGACGCTGGGAGGAGGCGGGCGCTGGGATGGGACGGGCGCTGGGAGGAGGCGGACCCTGGGAGGAGGCGGACGCTGGACGCTGGGAGGGGGCGGGCGCTGGGAGGAGGCGGGTGCTGGGAGGGGGGCGGACCCTGGGAGGAGGCGGACCCTGGGAGGGGGCGGGTGCTGGACGCTGGGAGGGGGCGGGCGCTGGACGCTGGGAGGAGGCGGGCGCTGGGAGGAGGCGGGCGCTGGGTGGGGGCGGACGCTGGAAGGAGGCGGACGCTGGACGCTGGGAGGGGGCGGGCGCTGGGAGGGGGCGGGCGCTGGGAGGAGGCGGGTGCTGGACGCTGGGAGGAGGCCGGCGCTGGGAGGGGGCGGGCGCTGGGAGGGGGCGGGCGCTGGGAGGAGGCGGACCCTGGGTGGGGGCGGGCGCTGGGAGGGCAGGCAGTTGTCTTTCTGGTCTCAGTCATTCTTCCCAGTCTTAAGACAGGGCGCAGGCCTGGTGATGCCCAGACTTGATATGTGTCAGAATCACCCAGAAGGCTTGGCTTGTTAAGAGGCCAGAGTGCTGCGTTCCCCAGAGTTCCCGACTAGGCACATCTGATGTGGGGCCCAAGAATGTGCATTTCTGAAACATTCCAGGTCTGCCTAGAGCCACCGGTGCAGGTCAGAGGCCTTCTGGGTCCACCTCTCTTAGAAGCAGTTTGAAAAACTGTATCCCGGCCTGGTGCGGTGGCTCACGCCTGTAATCCTAGCACTTTGGGAGGCCGAGGTGGGTGGATCACTTAAGGTCAGGAGTTTGAGACTAGCCTGACCAAGATGGTGAAACCCCGTCTCTACTAAAAATACAAAAATTAGCCGGGTGCGGTGGCTCACGCCTATAATCCTAGCACTTTGGGAGGTCATGGTGGACGGATCATGAGGTCAGGAGATCGAGACCAGCCTGGCCAACATGGTGAAACACTGTCTCTACTAAAAAAAAGACAAAACATTAGCTGGGCACGGTGGCGGGTACCTGTAGTTCTAGCTTCTTGGGAGGCTGAAGCAGGAGAATCGCTTGAACCCGAGGGTGGAGGTTCCAGTGAGACGAGGTCGCACCACTGCACTCCAGCCCAGGCGACCGTGCGAGACTCCGTCTCAACAACAAAAAAAAACTGTATCCCTTTTGTGTTTTTAAGTTATCCGAAATAATTTTTCACTATTGAAAATATTGATGTTTTAAAATAAAGCTTTTATGGGATTATTTTCAGTGTACTACTGGACTCCAAATACAGACGTCATGAGTTGTCCACTCACCTGCACGTGGACACACAGGCAGGAGTGGCCCAGATCCTCCCTCGTCCGGGGCCTGGTCTTTCCATCTCATGTTCCCCCACAGGCTTTGTACGAGTCACGTACTTCAGGCTTAAATTTTTTTTTGTTTTTTTGTTTTGAGACGGAGTCTCGCTCTGTCCACCAGGCTGGAGTGCAGTGGCGTGATCTCGGCTCACTGCAAGCTCTGCCTCCTGGGTTCACGCCATTCTTCTGCCTCAGCCTCCCGAGTAGCTGGGACTACAGGTGCCGCCACCACGCCCGGCTAGTTTTTTTGTATTTTTAGTAGAGACGGGGTTTCACCGTGTTAGCCAGGATGGTCTCGATCTCCTGACCTCGTGATCAGCCCGCCTCGGCCTCCCAAAGTGCTGGGATTACAGGCGGGAGCCACCGCGCCCGGCCCTTTAGGCTTAAATGTTATTTATTAGTCATATATTTTCTCTGCAGCAGTAAAATGTAGATATAAATATTAAAGTTTAATTTGTCTATGAATAACAGAATTGATAAAAACCAAGAATATAACAAACTCTTATAAAACCAAAAATTAAAATGCTACTGAAGATGTCTTTCTTAGTGTGTTTAGCTTTAAAGGAAACCACCTGATTTGTTTTGTGTTCACTGATGGTTGCCCAGTCCCAGTGTCAGCACCGAGGGCCTGTTTCCACTCAGGAAGGAGAGGACAGAAGGAGCACGGAAGCTCCTTCCAGATAAGTGATCTTGGCCGGGCGCGGTGGCTCACGCCTGTAATCCCAGCACTTTGGGAGGCCGAGGCGGGCGGATCACCTGAGGTCAGAAGTTGGAGACCAGCCTGGCCAACTACAAAGAGAGCTGGGTGTGGTGGCGGGCACTTGTAATCCCTGGTACTCCGGAGGCTGAGGCAGGAGAATCACTTGAACCTGGGAGATGAAGGTTGCAGTGAGCGGAGGAGGTAACACCACTGCACTACAGTCTGGGGTGCAGACAGAGCGAGACTCCATCTCAAAAAAATAAAAGGTCTTGTCAGTGATTTTTTTTTTCTTTTTTTTTTTTTTTTGAGACGGCGTCTTGCTTTGTTGCCCACACTGGAGTGCAGTGGCACAATTTTGGCTCACTGAGAGCTCCACCTCGCCGGTTCACGCCATTCTCCTGCCTCAGCCTCCTGAGTAGCTGGGACTACCGGTGCCCGCCACCACGCCCGGCTAGTTTTTTGTATTTTTAGTAGAGACGGGGTTTCACCGTGTTAGCCAGGATGGTCTCGATCTCCTGACCTCGTGATCTGCCCACCTGGGCCTCCCAAAGTGCTGGGATTACAGGCGTGAGCCACCGTACCCGGTGTCAGTGATCTTTGAACAAAAACGTTTTAAATGATCTGTTATTGGGAATGGTTCTCTGTTGATTTGGTTGAAACCTTTGACTAAGAAACAACTCGGTTCGAGAAAGGATTTTTTCAGGAAATCATAATTTGGGTTCCTAGCACGACTTTTTTCTTTTCCTTTCCTTTCCTTTTTCTTTTTTTCGAGACGGAGTCTTCCTTTGTTGCCCAGACTGGAGTGCAGTGGCACGATCTCGGCTCATTGCAACCTCTGCTGCCCGGGTTCAAGCAATTCTCCTGCCTCAGCCTCCCAAGTAGCTGGGATTACAGGCGTGCGCCACCACGTGGGGCTAATTTTTTTTGTATTTTTAGTAGAGACGGGATTTCACCATGTTGGCCAGGTTGGTCTCTTGAACTCCTGACCTTGTGATCCACCCACCTTGTGATCCTCCCAAGTGCTGGGATTACAGGCGTGAGCCACTGCGCCCGGCGTTTTGTTGTTGTTGTTGTTGTTGTTGTTGTTGTTATTTTTTAGGCAAGATCTCACTCTCACCAAGGCTGGAGTGCAGTGGCGTGATCTCACTGCTTCATGCAGCCTCCTGTGCTCAAGCAGTCCTCCCACAGCAACCTCCTAAGTAACTGGGACTACAGGCATGTGGCACCACACCTGGCTAAATTTTTACATTTTTTAATACAGAGTCTCACTCTGTTGCCCAGGCTGGACTCAAACTCTTGGTTTCACACAGTCCTCCCACCTTGGCCTCTCAAAGTGCTGCGATCACAGATGTGAGCACCACGCCCAGCTGGCCCCAGTATTTTCTATTAGTGCTTTCATACTCCATCCCAGAGTTTTCATCCCCAAAGCCAGTGCCCAATTGAGTAGATGAGAGGCTGTTGAGGGAGAGGAGGTGGCAGATGGGCTTTAAGAAAGACTTCACTACCAAGTGGAGACTCTGGAAATGCTTTTCCTTAAAACAGGTCAGCTCTAGCCTGGATGCCAAACACCCGGCATGGGGGGTCGCGGCTTTGGCCTCTGGTGTTTTTGTTTTTCTGTTTTGTAAGAGGTAGTGTCTCGCCATGTTGCCCAGGCTGGTCTCGAGCTCCTGGGCTCAAGCAGTCTGCCCCCCTCAGCCTCCCAAAGTGCTGAGATTACAGGATGAGCCACCACCTCCAGCCAGAACATCTTTTCATGTACTTTATGGTTGGTTGTATTTCTTCTTCGAAGAAATGTTTTTTCAAATCCTTTGCCCATCATTTAATTGGGCTGTTTGTCTTTTTGTTGTGACATTTGTAGTTCTTTATGCATATGTAGAGATTTCAGGCCCTTTCAGGCATGTGGGTGCACCTCAGAGACACTGCAGGGTTGGATCCAGACCACTGCAAAAAACGAATACTGAGCCGGGTGCGGTGGCTCAAGCCTGTAATCCCAGCACTTTGGGAGGCCGAGACGGGCGGATCACGAGGTCAGGAGATCGAGACCATCCTGGCTAACACGGTGAAACACCGTCTCTACTAAAAAATACAAAAAACTAGCCGGGCGAGGTGGCGGGCGCCTGTAGTCCCAGCTACTTGGGAGGCTGAGGCAGGAGAATGGCGTAAACCCGGGAGGCGGAGCTTACAGTGAGCTGAGATCCGGCCACTGCACTCCAGCCTGGGTGACAGAGCAAGACTCCGTCTCAAAAAAAAAAAAAAAAAACGAATACTGCAGTAGAGCTGCCAGTCACGTGAAGCTTTTGGGTTCCTACTGTATTAAGCAATTACGTTGATACCGTATTGTGGGTAATGTATTACTCCAAGGTAAATTTAGTATTTTTACTGAAGGATTATGTGGATGTGGCCAAGTTTTCTGACCTAAGCATGGGGTTAGACTGTCACGTGCGGGGAGGAACTGCACAGGCTGCCTGAGACTCCCCCAGGGTCACCAGAGGGGTCACCACCACGGGCAGAGAGGCCGAGGCCAGGGACCTGCCCTAAGGCTGTTTCCAGGAGCACTTTTCTGCCCTGGTGCCCTCGTCACGCCCTGAGACTGTGCACACGTGGGGGCTGTTTCCAGGCGCACTTTCTGCAGTCAGTCTGCGTGGCAGGGCCCCCGTCCGACTCCTGCAGCCTCATGGAGTCTCCCACTCAGGTGTTGCTCCTCCAACTTTGTTCTTTTTAAAAATCGCTTCAGCCATTCTAGGTCCTTGGCATTTCCATGTGAACTGTAGAATTCTACACCAAGCCTGCTGGCGTCTGGATTGGGACGGTGTTGAATCCAGAGTGTGTGGCAGCGTTGGCAGAGCCCCTCTTCCTTTGATCTCTGCCCATCTGCTTGATTCCATGTTTGTTTTATTCCACGGACCACCCCCTCCCATCTTCTCAGCTACTTCGGGTTCCATTTCATGGAAATTCCTGAGTCCTCCTGGGCTTGTTAAGGTGATGCGTACAAATTAAAGTCCCTGGGGTTGTCAGGCGTGGCAAGAGCTCCTTGTGCTCAGAGCTCTCACGGAACACAGAGCAAGCCTGTCTAGATAGAGTTCAGCCGGTGAGGGGCAGGGGCTGGTGAAGATGGCTGCGCCTCTGTGTGTGCTCAGGGGCACCACGTCCTGAGCCAGGACTCCCTGGGCCACGCCTATGTCCACGCAGCTCACGTGGGCCCAAGGTGCTCATACATCACGCTCCTTGTCCAGGATGGTCCTTTCTGGCACCGTGTGGTCCTCAGTGCACACCCGAGTTTGCAGAGCTTTCGGGATGGAGCCTTCTGCCTTGTTTAGCTTGTTTAGATTAACAGAGCTCAGTGCCTTCCCAAGAGAGCACGTGGGGGCCTCATTAGGAGCATCTGCCGAGCTCGCGTGCGCATTCCTTCTCTGCCCCTCTCGTGGTCAGCCCACCATGGTGCTGCAGGGCTAATGGCCGCTCCCTCGCCAGCTCCAGCGCCTCCAGGGCTCTGCCGCCTGTAGCCTTCCTTACATGTTCTCCACCTCCCTCAGCACCTCTGCTGAGAACTCTGTCTTCAGGGCCGGGCATGTTAGCACAGCCCTGCTGCTGGGTTACAGGGGTTCATGTAGGGTCCCCATGTGGTGGGGCACCTCACGACAGAGGCTCTCTGAGGGCAGGGCTGGATGGATGAGAGTATTTAAGTGTCACCATTTCTTTTTTCTTTTTTTTTTTTGAGATGGAGTTTTGCTCTTGTTGCCCAGGCTGGAGTGCAATGGCACGATCTCGGCTCACTGCAGCCTCCGCCTCCTGGGTTCAAGTGATTCTCCTGCCTCAGCCTCCCGAGTAGCTGAGATTACAGGTGCCACCACCACGCCTGGGTAATTTTGTATTTTTAGTAGAGACGGAGTTTCACCATGTTGGCCAGGCTGGTCTCAAACTCCTGACCTCAGGTGATCCGCCCGCCTTGGCCTCCCAAAGTGCTGGGATTACAGGCGTGAACCACTGCACCCGGCCGCCCAGTTTCTTTTCACTCCAGGCCTCTCACTGCTGTGCTCTAATTGAGATAGAATAATTGTGCACGTGTGCAGGGCGCGGCGACGTTTGGAAGCGTCCGGCTCCTGGTAATCAGCACAGCCATCATCTCGTTTACCGTTTCTAAGTGTTGGGACCTTTGGTATCCTGGCTGTTTGAAACTCTAGTGTTGACTCTCATCGCCTCGCAGTGCTGCAGACCACTAAACTTAGTCCTCCTGTCTGGCTGTCATTTCTAGTTTTATGTCTTGTTAAACATTATTTATTTTTTATAGAGATGGGGTTTTGCTGTATTGTCCAGGCTGGTCTCAACCTTCTGGCCTCGAGGGACCTGCCTGCCTCGGCCTCCCTTGGGATTGCAGGCTGGGCCACTGTGCGTGGCCTACGCCACTTAGATTCTCTGGGTCATTCAGTCACCCTGAGTCCTGGTGAGGGTGAGGCTCTCTGTGGGGTGACTCAGTTGTGTTGTGCTGCTGTGACACAACACCCAAGATGGAGTAATTTATCATGGGCAGAAACGGATTGGCTTGCAGTTCTGGAGGCTGGCACGGGCCGTCTTCCTGTATGCTCACGTGGTGGTGGGGCCAAGGCGTATTCACCCTTTCACAATGAACTCACTTCTGGAATCGTGAACCTGTCCCTTGGTGACAGCATTAAGCTATTAGTGAGGACAAAGCCTTCATGGTCAGGTCACCTGCAGATGCCACCTCTTAATTAGGCTGCGTGGGCAAGTGTGTTGCGTTTCAAGAGACAAACGCCCACATCACAGCAGTGACCTCGTCTCTTTCGGGGTATTGGTGCTTGTCAGACACTGGCCGTGACTTGCATCTGGGTGCGTGTGTGCCTCTCTGTGGGGGCCACCCTGCTGTCAGGCGCCAGGAAACCAACGTCAGGGAATGTGGGGGTCTCCCTGAGAGGCTGCCGAGTCAGCGCGGCTCCTCTGGGTCACATGGGTGGGCTCAGCGGCCTCCCGTGCCTTCCCCAGGCCTGGAGCCTCCCCTGCCCTCTGGTGGGCTCCAAGCCTCTTCCTCAGCCCAGCCTCCTGCTGTGCGGCCGCCGCGCTTTCTGGAAGCTGAGCAGCTGCTTGTTTTTTGTTTTTTTTTTTTTTTTTGAGACCGAGTTTCTTTGTCACCCAGGCTGGAGTGCAATGGCACGATCTCGGTTCACTGCAAGCTCCGCCTCCTGGGTTCAAGCAATTCTCCTGCCTTAGGCTTCTGAGTAGTTGGGACTATAGGCCCAGCTAATGTTTTTGTATTTTTTTTTTTTGAGACGGAGTCTCACTCTGTCGCCCAGGCTGGAGTGCAGTGGCACCATCTTGGCTCACCGCAGCCTCCACCTCCCGGGTTCACGCCATTCTCCTGCCTCAGCCTCCCGAGTAGCTGGGACTACAGGCGCCGCCACCACGCCCAGCTAATTTTTTGTATTCTTTAGTAGAGATGGGGTTTCACCATGTTAGCCAGGATGGTCTCGATCTCCTGACCTCATAACCTGCCCACCTCAGCCTCCCAAAGTGCTGGGATTACAGGCGTGAGCCGCCGTGCCCGGCCATGTTTTTGTATTTTTAGTAGAGATGGCATTTCACCGTGCTGGCCAGTTCGAGACTAGTCTTGAACTCCTAACCTCAGGTGATCCACCCGCCTCAGCCTCCCAAAGTGCTGGGATTACAGGTGTGAGCTACCACATCTGGCCTCTTGGTCATCTTTTATGTGTAAATTCATCCTCTGCTATTTCTGTTGCTCAGGGGTGGAAAGGAGAGGGGAACCCAATAAAGTCACATCCACACTGTTGACAGGAGTTCGGCTTCCAGGCAGCGCACATCTGTGACCTCAGGGCCATGTCCCGAACTCCAGAATGGGGCTCTGACCGCCGAGACCCGCTGCCACCGGGTACCTGTTTGCTGCTTGACTCTCTTCGGAGCCCAGTGTTGACTCCCGCTCTTTGTGGCTGCCCCGGCTACCGGGCCATGTGTGTTCCCTACCCACGAGGAGCTGGCCATGCATCTGGCTGAGCTCACATCCGCTCTGCTGGGGAAGAGCTGAGGGCGGAGGTTGGTCCCTGACCAGCCAGCATCCCTGCAGTAGGAGGCGGGTGTTGCCCACGCCAGTGCCTGTGGTCTGAGGGGGCTGGCCCTTGCTAGACAGGTGGGGGAGTTCCCCTCCCACACCTCTGGGCACCAGGGCAGGGCGCACCGTGTGTGCTGCGTTTGCGGTTGGGTTCAGGTACTGCCTGGTAGGCCTGTCTGCTCTGAGCCTCCCAGGACAGCCTGAGGGGCTGCTTTACAGCTGCGTTGGGGCTCCCCGGGGGTGTGTGTGTGCTCCCATCCTGGGTGCTCCGAGTTGGTCTGAGGTTAGAGAAGTGCAGTGAACGGTGTGTGCGCAGCCTGGGGCTGGGGCCTGCTTCCGAGAGCATCTCGGGGCCCCCTGAGACGTGCCCTCCGGGGAGGTGATGGCGCCTTCCAGAAATGCTGCCGCCCACACGGAGGAGACTGGCCTGTGCCGGAAGCTGGAGGTGGTGGGGTCCCGTTGGCACTTGGGGGATGAGAGTGCCCCAGAGAAACAGCCCAGGGGGCGGCGTGGAGTCGTGTAGAGTCTGTGGGATCTGCCCACTCTGCTGTGGACCTGCCAAGCTCAGCATCTGCGGATCCGACCCAGGGAAAGAGTCGGTGCTGGGGTGGGGGCGGTGTTGGGGGAGTCGGTGTTGGGGGAGTCGGTGTTGGGGGAGTCGGTGTTGGGGGGAGTCTGTGTTGGGGGAGCTGGTACTGGGGGAGTCGGTGTTGGAGGGGGTCAGTGTTGGGGGGAGTCGGTGTTGGGGGGGGTCAGTGTTGGGAGGGGCCAGTGCTTGGGGGGTCGGGGGGTCGGTGCTGGATTTTCAAGACTCCAGAGACCATCCAGGGCAGAGTGTTTCCCTCAGAGGACGTCAGTCTTTTCTTAGTCCTTCACCTGATCGGATGAGGCCCACTCATGGCAGTCAGCTGATTTACTCAGAGCTGACTGATTTAAACGTTAATCTCATCTAAAGAAGTAACTACACAGAAACCTCCAGAGTCATGGTTGACTGAAATCTGGGCACTATGGCTCAGCCAGGCTGGCACGTAACATTACCCATCGCATGTCAGTTGGAAGCTTGGCCTTTGGAATTAACTCATGAGAAACTGTGGTGCTTCTCTCCTATGGGACAGGTGCAGCCCTGCTCCTTTCTGTGTGGAAACGGTCCAGGAGCATCTCATGTGGGTGGTGGGCGAGGGCAGGGCCTCTGCGTGAGGGAGAGCAGCGGCAGCCACTCCTTCGCAGAGCCAGCAGGGCTGTCTGCCCCAACCATTACTGGACTCAGCCTTTCTCCCCCAGCAGTGACATCAAAATTGCCTGTTTATAGGATATAACAAAGATGATGCCAGCCGTTAATAAAAATGTCCGCTAATCAGGCAGTTAACCTGCTGCAGTTTTTTGGGATCCCAAGGGCCCAGCCCAGGCTCCTGTGCCCTTGGCCACCGTGGGCCAGTCCCTGGGGGCTTGTGGGAGCCTCAGCGGGCCTGGGAGTGCCAGGACCCTTAGAGGGCGAGGGTTCATCTGAGACCATGGGGTTCTGACTCCTTCGTGTCATTTCAGCAGCAGCGAGTCCTTTGCACATGTTGGCAACACACGCATCCGCCTCGGCCTCCCTGCCCACAAAGCGGCACAGCGGTGACCCGCCGGAGCAGCCCGAGCTGAAGCGGGTCAAGACAGAAGACGGCGAGAGCATTGTCATTGCCCTGAGTGTGGACGCACCCCCAGCTGCCGTAAGGGAAAAGGGTGTCCAGAACTAGCGGCTGGGAGAGCTTTTCTTTAACAATATCAACTTTGTGGTGCCAAAAGGAGACGTGGCCTCCCGCCAGCACTCGGGGTGCAGGGCCCTGTGGTTGGACTTCACCTCCCAGCACTGAAAACACAAAACCCAGGTGGCCTTAACACTCCTTAATGTAAAGACAGAAGTCACACTTGAGCAAAATCCACACACAACAAAACCTGATTTGGGAGAGTCGCCACTGAGTACCTGCTGGGCTGCCTGTGGGCTCCGCTCTTCCCTACAAGTGAAACTGTCCTCCCACGAGGACCGGGCAGCACTGTGTGAGGACGGCATAGTCAGCACCTGCTGTGAGTGGCTCTCCCAGGACTGGGCCCTCAGGATCCACCAGGCAGCGGAGACGTGTGGAATTAGAGTATTTTGAGATGTCCTTTCTTTACAAAATGATGGGGTCTTGGGCATTTCGCATCACTCCATTTCTCCTCAGACTTTCGGAATCACACAGGCCCTTTCCGTGGATTTCATTTGGGGAAAAAACAACGTAGTTTTGTTTTTGTTTTCAGCCTATGGAATGATTTCCTTTTGTCTGTCTTGTTAAAGTTCAGATGAAGCTACTTTGGCATCTGCACATTTCCGTGTTACAGCAGCTGCCTGATGAATTTTATCCACCTCCATTTCAGCGTGTGGCTCGCATGGACAGGTGGACGGACATTGTGGCCACATGGAACCCTGAGAACCCAGGGATGAGCTGGTGCCGGGAAGGAACTGCCGGGACTCACCGAGCTGCACTTAACTGTTCTCTTTCTGGCGACTTTTTGTTGTTTGTTTCTTTGTGTTGACTTTGTCCCTGGCAAAATTTTCCACTCTAAGTAAAATAAGTCTCCTAAGTATTGTGTATGTTTAAAACGACAGAACCATTTCTACTTAATTTGGAAAAAAAGATTCAGTCTTTTGGCCGGGCGCGGTGGCTCCCGCCTGTAATCCCAGCACTTTGGGAGGCCGAGACGGGCGGATCACTAGGTCAGGAGATCGAGACCATCCTGGCTAACATGGTGAAACCCCGTCTCTACTAAAAAATACAAAAAACTAGCCGGGCGAGGTGGCGGGCGCCTGTAGTCCCAGCTACTTGGGAGGCTGAGGCAGGAGAATGGCGTAAACCCGGGAGGCGGAGCTTGCAGTGAGCTGAGATCCGGCCACTGCACTCCAGCCTGGGCGACAGAGCGAGACTCTGTCTCAAAAAAAAAAAGAAAAAAAAAAAAAAAGATTCAGTCTTTTATCACAGGCCCTTTTGAAACTCAGATCCCAGGTCTCTCCGTGGTATGTTTGTATTTGGGGTGTCACCCCCGGCTCTGGGCGCCCTCTGACCCGCCGTGCACTCCCCACCTTCGGTGAGTGGCCGCCATGGTGGAGCGGGGTCGGAGCCACGTCCTTCAGGGGACGTCCGGGGCATTTCCTGTTTTGTGGTAGGAAACCTCCCTGACCTTTCAGAACTGAACCCAATCCTGAGGCTGACTCCTCTACAGAAAATGAGAGGGGAGGAGGGGGGTGAGGGAATGAGTGGGAGGTGCCCGCACCTCCTCGCCCGGCTCCTCAGGAAGAAACCGCGCGCCCTTCCTGATTGTGCTGGCCGAGGGCCACGGCCTCAGCCTGATGCTGAGCTTTTTAATGTCATCATCGTAACATTATTTATTTAAATGTAGTTATTTTGGTATTTAATTTTTTTTTTTTAGAGAGGAAAAAACCTGTATTTTCGTGGTGGGATGAAATGGCTCAGAATGGTATCTTTAGGCAATTTTAAACCATTTATTATTTACATAAAGACCAAATATGGTGAATCTGTTCCGTGAATTGTGTCGGCCCTCAGCGTGGGGCTGTAGCAGCGTCACTGTGGTGACAAACATTGAAAGGCATGAAATCACTGCACACTAGCTGGATGATAACTCAGCCATGTAAGAAATAAAAGCGAAACCGTCACGTGACTGAGACCGTGTGTGTGACCGCAGCAAATCGCAGCGTGTGGATGGATCAGAGACCCTCAGTGCAGCTGTCTGCATCTTCCAAGCACTTTACAGATACCTTGGAATGTATATTTTTGTCTTACTCAGAAGGTTTGCAGTTTGTAAGATCATTAGGATTCTGCTGTATCCTGTGTGTGAAGTCAGGTCCCTCCACAGAGGGCTGCAGCTCTGTAGGTCACAGCCGATGGGGTTCTCTGACAGGAGACCAGCTCTCGAGCTCTGAGTCAAGGAACAGCTAGGTCACCGGGGAGCTTGGCGTGGACATCAAGCAAATGCATCGTATGTTCCCTTGGAGACGTTTTTACGCAGCTGTGTATGTTACTATCCAGGAGTCGGGGGTGGACTTTCCCATGTGAGCTCAGTCCATAAACTGGTTACTTCTGATCCTGGAACGTAGACTTGACAGGTCTGGATCTGTTTCTCCTGGGATCACAGGTAAGGAAAACGCCCAACTGTCAAATGGTAAAGAACGGAGGAGGGTTTGTTTTGTTTTGTTTTGCTGTAGGCACCATTCTGCACCTTGAGGCCAGACTGAAGTGTGCCTGTCACAGACGGGAAGGCACTCCTGTCCCTCCTCACTGCCACGCTCGCTTGGCTTTTTCATTGGTACGTAGGAATTTAGGAACATCAAGGCGAGAGCAGTAACAAAACCACAGATGAGCAGACTGCCACAGCCCGGGTTTTCTTGCCAGTCTTTAAGGCACTGTTTCTAAATCTGGAACTTAGCTCTGAACCTCCAGGAACTCGAGCACGGCAAGGGTTACTGAGCTGCTGTGGCCCCTGGTGCTGGAGCTGCGGCACCTTCCGGAGAGGTCCGGCGTCATCCCCAGCTGCGTTGCTGTGAACTCCCAGCTCTCCACTGTGTTCCTCAGTGTCTTATTTTCAGGAAGTCTCTTTGACCTTTGCCCAACTTCTGAGCTCCTCAGGGACTAGAAACAATTTCAGTAGCTTTGCCCTGAACCAAACAAGACAACAAAAGGGAACTCCCGCATGACCCACGTCACGTGGTGCCCTCGGAGTGTGTGCGGCAGGTCCTCGGGTTGCTCCTCTCGCTTCAGTAGAGTGCGCTGTGGACAGCTGATCTCCTTCAGTCGTCTACCCACTTCCGTCAGTGTCCTCCTAGAATAACAGTAGTTGGTCATCATGGCCCTTCAGTCAGTCTGCCCACTTCCGTCACTGTCCTCTGCTAGAATAACAGTAGCTGGTCATCGTGGCCAGAAGGGGGATGCGGGCAGTGTCAGGACTTGCGGTTTCTGTGCTGTGTGACACAAGGAGATAAGTGACAATCTTAGTCCTAACGTCCACTATTCTAGAAAGTATAGTGGTGATTTATGTGCAAAGATTTGAAATTTTAAGAGTACCAAGTTCCTGAAATTCAATAAAATATTTTTATTAATTTTAATGGAATGCAGAGTATCATTTTCATTTTGCTAGACTTTTCTTTTTAACTTCATGCTCTCTTCTGAGCACACTGGAGGCCTAGCACATTGGAAGAACTCACCAGGGAGCTGCACTGAAGACCAGCAGTGTAGGCCCCACCAGCGGGACGGCGTGTTGAGTGTGCAGGCGGAAAAGGCGCTGTGTTACGGGCAGTGGTAACAGGGTCTTGATGATTTATCTATGATATCGGAGTTTTAAAGTTACCTGGAGATCGTGGCTGTCACTGTTTCTTCTGCAGACTTTCTCTCCAACCTGAGGATGAAGATCACTGCAAAGCACCTTGAGGTACATTTTCTCAGGAAGTGAAAAAGCAGCTCGTGGCTGGGCGCGGTGGCTCACGCCTGTAATCCCAGCACTTTGGGAGGCCGAGGTGGGTGGATCACGAGTTCAGGAGATCGAGACCATCCTGGCAAACATGGTGAAACCCCGTCTCTACTAAAAATACAAACAATTAGCTGGGCGCGGTGGCGGTGCCTGTAGTCCCAACTGCTCGGGAGGCTGAGGCAGGAGAATGGCGTGAACCCGGGAGGCAGAACTTGCAGTGAGTGGAGATGGCGCCGCTGCACTCCAGCCTGGGCGACAGAGTGAGACTCCGTCTCAAAAAAAAAAAAAAAAAGAGAGAAACAAGCTCTTCTGAAGACGTACTTAGTATTCAAGTACAGGAACACTTTGATCTTTCAGCCCCTGAAAATCGGGTGTGGATTGCTAATGTCTGGAATTGTGAGGACATTATCAGCACTCACCAGGGCAGCAGAGGGAAGAAATCATGCTGAAAATGACACAGCTAAATGATGTTCACGGACAGTTCATAATGGAGTGTTTTGTTCCTTACACTGATCCCCTAATTTAAAACAGTTCATATTGGCATAAAACAACTGTTTGTCACACCCTGCGAGACTCTCTTCCAGCAGGGGTGAAGCAGTCGTTTGTAATCTGTTTCTGCCAGGCCTGTGTCTGCAGTGCACCCGGGCTGTGTTCATGGGTGCTGGGAAATGGGCACTGTTTGTTGCCCCCTTTCTGAGCCATGTCCACAGCAACACAAAATGAGAATTCAGAGTGGGTCTTGGGTGACCTCTGATGACTAAACTGGCCACAGAGGTCCCCGCGGGCTCCTCCACCCTGTCTCTCCTAGGGGTTGTGACTGTGGACCCAACAGAGCAACTATCTCAGTCCTACAGCAAGTCACCCGTATGTAACACAGAACAGGCAGACCACAGCCGGAACAAGGACCGGTGTGACGGGTTTTTCCTGGGTTCTCCCCTCCCGTTGCTGGGCCTAGTCCACTGCTGAGCCTAGTCTGGGGTAGTCTATCAGAACCACACATTAGGGATGAACATCAGAATCTCCAAGAGAAGCCCCCTTCCCTCTCCTCCTGGGCAGAGAAACTCCTGCAAGCTGCAGCCCTGCAGACACGACTCCCACAGAACCCGTCACTCTGACGAGAGGAACTGGAAAACGGCTGCTCTAGTCCAAAGAGCGTGATGGAAATCCCTGCTCCACTTTGGCCCCAGGCTGGACCTAGTCATAGGAATGGGATCAGCACAGAGAGGCTAAAACCTGGGCTTTTAAATCAAAGGACATAGCAAAGGAGTTAGAGACCCCTAAAGCTCCAAAGGAACGGCACTGACCTGGGGAAAACAGCAAAGGCTGCGTGAGCTCAACTCCTGTGTAGACTGGCCCCTGGGTGAACAGCACAACAGAGACTGGAAAACTAGCCTGACACCAGAGCCACAGCTCCAGCAGGCAGGCTGGCACATGCGGTCGGAACATCCCTGGGTGACCTGCCTGCTGAGACGAAACTCAACATCCTGCAGAGGGTGTTCATGGACGTGGACTCTCCAGGTATCCAAATGTCTAGAATACAAAATTACTAAACGTAAAAAGAGCCAGAAAAATCCAACCCTCAAGTGAAAAGACCGAATGCCAACTCTCACGTGACCCAAATGTTGGAAACATGAGATAGAGCACAGTGATGATAACCATGCTCTGTGAAAAAAGGGCAAATGCTCCTGAAATGAATCAAATACATGAAAAAATTCAGTGAATGAACAGAAAACGTTTGGAAACAAAAATGAACTGGGGCTTGTAGGACAAGACCAAGGGTCGAGTGTGTAAGTCACCAGATTCCTATAGAACAGAGAAACAACGTATACAAACATTTTTAAATAAATATTTTAGTCCGGGCGCGGTGGCTCATGCCTGTAATCCCAGCACTTTGGGAGGCCAAAGCAGGTGGATCACTTGAGGTCAGGAGTTCGAGACCAGCCTGGCCAACATGGTGAAACCTCGTCTCTGCTAAAAATACAGAATTAGCCGGGCGTGGTGGCTCACACCTGTATTCCCAGCTACTTGGGAGGCTGAGGCAGGAGAATCACTTGAGCCCAGGAGGCAGAGGTTGCAGTGAGCCAAGATTGTGCCATCGCACTCCAGCCTGGGAGATAGTGAGACTCTGTCTAAATAAAGATTCACAAAGCTCAATGAATTCCAATAAGATAATCTCAAGGAAAACCATGTTGAGGCAATAAACTAAACAGATTTTTTTTACCCTGGAAAGCAGCCAAAGACAGTTGACTTATACAGGTTGAGTATTCCTAATCTGAAAATTCAGTAATCTAAAATCCAAAACTTTCTGAGTGTTGACACGATGATCAAAGGAAATATTCATTGGAGCATTTTGGACTTCACGTTTCTGAATTAGGGATGCTGGGCGGGGCATGGTGGCTCATCCCAACACTTTGGGAGGCCAAGGCGGGAGGATCACATGAGCCCAGGAGTTGGAGACCAGCCTAGGCAACTTGGCAAAATCCTGTCTCCACTAGAAATAAGCCAGGCGTGGTGGTGTGTACCTGTAGTCCCAGCTACTCAGGAGGCCCAGGCAGGAGGATCACCTGAACCCAGGAGGTTGAAACTGGACTGAATCGTGATTGCACCACCACAGTCCAGCTTGGGTTATGGGAGTGAGACCTTGTCTCAAAAAAAAAACAGGGATGCTGAATTGGAAAGTACATTGCAAATACTCCAAAATAAAAATTTTAAAAATTGCATTCTGAGACTGGGCACGGTGGCTCACACCTGTAATCCCAGCACTTTGGGAGGCCGAGGTGGGCAGATCACAAGGTCAGGAGATCGAGACCATCCTGGCTAACATGGTGAAACCCCATCTCTACTGAAAATACAAAAAATTAGGTGGGTGTGGTGGTGGGCGCCTGTAGTCCCAGCTACTCGGGAGGCTGAGGCAGGAGAATGGCATGAACCCGGGAGGCGGAGCTTGCAGTGAGCCGAGATTGCACCACTGCACTCTAGCCTGGGGACAGAGCAAGGCTCCGTCTCAAAAAAAAAAAATTGCATTCTGAAAAACTTCTAGTTCTAAGCTTTTCAGATGAGGGATACTCTGCTTGTATACACAAAAGATAACAAATCAGATTAACTACATTTTTCTTTTTTTTTTTTTGAGACAGAGTCTCGCTCTTGTTGCCTGGGCTGCAGTGCAGTGGCGTGATCTCGGCTCACTGCAACCTCCGCCTCCTGAGTTCAAGTGATTCTCCTGCCTCAGCCTCCCAAGTAGCTGCGATTACAGGCACTCACCACCACGCCCACCTAATTTTTGTATTTTTAGTAGACACAGGGTTTTGCCATGTTGGTCAGGCTGGTCTTGAACTCTGACCTCAGGTGACCCACCCACCTCGGCCTCCCAAAGTGCTAGGATTATAGGCAGGAGCCACCGTGCCCAGCTGACTAGAACATTTTTTAAGGGCTGAAAGGAAATTTTCAATCCAGAGTACTGTATCCACAAAAAATAGGAATATAGGAAAAATAAAGATATTCTTGGATGAAGGAAAACTAAGAATTCTTCACCAGTAGAACAGCTCAAAAAGATGCTTAAGGAAGTTCTTCAGGCTAAAACAGAGGAAACCTGTAACTTCAGGAATGAAAAAAACAAAAATATATCTGAGTGAATATGAGTTCTTTAGAATATGTATGACTTTCACAGCAAATTTTAAACTGCTCCTTCAGAATGTTTGGTGTATGTAAATATAGAAAAAGTTATGAAAGAGGAAACACAAAGTTTGTAAGTTTTACCACTTCAAACAAAATGTAGCCCTTACTCTGAAGTAGACTGTGAAAGTCAGTTTTTCTATTATCACCCAGTGCAATCACGAATACTGCTTGTCAAGATCAAGTTTAAAAGTCAGTTGGTTAAATTTAAAATGGAAGGTTGAAAAGAATATTAAATAATACAAAAGGCAGCAGAAAAACGGGAACCAACGTGGAGACGAGAGAGAGGAAATAAAGCGGAAAATAACACGGTGGCCAGCATGGTGAAATCCCGTCTCTACTAAAAATACAAAAATTAGCCGGGCGTGGTGGCGGGTGCCTGTAATCCCAGCTACTCAGGAGGCAGAGGTTGCAGTGAGCTGAGATCATGCTACTGCACTCCAGCCTGGGCGGCAGCGAGATACTGTATCAAAAAAAAAGAAAGGTCTAAAATCAATTAAGTTTCCACCTTAAACTAAAGAAGAACAAAGTAAATCTAAAGCAAGCAGGTAACAAAATTGAAAAAGGAAATCAAAATTGAGGGGAAAAAATAAAATCTTATTTTTATTTGTAGAGACGGGTCTTGCTGTGTGGCCCAGGATGACCTCAACCTCCCGGACTTAAGCTCTTCTCCCGCCTTGGCCTCCCAAAGGGCTGGGATTACAGGCATGGGCCACCACACTTGGCCAGTTCTAATTTTGTTTAAAAAAACAGAAAACAGGCTGGGTGTGGTGGCTCATGCCTGAAATCTCAGCACTTTGGGAGGCCGAGGTGAGCAGATCACCAGGTCAGGAGATGGAGACCATCCTGGCTAACACGGGGAAACCCCGTCTCTACTAAAAAATACAAAAAACTAGCCAGGTGTGGTGGCGGGCGCCTGTAGTCCCAGCTACTCGGGAGGCTGAGGCAGGAGAATCGCTTGAAGCCAGGAGGCAGAGGTTACAGTGAGCCGAGACCTCGCCACTGCACTCCAGCCTGGGTGACGAGCGAAACTGTCTCAAAACAAAACACACAAAGGAACAGGAAACAAGGAGCCACTCACGAGCCCGGGGCAGGGACACGGTGACAGAAACCGTCCTTGAGGAAGCCTGGAAATTGGACTTACTAGACAAACACTTTGTCTTAAATATGCTCAAGGAGTGGAAGGGATCCAGGGACAAAGAAGTATAAGAAATAAGAACAGGGCCGGGCGCGGTGGCTCAAGCCTGTAATCTCAGCACTTTGGGAGGCCGAGGTGAGCAGATCACCAGGTCAGGAGATCGAGACCATCCTGGCTAACACGGGGAAACCCCGTCTCTACTAAAAAATACAAAAAACTAGCCGGGTGTGGTGGCGGGCGCCTGTAGTCCCAGCTACTCGGGAGGCTGAGGCAGGAGAATGGCGTGAACCCGGGAGGCGGAGCTTGCAGTGAGCTGAGATCCGGCCACTGCACTCCAGCCCGGCGACAAAGCGAGACTCCGCCTCAAAAAAAAAAAAAAAAAAAAAAGAAAAGAAACTCAAAATCTAGGACTGAAAAGTAAAATAGCTAAAATAAGAAATTCACTAGAGGAATTTATCAGCAGATTTCAGCAGGCATCAGAAAGCAGCCACGGACTTGAAGGTAGGGTCAATGAAATTACCAGTCTAAGCAGCAGAGAAGAAAAATGCAGGGAAAGTAAACGGTAACGGGCCTATGGGACCATCAAGCATAACAACATATACCTGATGAAATTCCAGAGTAGAGAAAGAGGAAGAAGAAACACTTCAGGAACCCCTGATCAATGAAAACTTCCCTGATCCGATCAAGATATGAATCTGTACGTCCAACAAGCTCAACAAAATCCAAGCAGGAAAAATGCAGAGAGACCCAGAGCTAACCGTATACGTACTCAACAGTGAAAGACTGGAAGCTTTTCCTTTCGGATCAGGAACGAGAATATCTGCCTTCACTACGGCTAGTCGGCGCTGCTGTAAGTCTTAGAGCAACTGAGCAAGAAAGGCAGGCATCTGAATTGGAAGGGGTGATAACTACTTGCAGATGGAATGATTATGTCTAAAAACTTCCACAGAATACACACACACACTCAACCTACTAGAGCCTGACAAATGAATTCAGCAGTGTTGTAGTGTACAAGATCAAGACAAAACTAAGTTGTATTTATATGCACCAGCAATGAACAATCGAAAAGGAAATTAAGGCCAGGCATGGCTTCAGTGGATTAAGGCTCACGCCTGTAATCCCAGCAGTTTGAGAGGCCCAGGCAGGAAGTTCGCTTCCGCCCAGGAGTTTGATACAAGGCTGGGGCAACCCCATCTCTAAAACCCCCATCTCTAAAACAAAATTATAAAATTAAGAATTAGCCAGGTAGGCCAAGTGCAGCGGCCCACACCTGTAATCCCAGCACTTTGGGAGGCACAGGCAGGCGGATCACCTGAGGTCAGGAGTTTGAGACCAGCCTGGCCACCATGGTGAAACCCCATCTCTACTAAAAATACAAAAAAATTAGCCAGGCGCGGTGGTTCACGCCTGTAATCCCAGCACTTTGGGAGGCCGAGGTGGGCAGATCACAAGGTCAGGAGAACGACACCATCCTGGCTAACATGGTGAAGCCCTGTCTCTACTGAAAATACAAAAAAATTAGCCGGGCGTGACAGTGGGCACCTGTAGTCCCAGCTACTCGGGAGGCTGAGGCAAGAGAATGGTGTGAACCCGGGAGGCAGAGGTTACAGTGAGCCGAGATGGCGCCACTGCACTCCAGCCTGGGCGACAGAGCGAGACTCCGTCTCAGAAAAAAAAAAAAAAAATTAGCCAGGCGTGGTGATGCATACCTGTAATCCCAGCTACTCGAGAGGCGGAGGCAGGAGAATTTCTTGAATCCGGGAGGCGGACGTTGCAGTGCGCTGAGGTTGAGCCACTGCACTCCAGCCTGGGAGACAAAGTGAGACTCCGTCTCAAAAACAAAAAAACATAAATTAGCCAGGCATGGTGGTGCATGCCTATAGTCCTAGCTATTTGGGAAACTGAAGCAGAAGGATCACTTGAGTCCAGGAGGTGGAGAAAGAAAGAAAAGCATGACTGGGCTTGGTGGCTCACACCTGTAATCCCAACACTTTGGGAGGCTGAGGCGGGAGGACTGCCTCAGGCCAGGTGTTCAAGACCAGCCTGGAGAACATAGAGAGACACTGTCTCTACAAAACATTAACAGAAATGAGCCGGGCATGGTGGTTTGCGCCTGTAGTCCCAGCTACTCAGGAGGCTGAGGTGGGAGGATTGCTTGAATCCAGGAGACAGAGGTTGCGGTGAGCTGAGATCGCGTCACCACACTCCAGCCTGGAGTGAGACCCTGTCTCAAAAAAAAGAAAAAGAAAAAAGATAGGCAGCTGTCAGTATAAGGTGATAATGGTAAGAATAATGTGAGACATGAAGTTCAAGTCCCTTGTGCAAATATCGAAATTGAGGTAGAACAGTGCCGATTTTCTGGAGTTACACTCTGCTATAAAGGTCAGGACGACACCCTGTTCCACAGTATCTGGCCAGATCCTTGCCTGTTTTTTTCCACACGTCCATGAGAGACTAGGAGATAATTAGCCCTCAGCTCGCATGCCCCAGAAGCGTCGTCCGACTCACCATCTGAAACGTCTTACACGGATGACAGGATTCTGGCTGGCAGCCAGCATGGACAACTCAAGATGGGGCTGCAGGTGTCTGTGGGAGGCTCAGAGCCCATGTCGGGGGATTCGCGGCCTCTGAGACGGTGGCGTTTCTCTTGAACAGAGCTATGAAAGAAACAACATTTCACTAGGTGCCACCTCAGTCTCAAGTTTACATTTGCTTTTGTTAAAACCTGCTGTATGTCTACATTTTGGTGGATGTTGCCTAAGACAAATCATTTTAAAATTAATGCCAAAACCACAAAATCACTAACCTGATCCCTAATTCCAGAATGTGGCAAGGATATAAGCAAAATTAGAAATCAGAATCCTTTATAAATATACATCCAAAAAAAATCCCCAACTATTAAAATTTGTTTGTTTAATCCCTGAGACAGTCTCACTGTCAGCCAGGCTAGAGTGCAATGGCACGACCTCGGCTCACTGCAGCCTCTACCTGCCAGGTTCAAGCGATTCTCCTGCCTCACCCTCCCGAGTAGCTGGGATTACAGGCGCCCGCCACCTCGCCTGGTTAATTTTTGTAGTTTTAGTAGAGAGGGTTTCACCATGTTGGTCAGGCTGGTCTCAAACTCCTGACCTCACGTGATCCACCCACCTCGGCCTCCTAAGGTGCTGGGATTCCAGGCATGAGCCACTGTGCCTGGCGAATTCAACGGTATTTACTTAAGGATAACACACCATGACCCAGTGGGCTTTCCCGCAGGACAGCAAGGTTGGCCGAACATTCAAAAGTCAATGTGATGCCACATTAATGAGTGACAGGCAACCGTGATCATCACAACAGATGCAGAAAGTCACTTAACAAAATTAAACAGCCATTCCTAGCGGCAGGCATGGTCACCCCCAAGTGGCTTGTTTGCTTCTCTCATCCGGGCCCCGCCCATCCTGCCCCAGGGCAGACTCGGAATGCAGTGAGTTCAGTCTCAGCAGCTGCCTAAAACAGAAAGCCCAAATTCCTCGGATGCACAGAATCCGTATCTGCAACACCATCTGCAGTGTTCTCCGTAGAACCCACAGTTACTAGGCAGTGAGGCAAGCGTGTCCTCACTCAGAATAAAGGAAGATGAGGAGGCAGCCTCCGAGAAGACTCAGATGCTGGAATCAGCAGACGAGGATTTTTTTTTTTTTTGAGACGGAGTCTCACTCTGTCACCCAGGCTGGAGTGCAGTGGCCGGATCTCGGCTCACTGCAAGCTCCGCCTCCTGGGTTTACGCCATTCTCCTGCCTCAGCCTCCTGAGTAGCTGGGACTACAGGCGCCCGCCACCTCGCCCGGCTAGTTTTTTGTATGTTTTAGCAGAGACGGGGTTTCCCCGTGTTAGCCAGGATGGTCTCGATCTCCTGACCTCATGATCCGCCTGTCTCAGCCTCCCAAAGTGCTGGGATTACAGGCTTGAGACACCGTGCCCGGCCAGCAGACGAGGATTTTAAAGCGTGCAGAGTGCATACAAATGGGCAGACACAAGTCATTGCCGTGAATTAGAAACCAGCTTTAGAACTGACAAATGTATCTGAAATAAATGTGGCCAGGTGTGGTGGCTCACGCCTGTAATCCCAGCACTTTGGGAGGCCAAGGTGGGAAGATCGCTTGAGCCCAGGAGGTGGAGGATAACCGTCTCTACCAAAAAAAATTTTAAATAAAAACAGATGTTACATTCAGGTGTGGGGCCGTCCAAGAGTGATCTCTGCAGGTGGAAACACGGGGCAATTTTGCTTACAAATTTGTATTTTTCTATGATGTTATTTTACAAGGAACATTGTGTTTTTTCACTGTATTTTCTGAACCATCTGGAAAAGAAAAATTTTGGTACAAGATTCAAAAATATCATCAACCAAATGCCTCTGACACAACAGAAGAGGTGAGGACTAAGTCACGTGAGAGATCTCCGGCGTTCAGGAGCTTGGTTTGGTTGCAGAAAGAAAACACAAATATAACACTCTGGTCACAGAAGGCTGCAGACGGCCAGCGCCCCCAACTACAGTGGTGGGAGGGAGGGGGAGGGGGCCAAGGGTTCACACAGGCGTCACCGTCAAACACAGGATGGGTGTGGGTCAGGGCTGCGTCCCCAGGGCACAAGCCACCTGTCCCCACACGACATCCCAGGGCCACGGGGGAGGGAGAGCAGACCAGAAACACAGCCAGTGTCATCCAGGCCCACGCACCTGTAAGATCAGACAGGAAAGCTGCTGAGTAGGCACCTTCTGAGACAGTAGCTCTGAAGACCCTTCACACCATGTCCAGGGTACAGGAGGTTCCCGGGGGACGCAGCAGCCCGGCCTTGCCTTCTGTACGGCGCGCTTCCCATCAGTTCCATTTGAAAAGCAGCCTGCTGCGCTCCCGACAGTCCGCCGGCCCGAGGACACTGCGCCCTTGCCGCTCTACAGTGATTTTTAAGAAGCACACGCCTGGGGAGGGCCGGTGCTGCCAGGCCCTCACCACGTTCCTGGTGAACGGGGCTGTCACACAGCCCGGCCGTCCGCATCAGCTCTCGAGAAAGCCCACCCTTCCTGCATGCATTTTCCCCAGCTTCATGTTTATCAACTGGTAATTACGTTCCTACTCCCCCACCCAGAGTCAGATCTCAAGTGTTAGACAAGTCAGGGTGACCCCGGCTCACTTCAAGCTGCCACTTCAACACGCAGGGACATTGCTACTCACAGCCACTCTCCACCTCTGCAGGCAACAGGAGCCTCAGACCTCCCGGAGCCACACAGGCCTCCTACAGATGCATTTCCTCCCTCCCTCCTCCAGAAGTGCCCTCCAGGCAGGGGCAGGCCGTCAGCCCCGACAGAGGGAGTGAGGAGGGCAGGCCGTCCCCGCCTCAGGGAGTGAAGCTCTAGGCTCTGCACCCAGTGGCCCTGGCTTCCACCTTGTCCTGTCACAGGCCGGCCCCCCTTCAGTCCCACAGGCTGTTCTGAAACCTACAGTCCAACCAGATTCTCACAAGGGCAACAGCGTTTGGCTTCATAACACACAATTCTATTTCCCATTACAGGTCCAGAGTACAACAAAATTAGTCACTTTTATTTAAAAGAAACATTACAAATAAGTGTGCAAAATTAAACATGATTAAATACACATAAAAGGAACATGCATACTTTACATCAAAATCCACATACAAAGTTAGTTGATTACATGACAGTAACAGTAAAGGAACTGAAGGAACTGGCAAAACCAAGAACTCGCTGCTACGCAGGTTTTATATGTTTGCAATCTGAAATCAAAACCATAAAATAGAGTTTCTTTAACGGGAATTTAAGAAAATTAAATATATATCCCAAGTAGCTGACAATATAGAGCCCATAACCTATTTTAGTTACCAAATGTTAAAAAAAGTTATGTGCCTTTCCTTCCCAAAATGTTAGTGTGTAGCTATTCTTATAAATGAGGGGAGGGGAGACGGTGGACTTGGGGGCTCGGAGGCCAGACCAAGGCATTTCCCTCCACGCCAGCGGGAACTGCAGCGGGCCCTCCCAGACCCTGCTCTGGCAGATGACCCCGACGTGACAGGATGTTTTCCCCCATAACAAATGTTCAAAGTCCGTGCATCACTCTGCTGTTCCCTACACGTAACCGGGAAACAGATTTAACCCAGAATGTAACCAGGAGACCCGCGTCCCTGCCCCGCACACGCCTGAGGTCCGACGGCTCGGCTTCTAGGGTGGCCTGGTGTCTGCCTCGTTCTAATGGCCCCAGCAGAGACGGGGACGCCACACACGGGCACAGATGACCACGCTGCGGGTACCGAGAAGACCACAGGCTGGGCTCACACGAGGGGAACATTCACGCTGCGTTCTCTCTACAGGGTCAGGTCGTTTTTCTTCATATTCAGTCGGGAGAAGGAATTCCTTTCTCCTTTTCTAAGGCAAGCTGCTGGTGTTCTATTTAAATCTGCTTATAATGTAAGAACTTACGTTTGCACACGTGTTCACTTCCCCACTGCAGACTCAGTCAGAACGATGGAATCTGTTGCAAAAACAAACTTGAACTCGTCCACCCTCTCAGCCCAGTCCCCAGGTCTGTACGGAGCCCCTGTCAGTGTGAGACGCTGTGGAGCCACTGAAGCGAACGTCACAGCTGAACTCATGGGGGCAGCCACGGCCACTCGAGCTGGTCACAGCTGAGCTCACGGGAACAGCCACGGCCATTCGAGCTGGTCACAGCCACTGAGTACCTACGGTGCCTTGATGATGATTCTCTCTTTAATACTGGAAATGGGAGTCCTTAGGAAAGCAGACAACCACATATGGCTTCGAGACCAAGGTCCCTGGGCAGCCCCTCCAGCCCGTGGCCCAGGAGGCCCCTGGGGCGCTGGCACCAGCCCCGAGAGCCTGAAGGCGGCAGGTGGTGGGTGCTGTGGCGCTCCTGGCTGGAGTCACAGCTTGTCATCGGTCATCTCTAGAAACTGCGCGTAGACATCCCGGATGCACTCCCCCTTGGGGTTGAACAGGAATTTGTAGTAGCTGCCGTCTGCACAAATCGCTGGGATAGAAGGAGACCATTTTACCCGTGTTTCTTTCCCCCAAAGTTAAAAGCAACAAGTCCCACTGAGCTGAACTGCAAACAGTCTCTTGGAGCCAGGCAGCTGCTCTGACGCCCCAAACAGCCCCAAGTCCCCACTGAGTGCACTCGGCACTGTGGCTGGGCGCCCCGACTGTCTTGGGGTGAACATCTAGTCACCTAGTGTTGGCTACAGGGTAAGAAACATTCTTTGGTCATCTATACAAACACTGGAAGACCCGTCCCAGTGATTTCCTGGGGAGACTGGAGGGATGGGATGGGGGTTGAAGACATCCCAAATGGCCGTGCAGACCATAAGCGGGACACACTGAGCCCACAGGAGAAATAAGGGGAACTGGGCGGCCATTGGTGCCACAGTGCGGCGGTGGGAATTCTATGGGAAGTTGGGTCCGAGGCTCAGTGGATGTAGCCCAGGTGGGATGGGCTGGGACGTTCCCTCCAGGAAGGACCACTCACCAATGACAGCGTTTGGCTCTGTTCCAAAGGCACAAATGCACGGAGAGCCTGAGGGAACCTGAAACTTGGAGAAACTCCACTTGGAACTGAAGTATTTTGGAAGGAAACTGGCTGAGGCCAAACTGTGAAGACAAAAAAATAAAGGGTGGTTGCATCTACAAAAGTTTACAGGGAAAAAAAAAATCACCTGCTTAAACTCAGACTGCTGCTGAAAATATTAAAATGCTATTTCATATAGTTTGAGCTTTAATGAATTTTTTTTTGCCATGCATGACAAAGCCTGTTGTATGATTTTATTTTTAAATTCTATTTTTGCTTTTAATTTTTTTTTTTTTTTTGAGACGGAGTCTTACTCTGTCACCCAGGCTGGAGTGCAGGGGCGCAATCTTGGTTCATTACAAGCTCCGCCTCCGGGTTCAAGTGATTCTCCTGCCTCAGCCTCCCAAGTAGCTGGGACTACAGGTGCCTGCCACCACGCCCGGCTAGTTTTTGTAGTTTTAGTAGAGACGGGGTTTCACCATGTTGGTCAGGCTGGTCTCGAACTCCTGACCTCAGGTGATCCGCCCACATCGGCCTCCCAAAGTGCTGGGATTATAGGTGTGAGCCACTGTGCCCGGTCTGCACTGATTTTTAAACCCCAAGAAATATCAGATGAACAAGACTTCAGCATTGATAGCATGTGAGGTCTATCCACACTGCTCTGCTGGCATGGGGGCGTCTGTGTACACTGCCCTGATGACATGTGAGGTCTATCCACACTGCCCTGCTGGCTTGGGGGGGGTCCCGTCCTGTCCACACTGAAACAACAAGGACTCCTTTCATCCTTGAGCTTTTCCCACCAGCAGGCCCCCTAACACCTACCTGGACTGTTTATTCCTTTTTGGATCTTCAGCTGCAAAGATATGCACTGTGCCGTGGTCGCTGGAGACGCAGATGAGGGATGCGTCCTGATTGAAGTTAATGCTGCAGAGAAAACCAGCACGGCTCGGTCTTGTGTGGATGTGGACAGAGACTTAACCCACAGCACTTGTCAACGCCGCGGAAGACCCCAACATGCCCACTCTGGAGGCGCCGATTCTGAATGCGGCCCTTTCTTTAACAAGCCGACAACCATCCCCACGGCACCACAGGTTGAAGCCACAAAGCCACAGCCACAATCCAGTGTATCACGGCAACAGTCTTCCTCGGGTGCCCCACAAATGCAGCTGGCGAGCTGTGTGTCTGGGACAGGGAAGGGGCTTCCTGCAGACCACCCCCCACATGCCACTCAGGGCTGCCCTCAGGAGACTCAGGTGAGAAACACACATTCTCTCCCACGATCCTGGCTCCAGGAGGTGCAGGCTGCCCCCGTGGAGGTCACCTGGGCTGGGGCAGGCATCGGCTGCGTGCTGTCTGTTCTGGGAGCAGACAGGCGTGTGCTCTGCACACCACAAGGCCCAGGACCTCACGGGTAAAGCCACTGTATTTATATATTAATTACATTTTCTTTCTTTTTTTTTTTGAGACAGAGTCTTGCTCTGTTGCCCAGGCTGGAGTGCAGTGGCATGATCTCGGCTCACTGCAAGCTCCACCTCCCAGGTTCAAGCGATCCTCCTGCCTCAGCCTCCTGAGTAGCTGGGATTACAGGCATAAGCCACCACGCCCAGCTAATTTTTGTATTTTTAGTACAGATGGGGTTTTGCCATGTTGGCCAGGCTGGTCTTGAACTCCTGACCTCAGGTGATCCACCTGCCTTAGCCTCCCAAAGTGCTGCGATTACAAGCGGGAGCCGCCACGCCTGGCTTAATTAATTACATTTTCATCTCAAAGACCCAAATGCTGCTCAATACTAGCCAAGGGGGAGGCACCAGGCCTCCTGGCCATGGCCACAGGGCATGAGATCCTACCCAAGTAGGGCTTCAGCATGAGACACCCAGGGGCTGTAGGGACACCACTGTGGGCGGCCGTGCAGCCTCTGAGACTCTAACAGGCTGGAATCGGACAAACCAACACGGTCTCCAGCATCGCCTTAAACACAAGCCGGAGCGCTGGTCAAGAGGTGACACTGGCAAAAACACCAGAAAGACTAAAAATAAACAGGAGTGAACCCGAGCCCACCAGCCAGGGCAGCAGCGCGACCCTGCTACAAAAACACAACCGGCCTGGCGTGTGGTACACAACTGTGGTCCCTGCTACTCAAGAGGCCGAGGCAGGAGAATGGCATGAGCCCAGGAGGTCGAGGCTGTAGTGAGCCGTGATAGCGTCACTGCAGTTCAGCCTGGGCAACAGAGCAAGACCTTGCCTCAAAACAAAAACCCCAAAAAACAACAACAAAACCCAGCAACTACTGATAAATGCGGAAGCAGGGTTAATTACGACATTCTTTCTACTTTTGTGTAATTTCCCACAATAAAAACTTAAAATTAATCACAATTTAAAAAGCTGAAACCCAACCCCCTAGCAGCCCAACATTCTCCTCCTCCAGCCTTGTGGGGTAGCGGGTGCCTGCTCCTACCCCTCCCACGCCCCAAAGGCCCATTTCCGTGCTGTTAGCCCAGAGCTCTTCTCCGTTGAAGGGGTGCCCTTACCAGTAAATATTGGCTGCTTGAGAGCCTCTTCGCAGTTCCTGGATTAAATGCCCTGATGAAGTATCAAATATTCTTATAAGGGTCCCCTTTGAAAAACAGTGAAGTGTTTCATTATCAAAGATTCAAAACTTTTTCGTTAGTTTTTGAAATGATTTACATTCACAAACCCATTAGTCCACACAAGCCTTTCTCCGACTCACCCACATCATCTAATACTTAACGTTCTCCTCCAACTGCCAGCACACGCCATGCCTCTGAGAAAGAGTTGGTTGGTGGCTCCTGGTCCCACAGCACTGGGCACAAGTCGAGAGAGGCTTCAGGAGACAACCCCCTGATCGGGCAGTGTGGACTCTGCCCCTGAACGCCTGCATCCCTGGCTGACACCCAGGAGGAACGCCCAGGCCCAGGCTCCTGCTCCTGCTACACGGTGTGCTCACCTGAGAAGCACTGTTCGAATCCTAACTCCCTCAGATAGCTAGGAACAGCAGCATGGGAATCCTGCCATCAAAAAGGTGAGGCAAAAAAAAAAATAATAATAAAATAAAAGGACTTAAAACCATTCACGTCAGCTATGCTGGCTTTCCCAAGAAAGAGGTGCCCAAGACCTCGGGTGCCGGGGGCGTTTTTAACATTTCCTCCCGAACGAGGAGGACTCTTCAGCTGATTCCGACAGCTGGGAAAACGAGAACTGTTGCATCTTTTGTCGAACACTCTTTGACAACATCCAACAAAAAATCTGTATATCCTTCAACCCAGCAGCCCCTACTCCTGGGAGTTCAGTAAGGAGCCAGCTTGTGGGGGACAAGGCGGGAGCAGCTCTATAGGTGACTGCCGACAGCACAGGATGGGTCACAGATGTTGCAAGGCTCTGTGTAATCCCATCTACCTGGCTAACCCAGAGGGCACTGCTGAGCTAAGAAAGCAGGAAGCAGAGAAGCATCCACATTCATAACAGGGAGATAAAGAAGAAAAAGTTGCAGGGAGGTGGGGATGGAGAATCTGAAGGTAAAAAAGATAAAATCCCAGCACTTTGGGAGGCCAAGACGGGCGGATCACCTGAGGTCAGGAGATTGAGACCAGCCTGACCAACATGGTGAAACCCCGTTTCTACTAAAAATACAAAAATTAGCCAGGCGTGGTGGCAGGTGCCTGTCATCCCAGCTACTCGGGAGGTGGAGGCAGGAGAATCGCTTGAACCCGGGAGGCGGAGGTGGCCGTGAGCCAAGATAGCACCACTGCACTCCTGCCTGGATGACAGATCAAAACTCAATCTCAAAAAACAAAACAAAACAAAAACAAACTACCTAGAAATAACTAAACCTGCTCTCAGCTGTGTCTCAGGAGTGAGCAGGACGCGCCCCAAGCCACGTGTCCCCACATGCTGAGGAGGGACCCTGGTGCTGGCACCGTGTCAAAGGGTAGGAGCAGGGCCCCCACACCGAACCTCCGCGGACAGTGCCCACAAATGGATCCCATCACTGGCTTGTGGTCTCACCTCCTTCACAATTTATAATTTCCTACAAAGCAACACTGGGCTTGCAGTCTTCAATGAAAACTATAGTAAAAGATACCAATTTTCTTTGTAAATATCTGAATTCAGGCAAAAAGAAGTATAAAGAATCCCAGATTTAAAATTATTTTAAAAAGTTAACAGTTCTTCTGATCTCACACATTAAAAGACAATGTGTCCAACATGTCAATATTTTAAGTTATAATCTGGTGGTAATTCAATGAAGACATGTAACTAAGCAGGTAAAAAGGGTTTGGAGCTGTCCTCAGGCTGTGAAGACAGAAACACAGAAACTGTGGTTCTGCAAAATCTACAACAACATGACAAACCTGTCATGTCTGATTCTTCTAATAAACTTGGATGTGTATGTATTTTTGTTTCTTTTTTTTTTTGAGACGGAGTCTCACTCTGTCACCTGGGCTGGAGTGCAGTGGTGTGATCTCGGCTCACTGCAACCTCCACCTCCTGGGTTCAAGTGATTCTCCTGCCTTAGCCTTCTCAGTAGCTGGGATCAGAGGCACACACCACTACGCCTGGTTAATTTTTGTATTTTCAGTAGAGACGGGATTTCACCATCTTGGCCAGGCTGGTCTCAAACTCCTGACCTCAAGTGATCTGCCCGCCTTGGCCTCCCAAATTGCTGGGATTACAGGTGTGAGCCACTGCCCCTGGCCCTGTTTCTTTGGTTTATCATATTTTACAAGGCACTGCTTTGTAAATAATTGGAAATAAAACCAGTCCCTGGGCACAAGACGACCTGTGACATGACCAGCCAGGTCCACAGGCCCCTGAGGGGCTCCAGGTTGGGGCAGGCCCACTGCCTTTTGAGTCTTGATACAGGGAGTGGCCATTTTGCCGAGCCTGCTGCTCCAGGAGGCACAACGCCAACAAGGTGAGGGGCACACTTACTTTCTCAGATGCAGTTGCAATTCTTGTTCCCTGCAGGTTGAGTGCGATGCAGCTCAGGACACCCTCGTGTGCAGGGATGTCCACTGGTGGCTTCTCCGTGCTGGCCAGGTCCACGAGCTGCACATGGCCCGTGTGTGTGCCCGGGAAGGCCAGGAGGGAGTTATTACTATTGGGACAAAGGACACAGAGGCCTGCGTGGAGACAGAGGACACCAATCAAGAACTGCCTTTGATTTCTCGCAGCCAAAGTGCACTTTCTGCCCCCGAGTTCTCCGAAAAAATAGACGTATAGCATTTATATCAGAACCACAAATTCAATTTAGACTTTCATTGTAAAGAGTATGAGAGGGCTAAGCAAAGCTACCTCGCATGAGACTTCCTCATAATCAAGACATGTGCTGAATAACTCTACCAACCGTCCGTCCGTCATGGTACGCGCCACCGAAAATGCAATGCGAAACCGATCACTTTACCAATCGTCTGTCCGTCCGTCATGGTACGTGCTACCGAAAACGCAATGCGAAACCGATCACTCTACCAATCGTCTGTCCGTCATGGTACGTGCTACCGAAAACGCAATGCGAAACCGATCACTTTACCAATCGTCTGTCCGTCCGTCATGGTACGCGCTACCGAAAACGCAATGCGAAACCGATCACTTTACCAATCGTCTGTCCGTCATGGTACGTGCTACCAAAAACGCAATGCGAAACCGATCACTTTACCATCTGGAGCATTTCCCAAAAGATCTCAAAAGGCAAGAACCACAGACCACAGGGAAAGATGTTGCCACCGCCAGTTCTCAGAGAAATGCAAACTACAACCACAAGGAGATGCCATTACCAGTGAGATATCATCACACACGCACGGAACGGCTACAGCTAGAGAGACCGACAATGCTGGAACACTCATAAATCAAGGATGAGATGCAAGAGGACACACGGCCACTCTGGAAAATAAATGGCCGCATTTTACAGAGTCAGACACAACCACAACATGGCTGCGACCCGGCAGCCAAACCCTCAGTGTCAACGCAAGGGAAACAAAACGACCCACACAATGGCTGCTATGGAAACATGCACGGCACTCCTTCGTAACAGCCAAAAATGGCCAGAGACCAATAAAGTCACACACACACACACAGAGGACACATACATGTAAAAACCACATAGACATACACACAAGACAAATACATGTAAAAAACACACACACAGCCATCAAATACATGTAAAAAAAAAAACGCACACAGAGGACAAATACATGTAAAAAACAAAACCTGGTGGTTGAGTGGGGAGGGGACTGCCCCAAGAAAGTTTTCCAGGAGATGAGACGGTTCTTTTTTTCTTTGGAGTCTCACTGTTGCCCAGGCTGGAGTGCTGTGGCGCAATCTCGGCTCACTGCAACCTCTACCTCCTGGGTTCAAGTGATTCTCTTGCCTCAGCCTCCCGAGTAGCTAGGACTACAGGCGCCTGCCACCACGCTTGGCTAGTTTTTTGTATTTTCAGTAGAGACAGGATTTCACTATGTTAGCCAGGATGGTCTCAAACTCCTGACCTTGTGATCTGCCGCCTCGGCCTCCAAAAGTGCTGGGATTACAGGCTTGAGCCACTACACCTGGCCACAAACGGTATTTATTTATTTATTTATATTTATTTATTTATTTATTTTTTGAGACAGAGTCTACCTCTGTCGCCCAGGCTGTAGTGCAGTGGCGTGATCTCGGCTCACTGCAAGCTCCGCCTCCCGGGTTCCCGCCATTCTCCTGCCTCAGCCTCCCGAGTAGCTGGGACTACAGGCGCCGCCACCACGCCTGGCTAATTTTTTTGTATTTTTAGTAGAGACGGGGTTTCACCGTGTTAGCCAGGACGGTCTCGATCTCCTGACCTCGTGATCCGCCCGCCTCGGCCTCCCAAAAGTGCTGGGATTACAGGCGTGAGCCACCGCGCCCAGCCAAGAATGGTATTCTTAAAAAGAGTGAGTTTTATGTAAATTTTACCCCAACAAAACCAGGGGCAAAACCTCAAAATTTAAAGAGATATGAAGATGGTACAACAAATGACAAAGTCAAACACAATCCATCCTCCAATTCAGAAGACAAGGGAAGGAAATGCTTGAGCCCAGAACTCAGTGGCTCCCAATGTGGTGAAAACATAGGTTCCTGGTTCACTGTGGAGGTCCTGAGAGGCCACGATCACTGGGTGGGAGGGGACAGGCCCCCACTCTGTGACTCTGGTCAGAAGGTAGTTTTGGGGTGCTGAGCTCTGGGCCCTGGAAGGTCAATCTCCTCTGGAGGCCCCTCTGTGCTCAGGACTGCTCTCGCCAAGGCACCCTGCTCAGAAAGAGACCTGCTCGGAGAAGGGAGTGCCCAGGACAGGCGTCGCCCCCGTCTGCTCAGTTCCTCACCTTTGGGGTTGTAGCAGGTTTCGAAGACGTGCAGCTGATGGGGATTGTGTGTGAATGTGAACACCTTAATCATGGAGTCCAAAACCACCACAATTCTGCAAAGAAAAACATGATCAGAGCCGCTTTCCTCTAAAGTCAAACCCAAACATTTTATGCTCCTGGTCTTCTCATACTGAAACTGAGAGACACTGGAAATACCACACAGAAAAGGATCATTCCTGAAGGAAAACCTCTGGAGGCAGGAACCAGCGCCAGGCCTGGAGGCGAGAGCACGCAGGCTGGCTCTGCCGAGGGAGCTTCTCGCCCGGGTGAAGAACAGCCTAAGAGACGTCGCTGAGGTTCACAGACATCCAACATTTCATCTGGGTTCAGAACCCAGCAAAACACATAGCAGAAGCGATATTTTTATGCTACTGTGTCTGGAAAAAATAAGAAAAGTCTGAAAGCAGAAGTTCCTAGATCTGGCTCAAGCGTTTGCATTATTATTATTATTTTTTTTTTTTTTTTTTTTTTTTTTTTTTTTGAGACGGAGTCTGGCTCTGTCGCCCAGGCTGGAGTGCAGTGGCCGGATCTCAGCTCACTGCAAGCTCTGCCTCCCGGGTTTGCGCCATTCTCCTGCCTCAGCCTCCCAAGTAGCTGGGACTACAGGCGCCCGCCACCTCGCCTGGCTATTTTTTTGTATTTTTTAGTAGAGACGGGGTTTCACTGTGTTAGCCAGGATGGTCTCGATCTCCTGACCTCGTGTTCCGCCCGTCTCGGCCTCCCAAAGTGCTGGGATTACAGGCTTGAGCCACCGCGCCTGGCCTATTATTTTTTTTTAATAGACAGAGTCTTACTTTGTTGCTCAGGCTGGAGTGTAGTGGCACGACCTCAGCTCACTGCAACCTCCACCCCCTTGAGTTCAAGCAATTCTCCTGCCTCAGTCTCCCAAGTAGCTGGGATTACAGGCACACCTCCATGCCCAGCTAATTTTTGTATTTTTAGTAGAGATGGGGTACAGGCTGGTCTCTAACTCCTGACCTCATGATCCGCCCGCCTCGGCCTCCCAAAGGGCCAGGAGGCCTCCCAAAGGGCCGGGATTACAGGCATGAGCCACGGTGCCGGAGACATTTGCATTACTAAGGGCCTTTAAATACTGACGTTATTAAAATGACAAACCCACACAAAAATGCAGGAAAGCTGGCCGGGTGCAGTGGCTCATGCCTGTAATCCCAGCACTTTGGGAGGCCGAGGCGCACGGATCATGAGGTCAAGAGATTGAGACCATCCTGGCCAATGTGGTGAAACCTTGTCTCTACTAAAAATACAAAAATCAGCCGGGCACGGTGGCTCACACCTGTAATCCCAGCACTTTGGGAGGCCGAGGCGGGCAGATCACCGGGTCAGGAGATGGAGACTATGCTGGCTAACACAGTGAAACCCTGTCTCTACTAAAAATACAAAAAAATCAGCCAGGCATTGTGGCGGGAGCCTGCAGTCCCAGCTAATCGGGAGGCTGAGGCAAGAATTGCTTGAACCCGAGAGGTGGAGCTTGCAGTAAGCCGAGATCACGCCACTGCACTCCAGCCTGGGTAACAAGAGAGAGACTCTGTCTCAAAAAATAATAATAATAATTAAAATTAAAACAAAACAAAACAAAACAAAAATAAGCCGGGCATGATGGCGTGCACCTGTAGTCCCAGCTACTTGGGAGGCTGAGGCCAGAATTGCTTGAACCCGGGAGGCAGAGCTTGCAGTGAGCTGAGACTGTGCCACTGCACTCCGGCCTGGCAACAGAGCAAGACTCTATCTCAAAAAAAAAAAAAAAAAAAGAAACAAAAACAAAAAAAAGCAGGGAGGTGGAATGACCTCTGTTTACATCCAACTTGCTTGGCCACTGTCCTCCCACAGTCGACAGAGATGGAAATCTTAGAGTAAAATATGGAAATCATATTAAATAAAAACCCGAATGAACGAACTCTGCGCTATTTTGCTCAATGTACTAGGACAAACTTCCATATTCCCCCTAAATGCCCCTGAGGCCATGGCTGACAGAGCCACCTGCTACTTTCAACACAGAAAATTCAGTTTTCCTTTACCCTCAAATCGAAAACCTTTATTGAGAGGCAGCATTTGGCAAAGTATGGGCTAAAAGCAAGGTAATTCAAGGCTCAAAACTCATGTCTTCAGCTCTGCACCTGTCAGAATGGGACAGAACTCACCACAGTGAGACCCACTGCCTGGGACACTGTGGCGTGTGCCATCCACGCCCACCACCTACTTACCTCCAGTGGAGCCCCGAAAACAAATACAATTCGCTGCCTTTCTTGCAGCAATATAAATAATCCTTATATCCTTTGGGTCATAAAAACCAGGGCCAACATTTTAATACATAATTTCCTAAACATTTTTCTGCTAGAAATAGAAAAGTATTTCAGCCATCTTTAGAGAAAGTAAAATTCCACTTTAAAAAGTTACTGACACCAAACCCACCTATCTCGCCGCAGTTTGACTGCCTTGACTTCTGTAGAAAATTCTATTTCAATAACAGTCTTCTTCTTCAAGTCATCCCAGATCATTACTGAAACATCAGAAAGAACAGATGAACGCAGTCATGAACAGTCACGAACAGTCATGAACAGCCACGGTGCTGGGATGCAGAGATGCCAGCTTGACACCTAAGGCGGTTTCTCTTCCCACTGGCACGGCTGTGCCCAGCCCCAGGCCTCAGACACACACCCGCACCTGGGAGGCCTTGGGGTACAACTCAAACCGGGAGCTGTGCCGGGGATCTGCCCTCGGGCCCCTTCCCCACTCACAGCGTCTCCCCTTCTTGGTAGCTGGCCGCCCACTTGCTCCCTCCCCGCCCGTTCCTCTCTCAGTGCGCACGGCCCGGTCCCGGTCTCAGGCGACCCACTGGCCTCACACACAGGCACGCGAAGCACGTTCATCTCCTCTCTGCCGACCCTTGCCTGGTTACTTTCCTCTCCCTGACCTTCCTTGATTCCACCCGACTGAGCCCACGGGCAAGCTGACCAATGACGTTAAAGTGCTGGAGATAAACCTGCATCAGGAAGGGCGGTTTCAGCTTTAAAGTGAAATCAGAGGGACACAAATCAGGGCCAACGAGGTTTTCACTCCACTCAACGTCCTGAGTTGTTCTTGTTCTTTTTTTGTTTTTTTGAGACAGGGTGGAGTGCAGTGGCGCGATCTTCACTCACTACAGCCCAGGCTCAAGAGATTCTCCCACGTTAGCTTCCCAAATGGCTGGGACTACCGGCATGCACTACCATGCCCAGCTAAGTTTTGTTTATTTGGTAGAGGTGGGGTTTTACCATGTTGCCCAGGCTGGCCTCAAACTTCTGGGTTGAAGTGATCCACCTGCCTCAACTTCCCAAAGTGCTAGGATTGCACGTGTGAGCCACCGCACCCAGCCCCTGCTCCTTTTTAAGTTCAAAACTTCTTCTGTCTTGTTTGCCTGCTAACATTGCAACATTCTATTAGGATAAATTAGCAGTTTGTGTTCTAAGGGCTGATGTACCAATAAGCTTTAGGGATGAGAATGCCAGCCAGCACCGTGCTTCTGAAGAACCACAGGAGGGATGGGTGCAGTGGCTCACGCCTGTGATCCCAGTGCTTTGGGAGGCTGGGGTGTGAGAGCCCTTGAGGCCAAGAGTTCAGGACCAGCCTGGGCAACATAGTGAGACTCCCATCACTGAAATAAAAAGTTATTAAAAATTAGTCACAGCTACTCAGGTTGAGTCCAGGAGTCTGAGGTTGCAGTGAGCTATAATCACCCCCCCTGCACTCCAATATGGGCAACAGAGGAAGACCTGGTCTCAAAAAAACACAGCCGGGCATGATGGGTCACACCTGCAATCTCGGCACTTTGGGAGGCAGAGGCGGGCGAATCAATGGAGCTCAGAGTTTGAGACCAGCGTGGGCAACATGTCGAAACACTCTCTACTAAAAACACAAAAAGTAGCCGGGTGTGGTGGGTGCTCCTGTCATCTCAGCTACTTGGGGGGCTGAGGCGGAAGGATCACCTGAGCCTGGGGAGTAAGCCAGGATTACACAACTGCATTCCAGCCTGGGCAATACAGTGAGACCCTGTCTCAAAACTAAATAAACAAATAAAAATCAAGTTTACTAGTAAAAAAAAAAGTACCTTTCGATGTTACAAAAAGTATGTGGTACTCAAAAACCTGCTGAATACTGCTTTCTTCTACGTCTGTGAAATTTCTAAGGCTTTTTCACCTCTTAGAAACCTTATAATGAGAATGAGACCTGAGATTTCTCATACAAATGGCTCCCTTGTTAGCACCTGGGGTCCCCCAGCAATGCCAGAGGTAAGGCAAGGGAAACGGCCCTCGAGGCCTCCTGACTTCCACCTGTAAGCTTCCCTTCCTCCTCAATGGTCGATGAAGTTCTCCATGACAAGACACAGACCAAATCTCCAGCAGGATTTCTGCCCGTCCCCAATTAGCCAGGGCAAAGTCATTCTCCTGCAAAGCCTGCCCAGCTCTCTCTGTGGAACCTCCGCTGTCCCTTCTGGGTGGGCTCCTCCAGAGGACCCACAAGCCACAGGCCTCTGCCCCTCTGGGCTAGGCTAGCTCTCAACTCTGCTTTGAAGCTGGCAGACTAACCTCGGACCTGTGAGACTACAGAACTGCTCAAACGCCAAGACCTCAAGCCCTGTCTTCCACTGTTCTTCCTGCCAATAATCTCTCCCCATTTCATTTCTCTGCTCCTAATTCCAAAACAAAAATAAACGTATCAGGCAGGGCCAGCCCTCACCTGAGTGTGTCAGGCAGGGCCAGCCCTCACCTGAGTGTGGACTCTCTTCCGCACATTCATGTTCATGCAGTTCACGGGGCTCTGCTGAGAACTGTGAGCTGGGCCCCAAAGCCTGTCACGAGTCATCTAGAACCTTCTGCCTTTCCACACAATCCCTTTGTGCCTGACCTGGGCTGGGCTATTCTATTCCTAAGTACGTGGTCTCACCCAGATCCTAGTTCACCTGCTCACTTCCCACTTGGCATGCGGCGCCCCCACAGCCCCATCCTGGTCTTGATTCCGAACTGCCTCCTTCACTGAGCCTCTCCTTCCCTCCCCACCTCCTTCCACCCCACCCACCCACCACTGGGCTCCCACTCAGCCATCCTCCAAGACCACCGGCAGCCTTCAACGTCACCAGAACCAGAGCGCTTTTCTCAGGCCTCCTCCCGCCTAGCACTGGGCTCCGATGAGGATGCTCGCTCCACTTTTCCTGCCTCTCCCCATCAACAGCGGCTTTCCACGCCTGCCCCATCCTCTGGTGTCTCTTCACTCACCTCATGCACTGCGTCCAGACCAGAACTTTCCCAAAACACAGATCTGATGGCATCTCCTTCCGGGCCACACGTTACCTGGCATTCGAGCCTCCCAGAGATCTGCCTCCCACCTCCCGCCCCCAGCCTACCTCCCGCCTCCCATCCCCAGCCCACCTCCCACCTACCGCCTCCTGCCTCCCACGTCTTCCGTGTTCTGCCCTCCATTCCTGGATGTTTCGCCTCGAGCCCTCTTTCCTCAACCAACAGCGAGGTTAGGCTGGCACGAGGCACGCAGCTGTCAGGAAAGCTGTCTGCTCCTCCCTCTACTTAAAAGGGCCAGAGCTCTCATGCCACATTGTCTGCACTCACATGCACGGACTCCCGCCCCAACAAAAATATCCCGAAACCCAGAGCCAAACTGGATTTCTGTTCTACGTAGCTATGAAACTAATGTTCCTTTAAGTCAATGGCTCTCAGTAAGAAAAAAAAAAATCCTTCTACCTTGCATTAAAATGAATTCATGACATTTATGATGTCAACCTAAGGTGCAGCGGGCCCGTTTTCTGTTTACTGACTGACCGAAAAGCACGTGTTCTATGACAACTCAAGCGAGTGACAGGTGCTCCGTACGGGAACAGAGACCTGGCGCCCTCTCCACCTGCTTCCTCCCCAGCGACCAGTCCTGGGTATTTCACAAAACTGCTAGGGAAAATCACACATGGCCACAAACAGAAACACATTCAAAAAAAGACTGGGATACATGAGGCATGATTCTTAAATACACAATTACAGTACCTTTGTTGGGTGGGTATTTCGGCTTTTTTCCACCACCAACTAAAGCTAAATAGTTGCAGCGAAATAACATTTCAACATGGCCAACTCCTCCTTCCAGAAATTCTGAAATGATAGTTTTAAAAAGACAAATGTTACAAGTTAATATGTATATTTTACAATAAAAAAGAAAAGAGAAAGTCAAAACAGGTAACGTGGTAATTTTCTTTCTTTTTTTTTTTTTTTGTAAGAGACAAGATCTCACTGTGTTGCCCAGGCTGGAGTGCAGTAGCTCTTCACAGGTACAATCACAGCTCACTGCAGCCTTCAACTCCTGGGCTCACATGATCCTCCTGCCTCAGCCTCCCAAGCAAGCTGGGAATACGGGACTTTTTTTTTTTTTTTTTTTTTTTGAGACAGAGTTTTGCTCTGTCGCCCAGGCTGGAGTGCAGTGGCCGGATCTCAGCTCACTGCAAGCTCCGCCTCCCGGGTTTAGGCCATTCTCCTGCCTCAGCCTCCTAAGTAGCTGGGACTACAGGCGCCCAACACCGCGCCCGGCTAGTTTTTTGCATTTTTTAGTAGAGATGAGGTTTCACCGTATTAGCCAGGATGGTCTCGATCTCCTGACCTCATGATCCACCCATCTCGGCCTCCCAAAGTGCTGGGATTACAGGCGTGAGCCACCGCGCCCAGCCGGGACTTTTTTTTTTGAGATGGAGTCTTGCTCTGTCACCCAGGCCAGAATGTGGTGGCACGATCTCACTGCAACCTCCACCTCCTGGGTTCAACCCACTCTCCTGCCTCAGCCTCCCCAGGTCGCTGGGACTACAGGCATGCACCACCATGCCCGGCTAATTTTTGTATTTTTAGTAGAGATGGGGTTTCACCATGTTGGCCAGGCTGATCTCAAACTCCTGACCTCAAGTGATCCACCTGCCTTGGCCTCCCAAAGTGCTGGGATTACAGACATGAGCCACCGTGCCTGGCCTACAGAACTCATTTTTTTTTTTTTTTTTTGAGACTGAGTCTGGCTCTGTCACCCAGGCTGGAGTGCAGTGGCCGGATCTCAGCTCACTGCAAGCTCCGCCTTCCGGGTTTACGCCATTCTCCTGCCTCAGCCTCCCGAGTAGCTGGGACTACAGGCGCCGCCACCTCGCCCGGCTAGTTTTTTTGTATTTTTTAGTAGAGACGGGGTTTCACCGTGTTCGCCAGGATGGTCTCGATCTCCTAACCTCGTGATCCGCCCGTCTCGGCCTCCCAAAGTGCTGGGATTACAGGCTTGAGCCACCGCGCCCGGCCTACAGAACTCATTTTTAATCAGCAATTTATATCTAACTATCATCAGAAATGAGAAAGGTGACTGGCTAAAAAAATAGTGCTAGGTTTCCAACTTCTCTCAGCTGTCGTCATGTTCACTGTTTCATAAAGGCTGAGCACACAACATCCCAGGAAGCTAACTCAGAAAAATGTGTGAAATACTTGAATCCATATTTCAAGAGATGGCAAAACCCGTAAACTCCAAGAAAGCATCCTAAACCTGTAAACTCCAAGGAAGCATCCTAAACCCATAAACTCCAAGAAAGCATCCTAAACCTGTAAACTCCAAGGAAGCATCCTAAACCCATAAACTCCAAGAAAGCATCCTAAACCTGTAAACTCCAAGGAAGCATCCTAAACCCATAAACTCCAAGAAAGCATCCTAAACCTGTAAACTCGAAGAAAGCATCCTAAACCCGTAAACTCCAAGGAAGCATCCTAAACCCGTAAACTCCAAGAAAGCACACTAAAAGCTTTACTGCTCGGGAGGCTGAGCAGGCAGATCAGCCTGGTCAAGAAAGAGACCATCCGGGCCAACATGGTGAAACACTGTCTTTACTAAAAACACAAAAATTAGCTGGGCGTGGTGGCGGCACCCGTAGTCCCAGCTACTCAGGAGGCTGAGGCAGGAGAATCACTGAACCCAGGAGGCTGAGGGTGCCGTGAGCTGAGATCACACCACTGCACTCCAGCCTGGTGACAGAGACTCCATCTCAAAAAAAAAAAAAGAAAAACTTTAATGCTGAGTGATTTTTTTTTTTTTTTTTAGAAACAGGGTCTTGCTATATTGCTCAGGCTGGAATGCAGTGAAGTGATCATAGCTCACTACAGCCTCAAACTCCTGGGCTCAAGGACCCCTCCTGCCTCAGGCTCCTGAGTAGCTGGGGCTATAGGCACACATCACCGCGCCTGGTTAATTTTTTCAGAAAAATTTTTAGAACCGAGGTCTACTGTATTGCCCAGGCTGGTCTTGAACTCCTGGTCTCAAACAATCCTGCCATCTCAGCCTCCCAAAATGCTGGGATTATAGGTGTGAGCCACCGCAGTCTGAAATGCTCCAAACTGTTCATGAATTATGTAAGAGGAAAATGTCCACAAATTTTCAGAGGTCGTCCATGACAAAAGGATGACCAATGCTCTCTGAGGGGAGCAACAGGGGCACACTGATGAGAAACCCACGTTCTGTATGGTTCACGTAACTCAGGACTGTCCACTCACTTCGGTCTGCAATGACCATGAGCTCTACCTCTCCAGTTACAGCTGCACAAAATGACTCAAAAGTGCCTCACCTTGATCTTTGAGATATCTGAAATTCAAGGCAGTTGGGCACAGTGGCTCACACCTGTAATCCCAGCACTTTGGCAGAGGTGGGGGGACTGTTTGAGCCCAAGAGTTCAAGGTCATCCTGGGCAACATAAGGAGATCCCTTCTCTACCAAAAATAAAAATTAAAAACTTGGCTGGCAGCAGTGGCTCATGCCTGTAATCCCAGCACTTTGGGAGGCCGAGGTGGGCAGATCACGAGGTAAGGAGTTTGAGACTAGCCTGCGTAACATAGTGAAACCCCGTCTCTACTAAAAATACAAAAATTAGCCGGCTGTGGTGGTGGCAGGTGCCTGTAATCCCAGCTACATAGGAGGCTGAGGCAGGAGAATCGCTTGAGCCCGGGAGGCGGAGGTTGCAGTGAGCAGAGATCACACCACTGTACTCCAGCCTGGGCAAAGGAGGGAGACTCCATCTCAAAAAAAAAAAAAAAAAAAAAAAAAAAAAAAAACACCAGCACGGGCAACGTGCTTTTGGGACATCAAACTTGTGTGCACCAAAGGACACAATCAACAGAACGAAAGCACAGTCTATGGAATGGCAGAGCGTATTTGCAAGCCACACATCTGATAAGTGGGTAATATCCAGACTACATGAAGGACTTTTCTAACTCAACAATAAAAACAACAACAACCTGATTTTAAAATTGGCAAAAGATTTGAATAGTACTTCTCCAAAGATCATTTACAAATGGCAACAAGTACAAGAAAAGATGCTCAGCATCATTAGGCATCAGAGACATCCAAATCAAAACCGCAGTGAGATGCCACCACCTCACACCCATCAGCATGACTAATGTTTTTCTTTTGTTGAGACAGGGTTGCCCAGGCAAGTGCAGTGATGGGAACAGGGCTCACTGCAGAGGATGGCTAATATTGTTTTTCAACCCAGGAAATAACAAGCACTGGCCAAGACAGGAAGGTAAGGGAACTCTCACACCTGTCTGATGCAGCTGCTCTGGAAAAAAGTATGGCAGGTCCTCAACAAATCAGAGAGATTGGGCACAGCAGCTCACTCACACTATAAATCCCAGCACTCTGAGAGGCCAAGGCGGGACAATGACTGGAGGCCAGGAGTTTAAGATCAGCCTGGACAACAGTGAAACGCTGCCTCAATTAAAAAATAATAAAAAGGCTGGGCGTGGTGGCTTACGCCTGTAATCTCAGCACTTTGGGAGGCGAGGCAGGTAGATCACTTGAGATCAGGAGTTCGAAACTAGCTTGGCCAACATGGTGAAACCTCGTCTCTACCAAAAATTAAAAAAAAAATAGCCAGGTGTGGTGGCAGGCGCCTGTAATCCCAGCTACTTGGGAGGCTGAGGCAGGAGAATCACTTGAACCCAGGAGGCGGCGGTTGCAGTGAGCTGTGATCGTGCCACTACACTCCAGCCTGGGCGACACAGCAAGATTCTGTCTCAAAAAAAAAAAAAAAAACCTAATTTTTATAAATCAAAAAGTTACCATATGACCACTGGATGCAGCGGCTCACACCTATAATCTCAGCACTTTGAGAGACCTAGGCGGGGGAATCACGAAGTCAGGAGATCAAGACCACCCTGGCCAGCATGGTGAAACCCTGACTCTACTAAAAAGACAAAAATTAGCCTGGAGTGGCAGTGCACATCTGTAGTCCCAGCTACTCGGGAGGCTGAGACAGGAGAATTGCCTGAACCCAGGAGGCGGAAGCTGCAGTGAGCCAAGATCTCCACTGCACTCCATCCAGCCTGGGTGACAGAGTAAGACTCCGTCTCAAAAAAAAAAAAAAGAAAAGAAGAGAAAAAGAAAAAAAAGTTACCATATGATCCAGCAATCCCACTTCTAGTTATATAAGCAAAAGAACTCAAGGCAGGGTCTGGAAGAGATACCTGCACACCCACGCTTACAGCAGCATCATTCATAATAGCAAGGATGCAGAAGGACCTGAGTCCACAGGTGGAGAAATGAATAAGCAACACGTGCTCCACACGTGCAATGATTTATTACTCAGCCTTAAACAGAAGCAATTCTTTCTCATTTATTATTTTTTCAAGATAAGGTCTCACTATGTTGCCCAGACTGCTCTCAAACTCCCGGCCTCAAGCAATCCTCCCGCCTCAGCCCCTGAAAACACTGGGATTACAGGGGTGAGCCGTGGTACCTGGCCTGAAATTCTGACACAGGCTGCAACAGAGATCCTAGAGGACACTACGCTAAGTGAAATAAGCCAGGCGGAAAACAACAAGTGCTATATGATGGCATTCATAGCAAGTCCCTACAGCAGTCAAGTCCACAGAGACAGAAAAGCAGAATGGTGCTTACTAGGAGACAGGGGAGAGAGAATTAATGGATGCAGAGTTTGGTTTTCCAAGATGAAATTCTAGAGGTCTGTTTAACAACAATGTAAATATATTTAACATTACTGATCTATACGCTTAAAAATGGTTAAGATGGTAAATTTTATTTTACATGCTTTTTTACCTTTTTTTTCAAATGCTGCCACCAAAGACCTGCTTCGCCCCAGGTGTTAGAAGTGTAACTGTTTCCTCAATGTAGGTTCAGTAAGTTTTAGACACACATCTGAGTGACCTGAGAATCATGCCAAGGTCACTCGTGTGTTCTTCAAACACTATTCAACTGAGAGACAAAGTTTAGCCCTTTTATAAACTACGTGATCTTAGGCTTATTAATAAAGTTATTAATGCTTCATCTGTCGTCTTTTCAGGTTTTTTTTTTTTTTTTTTTTGAGATGGAGTTTCGCTCTTGTCACCCAGGCTGGAGTGCAATGGCACGATCTCGGCTCACTGCAACCTCCACCTCCTGGGTTCAAGCGATTCTCCTGCCTCAGCCTCCCAAGTAGCTGGGATTACAAGCGCTCATCATCACACCCAGCTAATGTTTGCATTTCTAGTAGAGACGGGTTTCGCCATGTTGGCCAGGCTGGTCTCGAACTCCTGACCTCAGGCGATCCACCCACCATGGCCTCCCAAACTGCTGGGATTACAGGTGTGAGCCACTGTGCGCAGCCGTCTTTTCAAGTTCTAAAAGCAACAAGTCATTCCCTTAGCAAGATGTGATTCTGGCTAATGGTTAAGAGAAGAAATGTTGGCTGGGTGCAGGGGCTGATACCTGTGATCCCAGCACTTTGGGAGGCCAAGGCAGATGGATCACCTCAGGTCGGGAGTTCGAGACCAGCCTGACCAACATGGAAAAACCCCGTCTCTACTAAAAATACAAAATTTGCCGGGCGTGGTGGCAGCAGCTCACTCACACCTGTAATCCCAGCACTCTGGGAGGCCAAGGCGGGACGATGACTTGAGGCCAGGAGTTTAAGATCACCCTGGACAACACAGTGAGACACTGCCTCAATTAAAAAAAAATAAAAAGGCCAGGTGTGGTGGCTCAGGCCTGTACATGCATGTCTAATCCCAGCTACTCAGCAAGTTGGGGCAGGAGAATCGCTTGAACCCGGGAGGCAGAGGCTGCAGTGAGCTGGGATCGCACCCATTCAGCATGGGTGACAGAGCAAGACTGTCTTAAACAAACAAAAAAAAAGAATTAAGAATTAAGACAAACGCAGTCAGTCACCAGCACAGTTAGCTATGCAGTCTCTGAGTTTTAACCATGGAAAGAAAAAAAAGAACAGATTTTTCAGAATCAAGAGAAGAGGCAGAGGAGGAGAGTGAAGGCCTTTCCTGCAATGAAAAGTAATCAGAGGTAACAGCCCAACTTCAGGAGTTAGAGAGGACTTTTAAACCCCTGCCAAAGAGATTCTCCCATAGCACCTGGCCCCCACCTCCTGCGGCTGAAGAGGGAGAGAGGGTCTCCCCACAGAAAGACCAGGGTTACTTTCAGAGCCTCCTACGTTCCAGACCCCAAGGGCTGGTACTAAAATATTACAAAGAACAGTCCTTGTTACAGAGAAATGTAAGATACAATAAATCTTTCTGAGTTTCTCTTCAAAGGGTTTATTTAGCCTGCTAACTTCCTTATCCTTTGTTCTCAAACTCAACTTTCTTGTTCTTCCTTGCCCCCAGTTACTGTAAATAGCCTACCTGCTTCCCGTCAGCTCTAATCAACAACTCACACCTCTTCCCTCGGTTGCCTGTATCCAGTGTTCCCCGGAACTGCACGTCTCACACGCTCCACTTCTGTACCTCACACCCCTCCCCTTCTATATTGAGAAAAACATGTACAAGTAGCCAATCAGGTCAGCTCAGATTGTGCCGTCCGACCCCAGCCCATGGGGGAGTGACGCAGAGACAGGGACTGCGTTCAGGATAAGATCCCCTTGGTCTCCTTTGTTCTCTGTGCTCTTGCCATCTTGACTGATGCAAGTGGCACCCTTCTGCAGAAGTAAATTGCCTTGCTGAGAGAATTAAACTTTTGCCTGAGTGCTGGTTTACTTCGCAGCACCGAGCATTTACTCCTGGAACATTCTATATCCAACAAAAAGAAGAAATGCCCAAGTCTGCCCAGGATGTCAGCGTCTGCATCTCTAAGGGTCCCTAGCTGCTGGACTTCTCTATAATAGCAACTAAAACTGCAGCAATAGGTTGAGAAGGACACAAAACAGGCTCCTACTAAACATCAGCTGAGGAAAACTTGAGGTACACCCCAGTCCTTGTGGTGGAGAAAAACTCTCTCCTCTAATCATGGTCTCTCTCTGCTCTCACACAGTTATCAACACAGAAGACTTCTGTGACCAAAGCAGACACCACACAGCAAACCCCAGCCGGGTATCCTCTCACTCAGTCGACAGCATCTGCCTGGAGACGTGTGAGATCCTCAGGTTGAGGGCTCAGTCCCCAAGACTGTCTGCACCACACACCAGTCGCAAGTCAGAACCTTGAAAACTTCTGACTGACCAGCTTCAAGTTGGGGTTCCCGTGACCCCTTCTTTGGATTCAATTTGCTGACACAGCTCACTGAACTCAGGGAAACACTTCCTCATGTTTACCAGTTTATAACAAAGAATATTACAAAGGACACAGATGAACAGATGCACAGGGCAAGGTATTCGGGGAAGGACGCAGAGCTTCCACCAAGCTTGCTGAACCCTGTCTCCCTGGGATTTTATGGAAGCTTCGTGACATCAGCATTCCTTCCCCAGGGGCAGAGGGTGCGGCCTTCTCTGGGGAGGGTCTTAAGACCCACAATTAGAAAGGGTGGGGGCGTGGTGGTTAATGCCTGTAATCCCAGCATTCTGGGAGGCCGAGGCAGGCAAATAACTTCAAGTCAGGAGTTCGAGACCAGCCTGGCCAACGCAGTGAAACCCCATCTCTACTAAAAATACAAAACAAACAAACAAACAAAACAACCTAGCCAGGTGTGGTGGCAGGCACCCGTAATCCCAGCTACTTGGAAGGCTGAGGCACGAGAATCACTTGAACCCATGAGGTGGAGGTTGCAGTGAGCCAAGATGGAGCCACTGCACTCCAGCTTGGAAGAGATTCTGTGAAAGAAAAAAAGGGAAGAAAGGAAAGAAGAAAGGAAAGAAAGAAAGAAAAAGGTGGGGTGGCGGTGGGGAGACAGGACACGTTAGGGTGAACAGGGGTAGAAGGAGGTCAGAGGCCTCCCCTGAGGGCCAATATTGAAACAAAAAGACTAACCAGGGCTGTGGGAGTTACCAGCCAGGATGAAAACCAAAATATGTAATTACACCTCACCTCCACAGGCCCAGACTCTCCCAACAGAGCCTGCTGCCAAAGACAAGAAACTAATCAAAGACAATGGGGAAAGGGGTGTCTGAACATGGCATAAGCAGGCCGCACTGAAGACAGCGGAATGCCTGGGAACACCTCTGTCCACCGTGCAGACCCAGCAAGCTCACTGGCCGGGCCGGGCCCCAGTTACCCAGGTTCTATTCAGCTTTGTAATACGCGAGAGCTGTGTCTTTTTTTTTTTTTTTTTTTTTTGAGACGGAGCCTTACTCTGTCGCCCAGGCTGGAGTGCAGTGGCGTGATCTCGGCTCACTGCAAGCTCCGCCTCCCGGGTTCACGCCATTCTCCCGCCTCAGCCTCCCAAGTAGCTGAGACTACAGGCGCCCACCACCTCGCCCGGCTAGTTTTTTTTTTTGTATTTTTAGTAGAGACGGGGTTTCACCATGTTAGCCAGGATAGTCTCGATCTCCTGACCTCGTGATCCACCCGCCTCAGCCTCCCAAAGTGCTGGGATTACAGGCTTGAGCCACCGCGCCCGGCCGAGAGCTGTGTTTTTAAGTGACGAGTGGAGCTGACTTTTTCCACACACTCTTACATTTCTACAACCACTGGATACTTCAAGTACCGTTCTTGAAACACTGCTATTTGTTCCCATGACCAGTGAACGTTTTTGGCAGTAGACTCTCGGCCGTGTACGGTATGTCTGAATCCGAGTCCTGAGCTGTGATCTCACAGCACCACTATGAGGACCGTGACAAGCTGCGTTCTCCACTCTGGGCTGCTTCCCTGGGGTCCAGGGGCCTCCTAGAGTAGAACAGCCAGCCCATCTCTGGAAAGAACAAACCTGGTGTACAATGGATGCAGGACCTATGTCGTGGAGCAGGGTGGGGGAACGCTGCCCCCCAAGACTGAAGGAGCAGATCCCCAAGGCGGCTTCCCTGAACCACCAGCTTCCTGCTCCTGCCAAGTGGCAGAGGTGTATCTGGAAGAGGCGTCCTGCTCAGAGCCCACAGGCTCCTTATTCAATACCACAGTCACGCTGCAGAGAACCATGCACAAGCCCAGATCCAGGACACACTGCAACGCAGGCTTCCTTCCCCACCACTCAGGAAAGCCAAGTACTACAATAAAAAGGAACAAGGGCAAGTCTGCTGCTGCTCTTCACTGGGGTGTGTGTGTGTGTGTCTTCACTGGGGTGTGTGTGTGTGTGTGTGTGTGTGTGTTTTGAGGCGGAATCTCGCTCTGTCACCCGGCTGCAGTGCAGTGGCAAGATCTTGGCTCACTGCAACCTCCGACTCCCTGGTTCAATAATTCTCCTGCCTCAGCCTCCTGAGTAGCTGAGATTACAGGCACGCACCACCACGCCCAGCTAATTTTTGTATTTTCAGTAGAGATGGGGTTTCACCATGTGGGCCAGGATGGTCTCGATCTCCTGACCTCGTGATCTGCCCACCTCGGCCTCCCAAAGTGCTGGGATTAGAGGCGTGAGCCGCCGTGCCCGGCCTGCTCTCCACTGTTAAACTGTAAGCTGCCAGAAGCAGAGCAGCAGGTGAGTCTAAGTGCAGAGACAAACTGTTTAAATGTGCCATGAAAAAGACAGTGTGGCCCTACCGTATCCATCTCACATTAGGGCCTATCTACTCACATAATCTGGAAATGGGAGCACACCACACACACACACGTGTGAGAACTGACTGCATGCTAAGCTCAGGGACAGCCTGCCCCAGACACGGCCGAGCCAGCAGACGCACAGGACTGGGTACGTGAATGACGCACTAAACCATGACAATGGTATACTTTTCTGGAATTTAGAAGTTTTAGATGTTTAACTTTTTTTTTTTTTTTGGAGATGGAGTCTTGCTCTGTCGCCCAGGATGGAGTACAGTGGCGCAATCTCGGCTCACTGCAACCTCGGTCTCCCGGGTTTAAGTGATTCTCGTGCCTCAACCTCCCCAGTAATTTGGATTACAGGCACACGTCACCACGCCTGGCTAACTTTTTGTATTTGCAGTAGAGACAGGGCTTCACCGTGTTGCCCAGGCTAGTCTCGAACTCCTGAGCTCAGGCAATCTGCCCACCTCAGCCTCCCAAAGTGCTGGGATTACAGGCGTGAGTCACCATATGGGCCGTCACATTCATTTTTATAAGAAATGTTGAACTTACTGTAAACACTTCATTAATTAGGAAGCAGTTGCTAATACGCTGTTGTGGTGTTATGAGACACAGACAGGCTTTCACTGGCGGTTCCTGGCTCCTAACACCCAGACCCTGCTACAGTCTTTTGTTATAATGTTGGGTGTGTCAGGCCTCAGGAACGAGAATCTCTCTCCTGCCCTCCTGTCGCCTGCTAAGGCAGAACTCAAACCTTCTCCACCTGATTGCAGGTCTGAAGACCCTCCGTAGAGAGGGTCCCGCCCTACACACTGGGAGAACGAATGCAGATACTATGAAGCTTCCTTAAAAATCCGGCCAGGCGCAGTGGCTCAAGCCTGTAATCCCAGCACTTTGGGAGGCCGAGACGGGTGGATCACGAGGTCAGGAGATCGAGACCATCCTGGCTAACACGGTGAAACCCTGTCTCTACTAAAAAATACAAAAAACTAGCCGGGCAAGGTGGCGGGCGCCTGTAGTCCCAGCTACTCAGGAGGCTGAGGCAGGAGGATGGCGTGAACCCAGAAGGTGGAGCTTGCAGTGAGCTGAGATCACGCCACTGCACTCCAGCCTGGGCGACAGAGCAAGATTCCGTCTCAAAAAAAAAAAAAAAATCCAAGAGGTGGCCGGGGTGCGGTGGCTCACGCCTGTAATCCCAGCACTTTGGGAGGCCGAGGTGGGCGGATCACAAGGTCAGGAGATCAAGACCATTCTGGCTAACACAGTGAAACCCCATCTCTACCAAAAATACAAAAAAAAAATAGCCGGGTGTGGTGGCGGGCGCCTGTAGTCCCAGCTACCCAGAAAGCTGAGGCAGGAGAAAGGCCTGAACCCTGGAGGCGGAGTGTGCAGTGAGCCGAGATCACACCACTGCACTCCAGCCTGGGCGACAGAGCAAGACATCAAAAAAAAAAAAAAAAAAAAAAGAAAGAAAAAAAAAAAATATATATATATATATATATATATATATCTCCAAAAAGTATTTTTTGTAACACATGTGGAAAAAAAGAGAAAAAAATCAAAGAAAAATGAATTTTGAAGTAAAAAAATAAAACACATAAAAATCCAAGCGGTCAGCTGAGCACACGGAAGGTCCTGGAGGGCGGCCGCCCAGGGAGGGCTTGGAAACTCCACGGCCCATCCCCCACACCCTGTCCTGCGCTTGCCCTCATCTGTGTTCTTGGCAGTGTCCTTTACGGCGGTCCGCAGCCCCGGGCAGTGGTGGTCCGTCAGGAACCAGGCTGCGCAGCAGGAAGCGAGCAGTAGGCAACCAAGCGTCCCCGCTGAGCTCTGCCCATCACATCAGCAGCAGCATTTCTGTCTGAAGGTTAGAAGGCCCAGACTCAAGCACGGTGGGGCTGGGGCAGTCTTGGGGACCGAGCCCTCGGCCTGTGGGATCTCACTCTGTCTCTAGGTAGATGGTGTCAGTCCCACATTCAGTCACAGAAGTCTTCTTCTGTGCTGACATCTGTCATGGTGTTAAGAGCGGAGAGGAAACATGGTTGGGAGTTTTCCCACACAGCTGCTAATGATTCAACTTGGACACCAATGCCTGCAACTCTTCTGTAAGCTTCTGGGTCAATTTAGTAAAAAGTATCCTGAGATTTGCAAGTCAAGCTGTTTTAAAACATTTTGCAACTACTTATCTGCATAAAGCAGAACTGTCCCAATTTACTGTTCCAAGTGAAACAAAGTAACTATAAATTAGATGCATGAAAAGCCACCAACTTCACCTGTAACACTGGCTAATTCCACTGACTTCCTCTGAGAGTAATGCGGGTGCTACTCCTGATGATGATGGTGGCATCACACACTCCACAGCACCTAACGTGTGTGCAGGCATTGATCTGTGTGTCTGACGCACTCCGACTCATTTTCACAATAGCTCCATGAGGCAGTCATTGTTATCAACCTTATTTCACATATAAAGAGAGGTAGCCGGGCGGGGAGGCTCACACCCGTTATCCCAGCACTCTGGGAGGCCAAGGTGCACAGATCATGAGGTCAGAAGTTTAAGACCAGCCTGGCCAACATGGGGAAACCCTATCTCTACTAAAAATACAAAAATTAGCTGGGCGTGGTGGCGTGTGCCTGAGACAGGAAAATCGCTTGAACCCGGGAAGCGGAGGTTGCAATGAGCCGAGATCATGCCACTGCACTCCAGCCTGGGCGACACAGCGAGACTCTGTCTCAGAAAGGGGGGGTGGGAAGAGGTCCAAGGAGGCTGAGAAATTTGCCCAAGGTTGCACAGCAACCTGGTAAAGGGCATAACCAGGACTCAAATGTACACACTGTGGATGCAGCCTGAGGAAATGCACCCTGACTTACAAAATAAACTCCCAGACATAAAGGACCACTTACTGTTTTACATCCCAGGGTTACAGGTGAGATTTTATTTGAAAAGAGGTTTCTGCTGCCAAAAATCCCTGATGTGACAGGAAAAAGGCACGAGAAGTTCACGCTGATCTAGAGTTCACTAGAGAAATCAGGCCAGTGAACAAACCTGCTCAGCACACTCCTGGATCCCTCAGCACCTATAGAAGCTCAACAGAAGAAAGAGGACAGCTCCCTCCAAGTTGGCGAGGGGCCATGAACCCTACCCACTTCTCAGAAACAGCCATCCCCTCCCTGCTCCACCTGCAAGGTTAAATTTAGACTCTGAGGGTTGGAAAAGGGAGAAACCAGGAAATGTCCGTTAATTCTTACCTTGTTTCTCTTTTTCTTTCAGTGGGTCAGTGTTATAGACTCGGAATCCATTTTCCATCCCACACGCAAAGCATCCTAAAGCAGAAGTGTAAGACAGACATTAATCCCCAGGTCTGGAGAAACGGCAACTACTGCGAACTCCTGCAGATGCTGAAACCACACAGGCACCACAGGTGCTAAGTCACAACTCCTTTCCTTGCGGAAATGTTACTAAGTGACAAGCACATTCATGAGGGACATTTTGTTTGTCCTTTAGCAAAGGAGTCTTGGAGTTGTTCACACAGCTTCCCCACTGCAGGGTCCTTCTGTGGCATCCCCGTGGCCCAGGCTTGGAGGGCAATGAGTGACAAATGCAAAGGACACCTCTAGAGGAAACCCACCAAGCAGACAATCCCACCCACTGTGGACACCGGGTGAGGGGAGGGCAGGGTGCTGGGAGACAAGAGGTAGTCCTAGATCCAGGAACCGGGAAGGTGAGGCAAGGATGCTCTTTCCCATTTACAGGGTGGTCTCCCGTGACTTTGTCCCACCTATAAATCATCCTCACTCCTTAAAACCCTGTCAGAGTCTCAATGAGTTATCCAGGTCACTCATCCTGGTCACTGTCTCCAAGCCACACACCAGCCACACAAGAGAACGGCACCGTTAGAAACTGAACAAAGCGCTTAAGTGCGAAGATGACAGTGTGTTAATGCTTGTGTATGACCCAAGGACTGCATCCGTCTCCTGAAATGCCATGTCCAACTGTTGGCTCTACGAAGCTGTGGCGGGAAAGAGAAAAAAACAAACTGCCCAATTATTTTTCACATGAAATGTCGCGAAGTCTGGTTCCTTGCAATGACTGCACAAGTGGGTGTGAAAGACCAACGCAAAGGCCTCTTAAAATTCCCATTCGAGGCCGGGCGCAGCGGCTCACGCCTGCAATCCCAGCTCAAAAAAACAAAACAAAACAGGCCGGGCGTGGCGGCTCACGCCTGTAATCCCAGCACTTTGGGAGGCCGAGGTGGGCAGATCACCTGAGGTCACGAGTTCGAGACCACCCTGGCCAACATGGTGAAACCCACTAAAAATACAAAAATTAGCCAGGCATGGTGGCATGTGCCTGTAATCCCAGCACTTTGGGAGGCCAAGGCAGGTGGATCACCTGAGGTCAGGAGTTCGAGACCAGCCTGACCAACATGATGAAACCCCATCTCGACTAAAAATACCAAAAAATTAGCCAGTCTTGGTGGTGGGCGCCTGTAATCCCAGCTACTCGGGAGGCTGACACAGGAGAATCGCTTGAACCTGGGAGGGGGAGGTTGCAGTGAGCTGAGATCACGCCATTGCGCTCCAACCTGGGCAACACAACAAGACTCTGTCTCAAAAAAAAATAAAAATAGAAATACCCAAACCACCTCCTAGAAATCCACAGGAAAAAGGCAAAGTCCTCAATAGAAAAATGGGCAAAAGACTTAGACATGTCACAAGAGGATATCCAAATGGTCAAGAAACACGAAGTCAGGAAAATGCAAATAAACAACACAGAGAGATTTACACAGCCACCAAAATGACCAAAAATAAGAGAAAACACCAAATGTGAGCTGGGTGTAGAGCCTTGGGAACTCTCAGACCTGCCATTTGAGGGCAAAGTGGTACAACCACTTTGGAAAACTATTTGTACTATCTACTATACTGTCAATTCTACTTCTAGGTATATAGGAGTATATGCCTTGTGGAAATGTGAACATATGCTCTCTGAAAGACATGTTCTAGAATAATCATTATTCTCACTACTCATATTATGCTTATGATAGCCAAAAACCGGAAAGTACCCAAATGCCCAACCATGGTAGAATGGATATATGAATTGTTGTATGTCTGCACAAAGGAATACTGTACATCAAGAATGATCTGGTTGGGCATGGTGGCTCACATCTGTAATCCCAGCACTTTCGGCGGCCGAGGTGGGCGGATCACGGGGTCAGGAGTTCGTGACCAGCCTGGCTAACACAGTGAAACCCTGTCTCTACTCAAAATACAAAAATTAGCTGGGAACGGTGGCGGGCGCCTGTAATCCCAGGTACTTGGGAGCCTGAGGCAGGAGAATCACTTGATCCCAGGAGACGGAGGTTGCAGTGAGCAGAGATCACACCACAGCACTCCAGTCTGGGTGGGAACAAGACTCTGTCTCGGAAAAGAAAAAAAAAAAAGATCTACAACTATACTCAACAATACAGAAGAAAAAAAAAATCACAAATATGATGTTGAGTAAGAAAGCTACAAAACGGCCGGGCGCGGTGGCTCAAGCCTGTAATCCCAGCACTTTGGGAGGCCGAGGCGGGTGGATCACGAGGTCAGGAGATCGAGACTATCCTGGCTAACATGGTGAAACCCCGTCTCTACTAAAAATACAAAAAACTAGCCGGGCGTGGTGGCGGGCGCCTGTAGTCTCAGCTACTTGGGAGGCTGAGGCAGGAGAATGGCGTGAACCTGGGAGGCGGAGCTTGCAGTGAGCCGAGATCACGCCACTGCACTCCAGCCTGGGAGACACAGCGAGACTCCGTCTCAAAAAAAAAAAAAAAAAAAGAAAGCTACAAAACGGCCGGGCACGGTGGCTCATGCCTGTAATCCCAGCACTTTGGGAAGCTGAGGCGGGCGGATCACCTGAGGTCAGGAGTTCCGAGACCAGCCTCAACATGGAGAAACCCCATCTCTACTAAAAATACAAAATTAGCCAGGCGTGGTGGTGCATGCCTGTAATCCCAGCTACTTGGGAGGCTGAGGCAGGAGAATTGCTTGAACCTGGGAGGCGGAGTTTGCTGTGAGCCTAGATCGAGCCATTGCACTCCAGTCTCGGCAACAAGAGTGAAACTCCGTCTCAAAAACAAAAAAAGCTAGAAACAAAAAAAAGTACAAAAATAAAGTACAGAAGTAGGCAAAACTAATCTATGACGTCACAAGTCAGGTAGGGAGCATTTATTGGAATCAAGGGTGGCCAGGTATGTTCAATTTCTTAATTGTTAGTGACACCTGTGTTCAGTTTGGAAAATTCATCACTTGAACACTTACGATCTATCCACCCTTCTACAGGTATAGCACACTTCAGTAAAAAGAAGGCATTACAAACACCAGATGGTTGGAAACCACCCTCTGAGGAAGCTGGGCATCTCCCTTGCCATCTCAGCAAAACTTTCTTCCCAGAGAAACCCCAGCACACAACCCTGGGGAAGCTGGCAGCGCCCAGGAAGCCTGATTGGCCCCAGGGCATCAGAATCACTGACGAGTTCTTTTAAGTACGTGTAATCCAGCTGGGTGCGGTGGCTCACGCCTGTAATCCCAGCACTTTGGGAGGCCCAGGCGGGGGGATCATCTGAGGTCAGGAGTTGGAGACCAGCCTGGCCAACGTGGTGAAACCCCGTCTCTACTAAAAATACAAAAATTAGCCGGGCGTGGTGGTGGGCGCCTGTAATCCCACCTAATCCGCAGCCTGAGGCAGGAGAATCGCTTGAACCCGGGAGGAGGTTGCAGTGAGTCCAGATCGCACCAGCCTGGGCGACAGAGTTAGACTCCGCCTCAAAATAAAATAAATAAATAAATAAAACTGTCTTCACAAATACGGGATCATACAGCACCTGCCTGGATTCTCTTCAAAGACAAAACTTCCAAAACCAACACGTAAAGGCTCGCAGAAGTCTGTCTCGGAATAACGGTCATTCCTTTTCTTCCCCATCATGACCTTTGGGAAGTGCGCCCTTCAAATGGGAGGGGGGGAGGCAACCATCCGAATCCCGGTCCCGCCCGCCTCCCGCGGGAACCCGACCGCGCCGCTCTGAAGCACCTGCGGGGAAGGAGGTCACCTTCCCTGGGCGCTTTAAATCATCCAGTGCTTACACCTGGATTCCGACATGGGAAAAGAAGTAGGATTTCCCTCGGGCCTCCCTTAAGTCATTTTATTCCACCAAACACGAGGAAAAATCCCGGGGAGTGGGGGCGGGGAGAGTGAGTCTCCGACTGAAACTGACGGGAGAGGGGGGACCCGCACCCCACCCGCGCCACTCGCCACCAGAGGCGTCAGGGGCGCCGACTCCGCGGCTCCAGTGAACCCAAGCGGATTCGGCTCAGCCACGGGCTACCTGCTAAACACCCTGAAAGGAGCAGGGGGCAAAACGGGGTTCCGCGCAGCGCGTCAATCACGCTGCGCGGAAAATCCCGATAACCAGGGAGCCCGCAGGGAGCCAGGGGACCCGAGTGGGCGTGGCGCGCGCGGAGGGGCGGCCGCGCAGGAGGCCGGGGTTCTGCGCCGTCTCCCACCAACCTCGACCTCGGCCCGGGACCGCCGGCCGGGAGCGGCCACAACCCGGGGTTGAGCGGGGGACGAAAGGCCGGGAGGGTGGGAGCCGGTTCGGGCCTGGTCCGGACCCCGGCTGAGGCTGGGAGCGGCGGCGAGGGCCGGAGCCGGGGACTTCGGAGGGAAGCTCGGGCGGGGCTGGGGTCCCGGGTGGGAAAGCCTGGCCGGAAAGGGGCGCCCGGAAGAGGCCGGAGAGTCGGGGACCCCGGGCTGCGGGAAGGCCCGGGCAGGCAGGGCGACAGGGCCGCGCCTCGCGCCTCCTCACCGTGGTCCTGGTTGAAGCCGGCGTAGAGCAGCCCGTTGCCGTGAGGGTTACACGGCAGGAGGTTCATGGCTCCGCGATGCTGGGCCGCCGCTCCTCAGCGCCGCATGCCGCTCGCCGGGGCCGGCGGTCTGGTCCCCTCTGGCCGGCGCTGAGGCCGCCGCGGCCGTAAGTGCCGGACGTGCGTGCGTGCGTGCTGGACGTGCGTGCGTGCTGGACGTGCGTGCGTCCTGGATGTGCGTGCGTGCTGGACGTCCGTGCGTGCACGCGCGCCCCCCAGGGAGCCTATGGAGCGCCGAGCGCATCTAACCAAAGCGAGGCGAGGCAAGGCCGGGCGGGGAGGGGCGGGGCGGGGCGGGGAGGGGCGGGGCGGGGAGGGACGGGGCGGGGCGAGGCGGGGAGGGTCGGGACGGGACGAGGCGGGGAGCGGCGGGGAGAGGCGAGGCCGGGAGGGACTGGGCGGGGCGAGGAGGGGCGAGGCGGGCGGGGCGAGGTGGGGCGAGGCGGGCGGGGCGGGCGAGGCGAGGTGGGGCGAGGCGGGCGGGGAGGGGCGGGGCGAGGAGGGGCGGGGCGGGAGGCGCGGGAGAGGAGGGGCGGGGCGGGGCGGGCGGGGCGGGGCGGGGCGGGGAGGGGCGGGGCGGGGAGGGACGGGGCGGGGCGAGGCGGGGAGGGTCGGGACGGGACGAGGCGGGGAGCGGCGGGGAGAGGCGAGGCCGGGAGGGACTGGGCGGGGCGAGGAGGGGCGAGGCGGGCGGGGCGAGGTGGGGCGAGGCGGGCGGGGCGGGCGAGGCGAGGTGGGGCGAGGCGGGCGGGGAGGGGCGGGGCGAGGAGGGGCGGGGCGGGAGGCGCGGGAGAGGAGGGGAGGGGCGGGGCGGGGAGGGCGGGGCGGGGAGGGGCGGGAGCATCGAGCACGTTCGAGGGAGGGTCCGGCCTTGTCATGCGCGGGGTCGCCGTGGGACGGAGGATGGCCCCTTGAGGGCTTGGCACCGACACCTGACGGTCAGAGGAAGGAGGGAGAGCCGGTGAGGGAGGCTGACCCAAACTGAGGCCCGGTGCATCATCCCTCAGGAGAGGCAAGCGCAGAAGCGCCACAATACTAGGGCCCCCCTTCAGGACACACAGACCGCCAGGACAGAGACCTTCCCAGGACACGCAGCCCCCCCCCCCAGGACACACAGCCCATAGAGGACACAACCCTTAGGACCCCACCGAAAGGACAGGTGGTCCTCACACAGCACAGCCCCCGCAGGACTCCAGGCCCTCAGGTCACATTGCCCAGAAGACACAGGGGCCTCCCAGGACTCACAGCCCCCTGGGAAACACACAGCCTCCCCAGGACACAGAGCCCCCCAAGACACGCAGACCCCCAGGACACAGAGCCCCCCAAGACACGCAGACCCCCAGGACACAGAGGCCTCCCCAGGACACGGAGCCCCCCCAAGACACGCAGACCCCCAGGACACAGAGCCCCCCCAAGACACGCAGACCCCCAGGACACAGAGGCCTCCCCAGGACACAGAGCCCCCCAAGACACGCAGACCCCCAGGACACAGGACCCCCAGGACACAGAGCCCCCCAAGACACGCAGACCCCCAGGACACAGAGCCCCCCCAAGACACGCAGACCCCCAGGACACAGAGGCCTCCCCAGGACACAGAGCCCCCCAAGACACGCAGACCCCCAGGACACAGAGCCCCCCCAAGACACGCAGACCCCCAGGACACAGAGGCCTCCCCAGGACACAGAGCCCCCCAAGACACGCAGACCCCCAGGACACAGAGCCCCCCCAAGACACGCAGACCCCCAGGACACAGAGGCCTCCCCAGGACACGGAGCCCCCCAAGCAGACCCCCAGGACACAGAGCCCCCCAAGACACGCAGACCCCCAGGACACAGAGGCCTCCCCAGGACACAGAGCCCCCCAAGACACGCAGACCCCCAGGACACAGGACCCCCAGGACACAGAGCCCCCCAAGACACGCAGACCCCCAGGACACAGAGGCCTCCCGGGACACGCAGATCCCCAGGACACAGAGCCCCCCCAAGACACACAGACCCCCAGGACACAGAGGCCTCCCAGGACACGCAGATCCCCAGGACACAGAGCCCCCCAAGACACGCAGATCCCCAGGACACAGAGCCCCCCCAAGACACACAGACCCCCAGGACACAGAGGCCTCCCAGGACACGCAGATCCCCAGGACACAGAGCCCCCCAAGACACGCAGACCCCCAGGACACAGAGGCCTCCCAGGACACAGAAGCGCCCCCAAGGACATGTGCCCCCCCCAAGGCAGAGGCCCCCTCCAGGTCACAGAGTCCCCACCCCCGGACATAGGGGCCCCCTAGGACACACAGCCCATAGAGGACACAGCCCTTTAGGACTCCACCTAAAGGACAGGTGGCCCTCACACAGACAGCCCCCACAGGACTCCGGGCCCTCAGGTCACGTTGCTCACAGGACGCAGTTCTCCTCCACTCTTAGGGTCAGGCTGCTGAGGGCGTCCTGGTCACGGAGCTTTGTCCCCGGGGTAGGCTCACGCAGTGGATGGCCGTGGAGGCCTGAGTGCTGACCCTCGTTTCTCCTGCCCAGGGAGTCCTCTCCACTCCCCCTCCTCACCCTCCTGTCCCCTCCTGGGCTCTCCCTGTTCCCTGCAGCACACCTGATCTCCTAGGAGGTTCTGACACTGTCCCCTCGCAACCACCTGCCTCCACCCGTCTGTCATCCTCATCCCACCCTCGCCACTTGCCTGAGCTGGTGCTGACCTCTCAGCCATGGGGAGGAAGGAGCTGGACTGTAAGCTCAGATCACTGGCCCACTTGGGCCAGGCCGTCTTTGCGTCGTGGGCATCAAACACCTCGATTCCCCCACAAGAGGGGCTCCTCCCTGAGAGTGACCAGGAGCCTCGAGATGGCAGAGTGAGTTGGGCTGCCCAGGTTGTGACTAGGGCTCAGGGGCCCAGGTCCAAATCACAGAGCTGGGGCGAGACTTAAGTGCAGTCCAGGGGCCCAGCACCCTCTTCCCTGGAGGGCACTGGGTTCTCCTCCATGCACACATACTGGTACCTGCTGTGAGAAGTGTCACATGGGGAAAGGAGAGAGGCGTGGGTAAGGGGCATTTCCCTTCATTTCCCTGCTTGCCACCCTTGGGGCCTCCTTCAGTCCACATTTTACTCAGTCTCCCGGTGGCTATACAGGCCAGGGGCGAGGGCATGTGTGGACATCCACACACAGCGCTGATTGTATCCTAACCGGGAAACTCAAAGCAGCCTTGCCTACCACAGTGGGTTGAATGGTGGCCCTCAAAAGATGTGTCCTGGGGGGCTGAGTGGGGAGGATGGCTTGAGCCTAGGAGGTTGAGGCTGAGGCTGCACTGAACTGAGATTGTGCCACTACACTCCAGGCTGGGCAATACAGCAAGACTCTGTCTAAAAACAAACAACCAGGCCGGGCGCGGTGGCTCAAGCCTGTAATCCCAGCACTTTGGGAGGCCGAGACGGGCGGATCACTAGGTCAGGAGATCGAGACCATCCTGGCTAACACAGTGAAACCCCGTCTCTACTAAAAAATACAAAAAACTAGCCGGGCGAGGTGGCGGGCGCCTGTAGTCCCAGCTACTCAGGAGGCTGAGACAGGAGAATGGCCCGAACCCGGGAGGCGGAGCTTGCAGTGAGCTGAGATCCGGCCACTGCACTCCAGCCTGGGCGACAGAGCGAGACTCCGTCTCAAAAAAAAAAAAAAAAAAAAAAAAAAAAAAAAAAAACAACAACCAACCAACCAAAAGCCAAAAAAAAAGATAGGTCCACCCAGAACCTGAGAATGGGGGCTGCTTTAGATACAGAATCATTGCAGAAGTAATTAAGGATCTCAAGATAAGATCATCGTGGATTTGGGGTGTGCCTTAAAGCTGAAGACTGGCACCTTTGGAAGAGACAGGAAGGGAGGAGATACAGGGGAAGGCCGCCGCTGGCAGCCAGTGGGACTGGAGTGCTCAGCCCTAAGTCAGAATCGCGGGCAGCCTCCAGGAGCTGGGAGAGGCATGAAGGGTTCTTCCCCAGAGCCTTCGAGCCTGGGAAGGAAGACAGGCTGTTGTCCAAGCCACCAGCGTCTGGGGCTCTGTTCCAGCAGCTCCAGGAATCCCGCCATCCACTGATAGCTCAGGGGTCTCCACGTGGAAGACCTGAAGTGTGACTTGGAGTGAGGGACATGCCTCATCTTGCCCACCTGTCTGCAAGGCAGGCAGAAAGCAGTCGCACCTCTTGGGGTGGAGAGAATAGAAGTTACATACATACATTTATCTCCTGGGCTCCGGTGATCCTACCACCTCGGCCTCCTGAGTAGCTGGAACTACAGCTACACACCACCATGCCAGCTTAAGTTTTTATATTTTTAGTAGAGACAGGGTTTCATCATGTTGCCCAGGCTGGTCTTGAACTCCTAGGCAAAGGATATGTCCGCCTCAGCCTCCCAAAGTGCTGGGATTACAGGCATGAGCCGCTGTGCCTGGCTTAACGATGTATTGTTTAAAGATACAACATATTTGGACACACACAAACATATAAAGAAAACCAGGAGGATGGTGGTTTGCACAGAATTGGAGATGATGGTCACTCCTGGGGGCAAGAGAAGAATCTACAATAGGCTGGGCGCAGTGGCTCACACCTGTAATCCCAGCACTTTGGGAGGCCAAGGTGGGCAGACTGCTTGAGGTCAGCAGTTTGAGACCAGCCTGGCCAGCATGGTGAAAACCCATCTCTACTAAAAATACAAAAATTAGCTGGGCGTGGTAGCAGGCGCCTGTAGTCCCAGTTACTCAGGAGGCTGAGCCAGGAGAATCGCTTGAACCTGGGAGGTAGAGGCTGCAGTGAGCTGAGCTTGCACCACTGCACTCCAGCCTGGGTGACAAGAGTGAGACTCTGTCTCAACAACAACAAAAAAAGAATCTGCAACAGGGGAAGGGCGTGTGGTTGACTCTGAAGAACAGCCCCCAACGACACCCCCATCCCCGTGCTCAGAGCTTGTGCATGTGTTGCTTTTATACATGGCAGCGGGGACTTTGCAGATGTGACTACCTTAAGGACCTTGAGATGGGGAGGTTAACCGGGATGATCCTCGAGGGTCCTCACAGGAAAGAGGGAAGGCGGTCGCTGAGAGAGACCTGGATGATCCAGGCGGGATCACGAGGGTCCTCACGGGAAAGAGGGAAGGCGGTCGCTGAGAGAGAAGGCTGTAGTGTGACCACAGGGGTAGACTGGAGGGATGCAGCCGGAAGCCCGGGAATGCCGCTGCCTAGAGGCTCAGGAGGCCAGGGATTGACTCTCCCTGGAGATTCCAGAAGGAACCGGCCCTACAGACACCTTTATTTTAGCCTCTTCCTCCAGAACTGTAAGAGAATAAATGTGTGTTCCTTTAAGTCTCTAACTTTGTGTTACTTTGTGATAGTTTGTATTAGACTGCAGAATGGCCCTCAAAGATACCAGGTTGTCATCTCTGGAACCTTTCAATGTGTTATTCCTGGCCGGGCGTGGTGACTCACGCCTGTCATCCCAGCCCTTTGGGAGGTTGAGGTGGGTGGATCATGAGGTCAGGAGTTCAAGACCATCCTGGCCAACATGGCAAAAACCTGTCTCTACTAAAAATACAAAAATGAGCCAGTTGTGGTGGCAGACAGATGCCTGTAATCCCAGCTACTTGGGAGGCTGAGGCAGGAGAATTGCTTGAACCCGGAAGGCAGAGGTTGCAGTGAGCCAAGATCGGGCCATTGCACTCCAGCCTCGGCGAGAGAGAGACTCCATCTCAAAAAAAAATTAATAAATACGTAAAGAAGGTATTCCCTTATTTTGGAAAAAGGGTCTCTGCAGATATGATAAAGTGAGAGGCCCTGAGACAGGAAGACTGTCCCGAATTGTATGGACGTCCCCAAGTGCCATCGCACACTTCTTCAGGCAGAGGAAGGATTGACCAACAGAAAACACCATGTGGGGACAGAGACGGAGACTGCAGTGATGTGGCCACAAGCCAAGGAGTGCCTGGGGCCCCCTGAAGCTGGAAGAGGCTGGGAGGACCCTCCCGGAGCCTCCAGAGGGAGCCACACCTTGATCTCAGCCCAGTGATGCTGA